>NC_133332.1:271559012-271916370 GCF_042186555.1 Aquarana catesbeiana
TACATGCACTGTAAGATGTAAGGTCTTATATAGACAGGTGTGTGGCTTTCCAAATCAAGTCCAATCAGTATAATCAAACACAGCTGGACTCAAATGAAGGTGTAGAACCATCTCAAGGATGATGAGAGGAAATGGACAGCACCTGAGTTAAATATATGAGTGTCACAGCAAAGGGTCTGAATACTTAGGACCATGTGATATTTAAGTTTTTCTCTTTTAATAAATCTGCAAAAATGTCAACAATTCTGTGTTTTTCTGTCAATATGGGGTGCTGTGTGTACATTAAGGAGGAAAAAATCTTAAATGATTTTGGCAAATGGCTGCAATAGAACAGAGTGAAAAATTTAAGGGGGTCTGAATACTTTCCATCCCCACTGTGTGTGTATGTATGTGTGTGTGTGTGTGTGTGTATGTATGTGTGTGTGTGTGTATATGTATATATGTATGTGTATATATGTGTGTGTGTGTGTGTGTGTGTGTGTATGTGTATATATATATATATATATATATATATATATATATATATATATATATATATAAATTTTACTCACACACACACTCTTTAACAATAGTCAAAAACACTAAGTTATTACTCAGCAATGCTTAAGTTGCTGAGTACTCAGTTACTCAGCAAGCCTAAGGGGTTGATTTACTAAAGACAAATCCACTCTGCACTGCAAGTGTATAGAAAAATGGTTGAAGATCAATACTCACCCAGTGTTGTGGTAACTAATAGTGTTCAATATACCCGTGTGGTGTCCCAAGATTAGCAGGCTCACCAATAATAGTTGCGGTCTCTGTGCCTAAATACTATAAAGAAAATTTACAGGGGAAAGATTCCCACTGAGAAGAGACACAGGCGGACCATGCTGCTTAATAAGGGATACATTTTATTAGAAAAATATGTTTAACCACTTGCCGACCGCCTAACGCACATATACGGCGGCAGAATGGCACGGGCAGGCAGAATCACGTACCTGTACCTGATCTGCCTCCCGCGGGCGGGGGGTCCGATCGGACCCCCCCCGGTGCCAGCGGCGGTCGGCATTTGACTAGGAGCGTCGGGAGGCGAGGGGGAGACCATCCGATCGTGGCCCCCCCCCTCGCGATCGCTCCCAGCCAATCGGAATCCTCCCCTGCCTGTGTGTAGTTTCACACAGGCAGAGGATGTGATGTCATCTCTCCTCGGCTTTGGCAGTTTCCGTCCCAGCGCCGAGGAGAGAAGACATGTAAGTGCACAACACACACACACACAGTAGAACATGCCAGGCATACTTTACACCCCCGATTTCCCCCCCCCCCCGATCGCCCCCCGATCCCCCCCCAATCACCCCCCCCCTGTCACAAACTGACAGCAAGCAGTATTTTTTTTTTTCTGATTACTGCATTGGTGTCAGTTTGTGACAGTTACAGTGTTAGGGCAGTTAGTATTACCCCCCTGTAGGTCTAGGATACCCCCCTAACCCCCCCTAATAAAGTTTTAACCCCTTGATCACCCCCTGTCACCAGTGTCACTAAGCGATCATTTTTCTGATCGCTGTATTAGTGTCGCTGGTGACGCTAGTTAGGGACCTAAATATTTAGGTTCGCCGTCAGCGTTTTATAGCGACAGGGACCCCCACATACTACCTAATAATAAATGTTTTAACCCCTTGATTGCCCCCTAGTTAACCCTTTCACCACTGATCACCGTATAACCGTTACGGGTGACGCTGGTTAGTTCGTTTATTTTTTATAGTGTCAGGGAACCCGCCGTTTATTACCGAATAAAGGTTTAGCCCCCTGATCGCCCGGCGGTGATATGCATCGCCCCAGGCAGCGTCAGATTAGCGCCAGTACCGCTAACACCCACGCACGAAGCATACGCCTCCCTTAGTGGTATAGTATCTGTACGGATCAATATCTGATCCGATCAGATCTATACTAGTGTCCCCAGCAGTTTAGGGTTCCCAAAAACGCAGTGTTAGCGGGATCAGCCCAGATACCCGCTAGCACCTGCGTTTTTCCCCTCTGCCCGGCCCAGCCCACCCAAGTGCAGTATCGATCGATCACTGTCACTTACAAAACACTAAACGCATAACTGCAGCGTTCGCAGAGTCAGGCCTGATCCCTGCGATCGCTAACAGTTTTTTTGGTAGCGTTTTGGTGGACTGGCAAGCACCAGCCCCAGGCAGCGTCAGGTTAGCGCCAGTACCGCTAACACCCACGCACGCACCGTACACCTCCCTTAGTGGTATAGTATCTGATCGGATCAATATCTGATCAGATCTATACTAGCGTCCCCAGCAGTTTAGGGTTCCCACAAACGCAGTGTTAGTGGGATCAGCCCAGATACCTGCTAGCACCTGCGTTTTGCCCCTCCGCCCGGCCCAGCCCAGCCCACCCCACCCAAGTGCAGTATCAATCGATCACTGACACAAAACACTAAACACATAACTGCAGCGTTCGCAGAGTCAGGCCTGATCCCTGCGATCGCTAACAGTTTTTTTTTTGTAGCGTTTTGGTGAACTGGCAAGCACCAGCGGCCTAGTACACCCCGGTCGTAGTCAAACCAGCACTGCAGTAACACTTGGTGACGTGGCGAGTCCCATAAGTGCAGTTCAAGCTGGTGAGGTGGCAAGCACAAGTAGTGTCCCGCTGCCACCAAAAAGACAAACACAGGCCCGTCGTGCCCATAGTGCCCTTCCTGCTGCATTCGCCAATCCTAATTGGGAACCCACCGCTTCTGCAGCGCCCGTACTTCCCCCATTCACATCCCCAATCAAATGCAGTCGGCTGCATGAGAGGCATTTTCTTTATGTCCTCCCGAGTACCCCTACCCAACTAACCCCCCCAAAAAAGATGTCGTGTCTGCAGCAAGCGCGGATATAGGGGTGACACCCGCTATTATTGTCCCTCCTGTCCTGACAATCCTGGTCTTTGCATTGGTGAATGTTTTGAACGCTACCATTCACTAGTTGAGTATTAGCGTAGGGTACAGCATTGCACAGACTAGGCACACTTTCACAGGGTCTCCCAAGATGCCATCGCATTTTGAGAGACCCGAACCTGGAACCGGTTACAGTTATAAAAGTTAGTTACAAAAAAAAGTGTAAAAAAAAAAAAAAAAAAAAAAACACATACAAAAATATAAAATAAAAAAAAAATAGTTGTCGTTTTATTGTTCTCTCTCTATTCTCTCTCTCTCTCTATTCTCTCTATTGTTCTGCTCTTTTTTACTGTATTCTATTCTGCAATGTTTTATTGTTATTATGTTTTATCATGTTTGCTTTTCAGATATGCAATTTTTTTATACCTTACCATTTACTGTGCTTTATTGTTAACCATTTTTTTGTCTTCAGGTACGCCATTCACGACTTTGAGTGGTTATACCAGAATGATGGCTGCAGGTTTAGGTATCATCTTGGTATCATTCTTTTCAGCCAGCGTTCGGCTTTCATGTAAAAGCAATCCTAGCAGCTAATTAGCCTCTAGACTGCTTTTACAAGCAGTGGGAGGGAATGCCCCCCCCCCCCAACGTCTTCCGTGTTTTTCTCTGGCTCTCCTGTCTCGACAGGGAACCTGAGAATGCAGTCGGTGATTCAGCCAGCTGACCATAGAGCTGATCAGAGACCAGAGTGGCTCCAAACATCTCTATGGCCTAAGAAACCGGAAGCTACGAGCATTTTATGACTTAGATTTCGCCGGATGTAAACAGCGCCATTGGGAAATTGGGAAAGAATTTTATCACACCGATCTTGGTGTGGTCAGATGCTTTGAGGGCAGAGGAGAAATCTAGGGTCTAATAGACCCCAATTTTTGCAAAAAAGAGTACCTGTCACTACCTATTGCTATGATAGGGGATATTTACATTCCCTGAGATAACAATAAAAATGATTTAAAAAAAAAAAAAATTAAAGGAACAGTTTAAAAATAAGATAAAAAAATAATAATAATAAAGAAAAAAAAAAAAGAAAAAAAGCACCCCTGTCCCCCCTGCTCTCGCGCTAAGGCGAACGCAAGCGTCGGTCTGGCGTCAAATGTAAACAGCAATTGCACCATGCATGTGAGGTATCACTGCGAACGTCAGATCGAGGGCAGTAATTTTAGCAGTAGACCTCCTCTGTAAATCTAAAGTGGTAACCTGTAAAGGCTTTTAAAGGCTTTTAAAAATGTATTTAGTTTGTCGCCACTGCACGTTTGTGCGCAATTTTAAAGCATGTCATGTTTGGTATCCATGTACTCGGCCTAAGATCATCTTTTTTATTTCATCAAACATTTGGGCAATATAGTGTGTTTTAGTGCATTAAAATTTAAAAAAGTGTGTTTTTTTCCCCAAAAAATGCGTTTGAAAAATCGCTGCGCAAATACTGTGTGAAAAAAAAAAATGAAACACCCACCATTTTAATCTGTAGGGCATTTGCTTTAAAAAAATATATAATGTTTGGGGGTTCAAAGTAATTTTCTTGCAAAAAAAAATTATTTTTTTATGTAATCAAAAAGTGTCAGGAAGGGCTTTGTCTTCAAGTGGTTAGAAGAGTGGGTGATGTGTGACATAAGCTTCTAGATGTTGTGCATAAAATGCCAGGACAGTTCAAACCCCCCCCCAAATGACCCCATTTTGGAAAGTAGACACCCCAAGCTATTTGCTGAGAGGCATGTCGAGTCCATGGAATATTTTATATTGTGACACAAGTTGCGGGAAAGAGACAATTTTTTATTTTTTTTATTTTTTTTTGCGCAAAGTTGTCACTAAATGATATATTGCTCAAACATGCCATGGGAATATGTGAAATTACACCCCAAAATACATTCTGCTGCTTCTCCTGAGTACGGGGATACCACATGTGTGAGACTTTTTGGGAGCCTAGCCGCGTACGGGACCCCGAAAACCAAGTACCGCCTTCAGGCTTTCTAAGGCCGTAAATTTTTGATTTCACTCTTCACTGCCTATCACAGTTTCGGAGGCCATGGAATGCCCAGGTGGCAAAAAACCCCCCCAAATGACCCCATTTTGGAAAGTAGACACCCCAAGCTATTTGATGAGAGGTATAGTGAGTATTTTGCAGACCTCACTTTTTGTCACAAAGTTTTGAAAATTGAAAAAAGAAAAAAAAAAAATTTTTTTTCCTCGTCTTTCTTTATTTTCAAAAACAAATGAAAGCTGCAAAATACTCACCATGCCTCTCAGCAAATAGCTTGGGGTGTCTACTTTCCAAAATGGGGTCATTTGGGGGGGGGTTGTGCCACCTGGGCATTCCATGGCCTCCAAAACTGTGATAGGTAGTGAGGAGTAAAATCAAAAATGTACGCCCTTAGAAATCCTGAAGGCAGTGATTGGTTTTCGGGGCCCCGTACGCGGCTAGGCTCCCAAAAAGTCCCACACATGTGGTATCCCCGTACTCAGGAGAAGCAGCTAAATGTATTTTGGGGTGCAATTCCACATATGCCCATGGCCTGTGTGAGCAATATATCATTTAGTGACAACTTTTTGTAATTTTTTTTTTTTTTTTTGTCATTATTCAATCACTTGGGACAAAAAAAATGAATATTCAATGGGCTCAACATGCCTCTCAGCAAATTCCTTGGGGTGTCTACTTTCCAAAATGGGGTCATTTGTGGGGGTTTTGTACTGCCCTGCCATTTTAGCACCTCAAGAAACGACATAGGCAGTCATAAATTAAAGGCTGTGTAAATTCCAGAAAATGTACCCTTGTTTGTAGGCGCTATAACTTTTGCGCAAACCAATAAATATACACTTATTGACATTTTTTCTACCAAAGACATGTGGCCGAATACATTTTGGCCTAAATGTATAACTAAAATTGAGTTTATTGGATTTTTTTTAGAACAAAAAGTAGAAAATATCATTTTTTTCCAAAATTTTTCCGTGTATAGCGCAAAAAATAAAAACGGCAGAGGTGATCAAATACCATCAAAAGAAAGCTCTATTTGTGGGAAGAAAAGGACGCAAATTTCGTTTGGGTACAGCATTGCATGACCGCTCAATTAGCAGTTAAAGCGACGCAGTGCCGAATTGTAAAAAGTGCTCTGGTCAGGAAGGGGGTAAAACCTTCCAGGGCTGAAGTGGTTAATACAAAAAGGGGGCCAAGACCAGGTACACACCACCAAGATCATGTTAAAAATAGACAACGTTGTCTAAGAGCAGCTGCATCACGCTTCAACCATGCATGCACACACCTATAACAAGGCTATTGTTAATTGGAGTAGGTAATATTTATGGATCAGACTATTGATCTCAGTGACATGCACCATACATAACAGAGTCTGTCCTGTCACTAGGTTTAATTAGTAACCCTTTAAACAAAAAAGACCCCTGTTAAAGGGTGGTTGATTGAGTCAGGTTGCTAGTCCCACAGAGACAGCTTTAACCACTTGGGCACTGGGCACTTAAACCCCCTTCCTAACCAGAACAATTTTCAGCTTTTGGTGCTCTCACATTTTGAATGCCAATTACTCAGGCATGCAACACTGTATCTATATGAAATTTTTTGTCCTTTTTTTTCACACAAATAGAGCTTTATTTTGGTGGTATTTAATCACCGCTGGGTTCTTTATTTTTTGCGCTATAAAAGAAAAAAGACCGAAAAATCTGTAAAAAAAATGCATTTTTCTTCATTTCTGTTATAAAATTTTGCAAATTAGTAATTTTTCTTCATATATTTTGGCCAAAATTTATGCCGCTACATATCTTTGGTAAAATTAACCCAAATCGGTGGATATTATTTGGTCTTTGCGAAAGTTATAGAGTCCAAAAGCTATGGTGCCAATATCTGAAAATTAATCACACCTGAAGTACTGACGGCCTATCTAATTTCTTGAGACCCTAACATGCCAGAAAAGTACAACTACCCCCCAAATGACCCCTTTTTGGAAAGAAGACATTCCAAGGTATTTAGAAAGATGCATGGTGAGTTTTTTGAAGTTGTCATTTTTTCCCACAATTCTTTGCAAAATCAAGTTGTGTTTTTTTACTTTTTTTTTTTTTTTTCACAAAATTGTCATATTAGCAGGTTATTTCTCACACACCGCATATGCATACCACAAATTACACTCCAAAATACATTCTGCTATTACTCCCAAGTGTGGCGATACCAGATGTGAGACTTTTACACAGCATGGCCACATACAGAGGCCCAACATGCACGGAGCACCTTCAGGCGTTCTGGAGCACCCAGGCCAATTCTGATATTTCTCTCCTACATGTAAAAATCATCATTTATTAGCTAGAAAATTACATAGAACCCCAAAACATATGTTTTTTTAGCAAAGACCCTAGAGAATACAATGGCGGTCATTGCAACTTTTTATCTCGCACGGTATTTGCGCAGCAATTTTTTTTAACGCTTTTTTTGGGAAAAAAAAACAGTTTTGTGCTTTAAAAAAAAACAAAACAGCAAATTTAGCCCAATGTTTTTGCATAATATGAAAGATGAGGTTACGCCAAGTAAATAGATACCCAACATGTCACCTTTCAAAATTGCATGCGCTTGTGGAATGGGGCCAAACTTCGCTACTCAAAAATCCCCATAGGCGACGCTTTAAAATTTTTTTACTGGTTTCATGTTTTGAGTTAGAGGAGGTCTAGGGCCAAAATTATTGCTTTCGCTCTACCGATCACACCGATACCTCACATGTGTGGTTTGAACACCGTTTTCATATGTGGGCGGGACTTACGTATGCGTTCGCTTCTGCATGCAAGCACACAGGGACAGGGGTGCTTTAAAAATTTTTTTTTTTTATTCATTTTACTTTATTTTAGTTTGATGCTTTTAAAAAAAAAAAAAATTGACCTTTTATTCCTATTACAAGGAATGTAAACATCCCTTGTAATAGGAATATGGCATGACAGGTCCTCTTTACAGTGAGATATGGGGTCGCCTCCTGTAAGAACGATCAAGCAGTGGAACAGCCGCTATGATTGTTCTTATGGTGTAGGGAATCGCCGGCCAAAAAAGCTGATATCTGAATGATGCCTGTAGCTGCACCCATTATTCAGATATCCCCGCACAAAGAACGTCGTATGACAGCCGGTGGGCAGTAAGTGGTTAAAACGCATTTTTTTTTTTTTATAACACAAAGTTGTCCATTTATACATTATTTCTAACACATAGTATGTACATACCAAAAATGACACTCCAAAATAGATTCTCCTACTCCTCCCTGAGTACGGCAATACCACATGTGTGAGACTTCCACAGCCTGGCCACAAACAGAGGCCGAGTACAGCCGAGTATGGCAGAGTATGGCTGGGTATCACCGAGTATTGCAGAGTATGGCTGGGTATGGCAGGGCATTGCGGGGTATTTCAGAGTATTGCGGGGTATTTCAGAGTATGGAGGGGTATCGCCGAGTATGGCTGAGTATGGCAGGGTATCGCAGAGTATGACTGGGTATGGCGGGGTATTGCAGAGTATTGCACAGCGTTGTGGGGTATTGCCGAGTCTTGCACAGTGTTGTGGGGGTATTGCCGAGTAGTGTGGGGGTATTGCAGAGCGGTAGGGATGGCTGAGGATGGATGGATGGATGGATGGCTGGATGTCACTGTGCAGCGCTGTGGGCACTACACATCCAGCCCACAGCGCTGCAGCCATCCATCCATCCCCCTCTTCGGTCACAGTGTACCGATCGGTACACAGGAGGGGAGGAGAGGAACCGGCGTCATCAGACGGCGTCATTTGACGGAGCGATCACATGGTAAACGACCGCGATCAGCGGCCATTTACCGGGATCCGTGATGCGCCGGGTCCAGAGGACCCGGCGGTCATGGATATGTTCAGGTGCGCGCCCCAGGGGGCGCGCAAGAGGGGAACTCTGGGAAGACGTGATCCCAGAGTTGAGCAACTGCCCTGCAGCCGTCATTCGGCTATGGGCCGGTTGCTAAGTGGTTAATTAGGATTGTAGCAAAACATAGCTGTCAGCGTGGAGAGATGATTATAATCCACAGTTAGTATCCAGTCCAGAGGCACAGATGTACAGTTTCCCAGAATGGAATTGCATGTATTCACAGGGTCTAACTGTTGGAAAAAGCAATAGCTCAATGATGCTCTTATGAAGCTGGTCAATACTGGCTGAGAGGTAACAAACAGCAGTCGCTGTAGATCTGAGGGAAGGCTCTGAAATTAGGGGAAGCTCTGCTGATTTTATCATCCATTCATGTGCAAGTAAAAATGCTGTTTTTTTTAATTCTCCTTGCATGTCCCCCTCAGATCTACAGCGACTGCACTTCCAAGTGCACTTGTACTGCAAAGTGGATTTGCCTTTAGTAAATAAACCCTTAAGTTACTCAACAATGCTCAGTTACTCAACAGTACTCCGCAATGCTCAGTTAAAGAATGGCAAACTTGAAATAAAAACCTGTTCGCTCAACCAACCCTAAGGTAGCACATATCTATGGAACTTCACTTACCATACAAACATGATTAGCAAAAAAGATTTATTGATATCAAAGGTAAGAGACCTTAAACATCATACAAACCGCATCAAAGCTATAAAAGCAAAAGGACCATCTCTGGACAGGTGGTGCAAATCCACCCAAGTTGTAGAAGCACTGAGAATGCTGTAATAGAGCTGGGATAATACCCCCAGGTCTAAACGACCTATGAGAAGTGACCCAAATGTTGAATAAAGGTAAAACTGTTATTCCAAAAAGGGAGATTATATTAATAGGTCTCCTGAATTGCCTTGAACTGTGGATGATTCTATATCACGGTAGAAGGTGGTTGTAATGACGTGGGGGAGCGTTGCCGGGTAACAGTGGTCAAGAGGAGGTATGCAAATGGAATAGTGATAACCATGGTGTCCATTTAAAGCCTGGATGCTCCACATGGTGAGGGGATTGCATTGGCAACCAGCCTCTGACGCAGCCGACAGGGATCAGTGAAACCGGTCAGGCCAGTACGGCCCATCTCTGGACTATGTGTTTCTTTAATCGTACATCACTGGGCACAGAGCCATAGTAATTACTATGTGGGTTATAGTCCACCTTCAGGTGCTGGACACTGGCACACCCTAAACAGGAAGTTGCCTCCCTATATAACCCCTCCCACTACTGGGAATATCTGTTTTTTTTCGCCAGTGTCTTAGGTGTTGGTCACAAGTGAAGATGTACTGTGCTGTTCTCCTCTGGAGCAATCTTTGCTGGGGCTAGCTATGCAGCCGGATCCATTCAAAGTGTCTTTTAGGCTGAATTGAATGGTACCTGGGCCTCGTATCCGAAGAAACAAGGTTTTGCCTGTAATGCTTCTTCTTTTTACCCCGGGATCCAGTACTTTTGATATTAAGGCCATAAAGTTTTACTGGCGGGGTGCTTTTTACAGGTCCAGGATTGTGGGTTCCCCGTGGGTCCCCGGTTCCTGAAAGTTTGCTAACGGAACCCACCGTGAAGATTGGGTCTGTTGGTTTTACCACAGAAAACCCAGTGGCGGTAAAGGTAAGTGGAGTTTTTCTAAGGAATATTTAAGTTTTCTGAAATGTCTCCTTTAAAGTAAATGTTGTCATGCCTCAGTGTCACCACTGGGGGCTGTATGGAGCACGTACCTTCTCATGCTTTGCTCAGAGTCACGCTGTGTCACATAAGCAGCAGACTTTTTTACTCCGGCTAGCAGGCAGACCTCCGGTAAGTTTTGGGGGTTTTGCTTCCTCCAGACACCCCCACCTGAGCTTAACTCTTCTCCTCTTCGAGAGGCTGAGTATAAGGGAGAACTAAAAACGATCAGCAATGCCATTTTCTTTTACCGCCCATACATGGCGGCGACTTCCAGCTATCCTCCACGCCATCCCTCCCTCAGCTGATCCCATTGGATCGGAGGCCCATGCTTGCGCGGGAAAACTGTTTTTGAAAAAGAGGGGGAGCGCATTGTGACGGTGGGGTCGGGGCTTAGCGCGGTGTTGGCGTCCTCCAATGTGGGAGTGTGTTTTTGTTTTGTTTTTTTGTGTTTTTTTTTTTAAAGTTTAGCGACTTTAATCGCATCCCAGTGTGGGTCAAAATACGACAGGTTTTCTTCCATTACCCAGGACCCTCAAACTGAGGAACTAGGGGCAGGAGAAGGCTAATTCCCTCAGGGGACCGTGGTTAGGCTGATGACTCCTCTTCTGAGATGTCAAATGTGGGAGATTCAGCTGTTCCAATCTTAAGATTGATGGTGCAATTTCTTGCTGAATGATCACTCCACATTTATGTACCCTTAACTGAGTGTTTATTTGGATTCACTAAAGCCTTTTCCTGTCCATTCATTGCTGAAAAAGCTTTTTTGTATCCTGAGAGGATCACCCAGATAAGCATTTTTTCCCTCCTAAAACGTTTTCACACTTTATCCTATGGTGGAGGAAATTCACTAAGTAGGGTATACCAGCAATTAACGCTGCTATATGCTCTGTGAATAGGTTTGACTTGTACGGCAGACAATGCTCAAATGCTTAAGGATCCAATGGATAAAAAGGTGGAATTCCTATTGGGAACCCCCCCCCCCCAAAAAAAAAACACTTTTTTTTTTTTCTCTGGCAGATTGAGTGTCTCAGCCTGTGCTGACAGTAATTAATCATTGAGAGACCAGTTTTAATGGGTGTTCAAGGTTATCCAAGAGGCAGCTTTATGTTTGCAATAGTTGCTATGAGAGATTCTATCCTTCAGGCCTTGCGCCCTTCGCTTCGCTAAGCGCCTTGTAAGAAGCTCCTGGCTAGTCTTCCTTTTTGCTGTGAAACAGCTATTTGGGGATGTTTTTAATAATGCATCCAAAGACTTTCTAGTGGAAAGCACCCCTTTTTGCCATTTAAGAAAAGCAGTAAATGTATTTTTGTTTTAAAGCTCCTTGTCCTGTGCCAGAGGCATCAGCCTCCAGGCAGTCACGGCGGCTTCCACCATTAGGTTCAATCGAATGGGGGGAATTCTTCTGCAGTTCTCAAGGAACTGGCAGGAAGAGTGTCGAGACAAATGGGGGACTTCCTCAATAGCTCCAGGGTACAAACTGGAGTTCGAAGAGTTCCCGTCTCCTCGTTTTTCTCAGCTCAAACATTTCTAAGGATCCAGAGAAAAAGAAAAAAGTGATCATGGGGGTCCCCATGTAAGAACAGAGTTTGGGGTTTGATTCAAACCTTTTTCTCATTCGTTCATTGACACACAGCCTTCATAACGATAGGGTTATATCACCTCTATTAAGAGTAGGACTAGGCAGAACAAAAAGCAAATGAGCACCTGGCTACGCCCATGGGCCGTCCTTCAGTCAGAATATAACCCCCACCCTGCTCTAGGCATTCAGTTTTTTTTTTTTTTTTTTTCTGCCTAGTCAGGAGTAAGGACCTGGCTCCCTGTTAGGACCTGTGGTTCTTTGTTTTATTTCTTTTATTTCACTTTTTCCTGTGACGATCTGCAATCAACTGCTGGGCTGGGTGACAGGCTGGATAATATAGATCCTGGTAGTCTCCCCAGCCTGGCCATCGAGCATGCACAGACCTTGGCTCCGTGCTGGGTCGGCTGCGACAAGCCCATTCCAGACCAGGGTGGCCGGCGAGATTGAGTCTCACAGGGACACATATGAACGGGCTACTGCTGTCTTGGATCACAGTTTTGCCATGGCAGACAGCCACTCTTCTAGGCGGGAGATGGATCTGTCTGGGAGTGTTACCTGCGCACTTCGCTGGTGCGGTAAGTAAGGGGCCCCCCGCCTCTCCTTCCCTGGAGAGGTGGGGGAGGGGGTACTCCCTGGGGTAGTGGGTCCTTCAGGGGTTCTCCACCCCCCCAGGTGAGGAGGATCTGTTGGGGAGTGTTACGCACTTTGCTGGAGCGGTGGGGGAGTGGGTACTCCCTGGGGTGATCTGTCCCTCTGGGGTTCTCCTCCACCCTCCCTTCCTCTCCCCCCCTCCCCCTCTTACCCGGGTGAGGTCCAGGCTTCTGGTCTAGGGACTTTTTGGGACAATGGCCCTGTTTTCCACCTCTGGGTTTTTAGATTTGGGGGGTATCTGGGGTGAGGCCTGCAAGGAGGGTTTTTGGAGGTCCTGGGGCTAATTTAGGCCGTAGCTTTGCGGCCTACCAGCTGGGCCCCACTAGCGGCTGGTGGGCAACAAATTTAGGTCTCTGCTTTGCGGCCTACTGGCCGAGCTATCACCATGGCTCAGAGTCGGTCCGGTCCCTCCACGAGCCGGCGATGGGCATCCAGAAATTTAGCCGTGGCCCCCCCCCCCCCGTGGGCTGCGAGTTCGCAAGGGTGGGCATAAATTTAGGCCGCTGCTTTTGCGGCCTACAGCGATTTCCCCCTGTGGGTCGCGTGCTCGTGGTGGGCGACTAAATACTTTAGGCTTCGGCGGCCTGCTAGGCCTCGTGGTGGCCCCCCCTTTCTGAGGGGTGGCACTGCAGAGGTCTTTGCCCCTTAGGTGAGGGGCCATGGTTTGTGCCCCTGTGAGGGGCCTCTGGTTGTGCCTGGGCCATGGTTTGTGCCCCCTGTGAGGGGCCACGGTTTGTGCCCCCTGTGAGGGGCCACGGTTTGTGCCCCCTGTGGGGGGCCACGGTTGTGTGTCTCCTGTGGGGGGGGGGCCACGGTTGTGTGTCTCCTGTGGGGGGGGCCACGGTTGTGTGTCTCCTGTGGGCGGGGGCCACGGTTGTGTGTCTCCTGTGGGGGGGGCCACGGTTGTGTGTCTCCTGTGGGGGGGGCCACGGTTGTGTGTCTCCTGTGGGGGGGGCCACGGTTGTGTGTCTCCTGTGGGGGGGCCACGGTTGTGTGTCTCCTGTGGGGGGGGCCACGGTTGTGTGTCTCCTGGGGGGGGCCACGGTTGTGTGTCTCCTGTGGGGGGGGCCACGGTTGTGTGTCTCCTGTGGGGGGGGGCCACGGTTGTGTGTCTCCTGTGGGGGGGGGCCACGGTTGTGTGTCTCCTGTGGGGGGGGCCACGGTTGTGTGTCTCCTGTGGGGGGGGGCACGGTTGTGTGTCTCCTGTGGGGGGGGCCACGGTTGTGTGTCTCCTGTGGGGGGGGGGCCACGGTTGTGTGTCTCCTGTGGGGGGGGGCCACGGTTGTGTGTCTCCTGTGGGGGGGGGCCACGGTTGTGTGTCTCCTGTGGGGGGGGGCACGGTTGTGTGTCTCCTGTGGGGGGGCACGGTTGTGTGTCTCCTGTGGGGGGGGCCACGGTTGTGTGTCTCCTGTGGGGGGGCCACGGTTGTGTGGACGGTGCCTCAGTCGAGGGGCGCTGTTTTTTTTTGCACTTATTGTATCCGTGTGGGGCAACCTTTTTCAAGATTCTGCGGCAGTGGCTGCGGCGGAAGGGCCAGAATGCCTTTGGATAAACAGTTTTGTGCGGCAAACGCGTTCCTTTCCTCCTCTTATTCGAAGAAAGTTGTCCATGAGGACGGGGAGTGTCCAAAGTGTCTTTGGTGTTTTCAAGAATGCTTGCTGTAAGGTACCCCTTTGGGGAGTCCCTCCTTCAGTAGTGGGATGTTCCACCAGTAGTGGACCCCCCTATCTCTAGGCTGCTCAAGGCAACCGTGTTTCCAATAGAGGAATCTCTGGTTTCTTTTTTTATAATTTATTTATTTTTCTTTTATATAATAGGTGAAAAATGAACAATCCTTCTGTATATTACATTCCATTTCTGCACATACAGCCAGACAAGAAAAAAAAAAAAAAACATAACTCGTTACATTCCATTCCATCTACTCCTGTTTCTAATATATTATCCAATAAAGATGGGTAAAAGAATGAACCCAAATAAACATAAAGAAGTCACAAAAGAGGCAAAGAAGACAAAGAAATAAGAAGAGTAATCTTCCTCTCATTTCCGCCCTCCATGTTGTTGTTACTCCTTGCCATGTCAGAAGGGGGGCGCTTCCCCCAGACCCGACCATAATACTCCAACTACCTCTCAGTATTCCAACTGCATTTCTTATTGGCCATTTCCCCCTTCTTTCCTTACCCCCCCAAAATAAAATTATGTATGTGTGTGTGTATATGTATATATATATGTATATATGTATATGTGTGTATATATATATATATATATGTGTATATGTGTATATATATATATATATATATATATATTTATTCATGGGGTTCAAAGAAGGACAGTTAATCATGGGAGGAGATCTAAATGTACCCCTGATACCCAAAGAAGATCCTTCATCAGGAGTATCTTCAGTGACACCTAAAGTAAGAAAGGGGATTTCCCAAGCAATAGTAGATGTGTGGCGATTATTCCATCCACGGGAAAAAGATTACTTTCTTTTCCAACCCACATAGAGTATACTCCACTTTTTTTTTTTTTGTACCACACAAACAAATACACTCAGTAAGTGAGGCCTCCTATTGGTTTAATCAAATGGTCAGATCATGCACCAATCTTTTTAAAATACAACGTGACAGACACCATACATCCACGAGGCTATGGAAACTTAATGAAAGCCTTCTTCAGGATCCCATAGTAAGGGAGGACGTCCAGAGGGAAATAGAATGTTTTTTCCAGATGAACGATAATTCAGATAGCCCCCCCGGGAGTAATCTGGGAAACACATAAAGCAGTAATACGGGGAGTACTGATAAAACACGGAGCAAGAATAAAGGGAAGAGGGAAGCCAAATTAACTACGCTACTGTCCAAAATCCAAGGCTTAGAGGCACAACATAAACATGCTCAGACTGCGGAAGTGGAACGAGAATTATTAAATGCCCGTAGACAAGTAACTGACCTATTACAATATAGAGCCAAAATGGCATTACAAATAGGAAGTAAATGTAGCAGGCAACTTGCAGGCGCATTACGTGAAATGCATGCAAGGAGGTTTATTCCCTCCAGTGAGGAAAAGAGATGGGGAGGAGGTTGGGATGCCTGGACAGATAGCCGAGGTGTTTGGCGAGTTCTACTCTTCACTTTACAATTTGAATATAGACGCACCAGATCGAACAGTGATGGAGGAGTATCTAAAAGCAAGTGGAATGCCGTGCCTGACAACTAGTGTGCAGGAGGAGTTGGACTCGCCAATTACTTTAGGAGAGGTACAGAGAGGAATGAGATTAGCAAAAATGGGGAAGGCACCAGGACCAGATGGGCTCTCGGTCCAGTACTATAAGTTATTCTCATCAATATTGGGACCCTATCTGGTTAAAATGTTTAATGAGCTGGGGGAGGGAGCTATTTTCCATCCAGAGACATTAAGAGCTATGATAGCGCTGATTCCAAAAGAAGGAAAGGATCCAAAGCAATGTGGAAGTTGTAGGGCAATATCCTTATTGAATGCGGATCTAAAAATATTCAGTAAGATTATAGCCTTAAGACTACAACAGCAATTACCCTTCCTGATCCATCAGGATCAGGTAGGGTTTGTTCCAACAAGAGAAGCAAGGGATAATACCATCAAAACCCTAAATTTGATGCATATAGCAAACTCAACTAAGACTCCGTGTGTGTATTTAGGAATAGACGCGGAGAAGGCATTTGATAGGGTGGGATGGGGGTTCATGTTTGCAGTCCTTCGCCACATAAAACTGGGAGGGAAAATGATTAGATGGATTGCAGGCATGTATAAAGAACCTAAAGCTCAAGTGAAGGTAAAAGGAGTAGTCTCCCCCCCCCCCCCCTTTTTGTGATAAGGAATGGGACAAGGCAGGGATGCCCATTGTCCCCTTTAGGCCTCATGCACACGAGGCGCTGTTAAACTCGCGTTCAGAGGCAGTTGGACACTTTTTTTCAACTGCCCCTGAACACATATAGGCCAGAAGTCTCTCGATCTCATTTTCAAGATATTCGGGAGATTCCATTACTTTCTCTGGCTCGGAGGGTGGTCTCCTGGGGCTATCACCTCCGCTCACAGTGTAAAGAAGGGGGACTTATCTTGTCATTCACCTTACCCAGGTTAAGGTGGTGCTTTGCCTTTTTGTTTACAGAGTTCCGTCCTTGGATTTCCATTTGAATAGGGACATTGTATTGTCTTGTGTCCCTAGTCAGCACTTTCCGAGGAATTTGCCTTATCTGCCCTGAAGGGGTATTTGCGGACGGGCCAAGAAAGGGGCGTTCTGGTTTTGTCTACAACCCTTCTCTGAGTGGGGGGGGCTGTTCTGTCAGTGATCGGGTGCCTCCTTTCCTGTTATGGTGCTTTCTTCTCAGGCGCTTAGTGCATCTTGGGCCTTCTGTTGTCATGCGTCCATTGTGCAAGTTGGCAAGGCGACCACTGGTCATCGGTGTACTGGTTCCCAAGTCTACGAAGTGAATGAGTTGGCATCTGTGGATGCCTCTTTTGGCCGCAAGGTTTTTTTGCAGGCTGCTGGTTAGAGGGTCTATTCCCTCTTCAAGGGGTATCATTCAGGTTGGGTTCCAGCTTGTCCTGGGTAAAGTTCCTGTTACCTGGTTGGCTCTTGTATTAGCCTTGGGATTTTTTGTTTTCCCACCCCTCATGTTGGCACTGCTTTGGGACATCCCTGTCGTTATGAAGGCTGTGTCTGTCAATGAACGAATGAGAAAATAGGATTTTTTACTTACCGTAAAATCCATTTCTCTGAAGTTCATTGACAGACACAGCACCCGCCCCTCTGTGGAGTTCTTTTGATACTTCTATTACTGTTTGCTACTAAACTGAATGCCTAGAGCAGGGCGGGGGTTATATACTAACTGAAGGATGGCCCATGGGCGTAGCCAGGTGCTCGTTTGCGTTTTTGTTCTGCCTAGTCCTATTCCTAATAGAGGTGATATAACCCTATCGTTACGAAGGCTGTGTCTGTCAATGAACTTCAGAGAAATGGATTTTACTGTAAGTAAAAAATCCTATTTCACAGAGCCAAATCCGAATGGACATTCCGGATCTCAAAAATCTAAATTTAATTCCTGAATATAACCACTCTTTTTTTCATATGGAATCAATCCAAATCAGTTATCTCCATCCTACAAGGAGGAGAACTTCTGCCATCAATCGATATCAAAGATGCATACCTCCATATGCCTATTTCCTCCCTCACTAGTAATATCTACTTTTTCAAGGTGGAAAATCTTCATTTTCAGTGTGTAACTCTGCTTTCCGGTCCAGCTACTGCACCTTGAGTGTTTTACAAAGGTTCTGGCCCCTCTTCTAGCCAGATTAAGGGCCCAAGGTATAACTATTATGGTTTACCCAGTCGATCTGTTCTTGATAGACCAGTCGGTAGCCCGCTCAGACCAAAATATGGTCACTACATTCAACTACCTGAAATATCTAGGTCGGATTCTCAACCTAGGAGAAATCTTTTTTTAATACCATGAAGAAGGCTAAAATACTTGGGTCCGATCATAGGTACACCCAGAAAAGGGTATTCTTAAGCCATGCAAAGTTCAGCGCCATAAAGGAACTGATTTAGGTGGTCGAAGCAAGATGAATTTCTTCTATTCAACTTTGCATGAGGGGTTGTTGGGAAAGATGGTGGCTTCATTCGAGGCCATTCCTTATGCTCAGTTTCATTCGAGACTGCTGCAAAACAGTATCCTATTGGCTTGGAACAAAGGGTTCAAGCTCTACATTCCCAATATGTCTGACTCCAAAGCCAAAGGCCACATCACCCTGATAACGCCTGATCTCGTCTGATCTTGGAGGCTAAGCAGGGTTGGGCCTGGTTAGTACTCGGTTGAGAGACCACCTGGAAATACCAGGTGCTGTAGGCTGGGTGTGCCTGAGCCTCCGTTTTATGGTTAATATCCAAAAATATACTAAGGGGACAATCCTTCCTTCAGTTACCTGGGAAGTGGTAACAACATATACTAACCTTTTTTGTTTAGGTTGGGGAACAGTACTGGAAGAGGCAACTGTCCAAGAGAAGTGGCCCAGATCAGAAATGGCCTTGCCCATTAACATTTTAGAAATTCAGCCGGAGCTCTTGGTCCTGAGGGCCTAAACGTTCAGTTTGCAGTATTGTACTGCCAGGATTCAATCCAACAAGGCCACAGCAATGGCCTATATTAATCTTGGGCAGAAAACAATGTACTTTTGCCTATCGGCAGTCTTCATTCTAGGAATAGAAAATTGGCAGGTGGACTACTTGAGTCGCCAGCAGTTGTTCCTGGGAGAATGGTTCCTTCACCCCGGTATCTTCCTGTCAAAAATGGAGGATCCCAGACATAGATCTGTTTGCGGCCAGGTTCAAAAAAGAAATAGACAACAAAGGATCCGCTAGCATGCGGAACAGATGCCTTGCTATTCCTGTGGAATCGGTTCTCACTGATTTATGCATTCCCTCCTATTCTGCCTGCATCCACGACTTCGCAGGATTCAGGAGGAAGGGAAGTCGTTGATTCTTGTGGCCCCCAGCGGACCCAGGAAATCTTGGTATGCAGAGATCGTAAAGATGGCAGTAGGGGACCCATGGACCCTACCATCATGGCCAGACTTTCTCTCGCAAGGTCCTGTGTTCCATCCTACTTTACAAATGCTAAATTTAATGGTCTGGCTATGGGGACCCACACTCTGAAGAAGCGTGGGCTGTCAGATTCAGTAGTTTCTACCTTGGTTAATGCAAGGGAGCCGGCCTCCATAATTTGTATATTATGGATTCTGGGAAACATATGTCTCCTGGTGTGAAACCAGGGGTTGCACCCCAGGAAATAGGTCAAAGGTAGAATCCTTGACTTTCTGCAGATGGGGTGAGAAATGAGGCTGGCCTTGAGTGCTTTCTAAGGACAGGTCTCAGCCTTATTGGTATTATTTCAACGACCACTTGCTTCGCATTCTTTGGTTCGTAACTTTATTCAGGGGGTGACACGGCTTAATCTCCGGTTAGGTAAACCCCTGAACCCTTGGGATTTGAATTTAGTTTTGTCTGCATTACAAAACTGCCTTTTTTTGGGCCGATACGACATATTCCCTTGGTCCTTTTTTTGACAAGGAAACAATTTTTTTTTTTCTGGTAACCATATCTGCTGCAAGAAAGGTATCAGAATTGGTGGTTCTTTCTTGTAAAGAGTCATATTTTTATTATTCATGGATAAGGTAGTATTGCGTCCTCATCCTAACTTTTTTACTGAAAGTAATATCAGGTTTTCATCTAAACCAGGATATTGTTCTATCTTCTTTTTTCCAGAACCCTGTTCTATGGAAGAAAAATCTCTACCATCTCTTGATGTGGTGAGAGCAGTCAAAGTCTACTTAAGGCGACTGCTCAGATTTGGAAAACGGATGTTTTGTTTGTGTTGCCTGAAAGTCCTGAAAGAGGACAGGCAGCATCAAAATCTACTATTTCTAAATGGATTCGACAAGTAATCGTTCAAGCTTATGGTTAAAAGTGGTAGTTCTACCCTCTCAATCAAAGCACACTCCTCTAGGGCTGTTAGTGCTTTGTGGGCAGTGCATCACCAAGCCTCCATGGCTCAATTCTGCAAGGCTGCAACTTGGTCTTCAAGCCATATATTTATCAGAGTCTATCTGATGGATGTAAAAAGACATGAGGATGTCGCCTTTGGGCACCGTGTACTGCAGGCAGCAGTATAAATCCTCTGATCTCATGGTGCCCTACTTTGGTTTGTGTCCCTCCCCTCAGTTGACATTGCTCTGGGACATGCCACATAGTAATTACTATGGCTTTGTGTCCCGTGATGTACGATTAAAGAAAATAGGATTTTTATAACAGCTTACCTGTAAAATCCTTTTCTTTTAAAGTACATAAAAAAAAGTGAAGGTTTGGGACTTTATATGAGGACATTGGACTGTACCTCCATCCCCGATAGTTGAGATCTAGTGGAGCAAGGTTTTGGGACTTTCTATGAAACATGCAGCCAGGGAGACAACACAACACAGTGATGTCTGGTAGGTACCATAATAACCACCATATATCTTACATAATTAAAAAAAATCCAATATAACCCCAATATAATAAAATACAGAAACACTTTATTCCATACCATAGTAACATAATGATATAGTGACTTATTGGCATAGCAACATATTGGTTTTACAATGGTAACATTGTAAAAACGCCAGACTCGTGCTTGTCTCCACAGTATAAAAAATAATTGAAATTGGTGGAATCCACTGGAACATATTGTTGATAGTATATAAAAGTAATATGGGCGGCATCTAATAGCTCGACATGTTTTGTGGCTAAACTGCCACTCTTCAGGAGCAGATGTGTAGATTAAGGGTATTAAAGGTAATAATTAAATTGGGTAATATATAGAAGAAATTGTACAAGAGTAAGTCCCCCGCTAATACAGACCAACCATGAGTCTGGGCACAGGCATTGGAGGGCAAGAGCCGGCCGGGCAGATCATCAGCCCCAAGAGCTGAGGCGGTAATCCCCAGGACACTGATGGAATGGCCAACAAAGAAAGCAGTCCCCGGGACGAGTCCCCCATGGATAGTGAAGGGTAGTGTAAGCCACGTAAAAAAAGCCATTCTAGAAAATTTGAATTGTATGTATAATGTACTAAGATCTATGAGTGTATATATCATAGTGACTATTGTCATTGTATACTGATATGTGAAAGTAGTGATGGGTAGATACAGTGATGGGGCTAGAACAACAAGCAAATTAATAAGTAATGAAAAGACTACCAAAATGATACCTGGAAAACTCCTGTGTGGATCTCTCAATCCAATGGTGCAGTGTATTACCTTTTAATACCCTTATAGACATCTACATCGCATCAGCTGCTGAAGCGTGGCAGTTTAGCCACGAAAGGAGTCGAGCTATTAGATGCCGCCCATATTACTTTTATATATACTATCAACAATATGTTCCAGTGGATTCTACCAATTTCAATGTTTTATACTGTGGAGAAAAGCAACAATGAGTCTGGCGTTTTTACGATGTTACCATTGTTATACCAATATGTTGCTATGCAATATGTGTCTATATTCCTATGTTACTATTATATGGAATAAAATGTTTCTGTATTTTATTATATTGGATGTTTTTTATTATGCAAGATATATGGTGGTTATTATTATGGTTTACCTACCGGTTATCATTGTTTTGTGTTGCCTCCCTGGCTGCATGTTTCATAGAAAGTCACAAACCTTGCTCCTTTTTTCTTGCCTTTTTGATATCAATAAATCTTTTTTTGCTAATCCATGTTTGTATGAGTGAAGTTCCATAGATATGTACTACCATAGGGTTGGTTGAGCTAACACAGGTTTTTATTTCAAGTTTGCTATTCAACTTTCATACCGTGTGCTCCCATTCCCCCCCCCCCCCCCTTTTTAAAATCTTTAAAAAAAATTTTTGTCATTTTTACGCTAAATGTTTTTGAGGGTATCCAATCCCCATACGCGAGTATTGTTTAACCCCTTTTTACACACTAATATGGTAGGTGGCACCTTGAGGGTCCGGTAATAATTCTTAGTGTATCAATGCTCAGTTAAAGAACAATGCTCAGTTACACAACAATACTCTGGATTATTTACTAAAGGCAAATCCACTGTGCACTGCAAGTGCAGTTGCTGTAGATCTGAGGGGGACATGCAAGGTAAATTAAAAAACAGCATTTTTGCTTGCACTTGATGGGAATATCTGCTGATTTTAATCATCCACTCATTTCAGATCTTCCCCTCAGATCCACAGCGACTGTACTTCCAAGTGCACTTGCAGTGTAGAGTGGATTTGCCTTTAGTAAATCAACCCCTCAGTTACTCAACAGTGCTCAGTTACTCACGGGGGGACATTTGACAACATACATTAATAAAAAATTTCCACAACAGCTCCTCCTCTTTGTCATATGCTCCCATGTGTTCCTTGATGAATCTTGATCTTACACCTGGAAATGAGTTAGTCCTTACAGTCCATATGAGTTCATAACACGGCTTGACTTTTAGGCCTCATTCACACGAGGCGGACTCCGTTTCCACTGAGCCCGTCCTGGTCCGCCGGCGATCTCTCCGTTGATCTCCGCTGAGCCGGAAGATGACGGGTCCCTCTCTGCTCAGTGAGCAGGGAGGGGCTTGTCAGGCGCCGCTGCTGCCTATGGAGGGATCGGATGAAAACGGACAGCATGTCCGTTTTCGTCAGATCTCACCCGATCTGCCAGCGATGGATCCAGACGTAGGGCCATCCGTCTGCTTTTAGCGGATCGGACGGGGTCGGATGTCAGCGGACATGTCTCTGCTGACATCCGTCGCTCCATAGGCTAACATGGAGCGCCCGTTCAGGTCTACCGTCAAAACTGACAAGCGGACCTGAATGGTCCGATTGTGTGAAAGGGGCTGTAGACTTTGTTCTTCAGGAGGGATGACTTAGAGGAGGACATGAAGGCCGGTCGGTCTGGGATCCTGTGTGTCTTGTAGGTGGGTTGGGCTTCGGGGCGTCTCATCTCAGAGGAAGATGTGGTTATCTGCTCGGGCTCTGTTCACTCATGTAGCACCTCATGATGGCATACAAAAGGAATAGAAACAAAAACGTGTATATGTACCCCTACTTCTTTCAACCCTGATCTGCTGAAAAATAAAAAATCCCCAACGATTCCCAGACCCTTAAAAGGACTTCAACCTTCACTAGCTATAGCTCTGACTTTGCCATGCAGGGATCTGAACCTTATCCATATGGGCCTGAATTTTGTCACTAGTATCCCCGATCCAGGTATAACAATCTTTTGCTATGAATTCACAGAAACCCCCCTTGGATGCCAACAGATAATCATGGGCCATCTTTTTATAAAAAGGTCTTGAATTGCTCATTACAGATTTCTGAAGCCACAGCTGAACTACTTCCAAGGTATTTTTTATTCTGGGGTCTTTTACCTCCAGACATCAAAAGTACCTTCCAAAGGGAAACGCCTTACTGTACCCTCTGACCATATATGCCAATCTTTAAGAGGTCTAATGGCCTTAGCCCCATACCCAGATTTCATGTATTGTGCAGCTGTCTGACTGGGGTGCATGGACAACCCATTGCACATGACTATTCAAATTTCTTTTTTTGGCAAACTCTGCGTCCAGAGAACCCTGTTCTTTACTTTTGGAGTGGATATTGTTTGCGCTTTATCACTATAACTGCCCCCCACTTTCCGATTATTTATACACAGCCTGATCGGGGCTGCTAACATACTATTCCTCATGTTTATGCTAATACAATCGCGCACTGGAATTCCGACTTATACACGGCCCGTCCGGTCTTACAATATACAGCCTTCTAAACGTGTTTGTCTGACAACTACGAAACATCATGAAATCCTCCGCTATTCAAAATTTAAAAACCTGGTTATATCTGTACCTAGATGTTACAACAATAACACGGACGCCTCCTGTTTGCTCTCTTCCCAAAACTGTATTACGGTATAAAGCTTCACAAAATTGGAATTAAATTTAGAAATCAGAATGGTTTCCATCATACTTCCAAACATGAGTCAAAAGACCCCAAGCTCCTCCCACCAATTTCCTGTTGCATACTTGCAAAGAACTTTCTGTCTGCCCCATCTAACTGGTTTATTTAAATATCAATGAACAGGAAGAGGGAGGGGGAGGGGAAGCCTAGTTGCATATTATGTCTATCAAGATATTTTAACAAATCTATGGCTGACATCATATAGGAGACTTCAATCATTTTAAAAACATTTTGTCCAGGAAAGGGTGGAATAAACCCCCCCATTTTGCAAATGGGAGGGAATCCCCCTTGACTCACACATCCCCTGGACAGTCAAACCACAATTTTTGAGACCGAAATACCATACAACAGCGCAACAAAAGCCAAAAACTGAAACTCCTGCAAAAAGATGGCTCAAGGAGGTCAACCAAAGCCTTTCTTTTCTACTGCAGGCTATACAATACAAACTTCAGCTAAAGCGATTAAACCCAAAACAATAAAAAATAACACACAACGCTAAAAGTACGAAAACACAGTTAAAGTTAGTAAATTCAGTGCAAAGTTTCACTTAAAACCAAAATTCAATACAAAAGATTGAATTCACTTAAAAGAGAAAACCAAAACGGTGCCTAGAGACAAGATGGTGGCTCAGACTGCATGGCTTCACACACACAAAGGTAAACAAATAAAATCCTTTTTAGCACAGACCGTACTACTCGCACTAAACTTAGAAACCTAGCCCAAAAGCAGAGCATTTCCACCCAAAACCAAAACACAGCGGACACAAAATGGTGGTTGACAAACGAAAATCAAGCCACGGCCACATGGTGAAAATAGCCGACAAAAGCTGGGCCATATGGTGACTACAACAAAAGAAAATGGCCGACGAAAGCCAGGCCACGACAAAATGGTGCCATTCACACATGAAATTCAGTTGTTGATCCCCCCCCCAAAACCAGCACAAAAGATTTCTTCACTAAAACACCAACACTTTCTCCCCACAACTACACATTTGAGACACCATGTGAACACTTACAAAGATTTGAAGCTATATACTTCTATTGACCTTGGCCAACCAAACAACACAGGTTCTCCAATCAAACAACGTTACATAAAACACAAAATAACACGGCTTAAACATACACTCTTGTTCCCAAATTAAGTTCATATACTTACTCTGGCATCTTCCATAGGAACAAGACATTTGAGAAATACCCACAGTGGTGCTTGCATGCATGATATTTTCACTTCAAAACAAAAAGAGCTCCTCCCATGCTATTGTCCACAGGGAGTAGCCCTTTCAACAAACAGTCCCTATTCTAAGTGATGGAACAGCCGTGCCTGGCCGCCCTTCCCCCTCATGGCCGCTTGTATCTGCCTGGCAGATATTACCTCATATAGCAGACAGAGAATCAAGATCCTGAACGCAGAACAGCAAAAATGTTAAAAAACTTGAAGTATGGTTGTCTTACCATAGGCCGGTCTTTGCTTGTCTGGTTCTAGATCATCATTCCCCCTCAAGGTCCGCTGAATTAGGAAGATCTGTTGGCTTTCTTTCTGGCCCGCCATAAATGTCAGGGAAATTTTAAACTACTCCCTATAAGAATATAATTTTTTTGCGCTTAAAAGCACGAAAACAGCTCTCTCATACAATGCCGGGAAAGCGCACTTTGTATTTCTCCAAGTAACACAGACAGATGCTGGTATTACCTTGAGCTTAGCAGAATTATGCCTTGAATGCTTTTACTCCCTTTATATTGTCAAGATGAATAAACAAAGGACGTTGGTGGCTTCGAAATCAGCCAATCAGACACTTGTATTCTTTCAAAAGAACCAATCACACATGTATATATTCAAATACAAATGCTGTAGTGACGTGTGCAGACGCTCATGTTCAGGACCATTCGGGATGCCCTTTGTGAGACACAAAGGACTCACAATTTGAACATTACTTACATGGCTCTGAACACGATCGTGTGCACATTCTCACTGCTACCAATAACGCGAGCCATACTCTATCATGGCTCAGTGGGCCATGATTTTGTATGGTTATGCTATGTTTTCCCATGTACACAGATCTGCTTACTTAGGAGTTTAGATGCGGTCGCCATGGAGTGGCCAGTCCCTTGGTGAGGCATAAAGAAACATCATTAAAAAGAGCAAACAGATCTGCCGTGTCCACAGGAGGTTTCCGCAGTCAATTGTCTTCCACCAACGTCTGTATGTGTGAATACCCTCACATGAGCGTATTACAGCAAAACTGACACTAGGGGGACATCTGACAACATACATTAATACAAATTTCCACAACGGGCAAATTTAAGTCCTAGGTCTAAAACTTTTAGTAAATTTTTTGAAAATGTAGCTCCACTCAAATTAAAAATGTTCTCTCTCTCCCTCTCTCCCTCTCTCCCTCTCCCTTTACTATTGTTGTGGGGGGTGGGTACTGCCAATTTCTCTCCCCTTCCTCTGCTCCCTCTCCCAAAGCTTGGTTGTGCACCCTTCCTTTGTGTCACCGGAGGTATTGGGGGTTCCCCTAAATTCCTCCTATTAGGTTCAGCATTATCATCTGAGTAATAATCTCCATCATACACATGTCCAATGGGCGATAGCTGTTGTAAATTGGTACATTTATAATGTAATGTATACATTGGGGGGTTGAGATGGGGTTTGTGTTCTATACGTTTGATTAGTGTCATCTGATTTACGTGCTTGACCCCTACCTCCTGACGGTGGAGGGGTTTTTCTTTTTAGTGTAATCCCTTCAATGTGGAGCATGCGTGTGGTGTACCAGTTGGTTAAGGTTCCCATTATTTCCTTCTCTCTTAATAGAGGAAGCCCTAGATTCCATCCCTCCATTCTCTCTATTCTGCCATTTATATATAGTGTTTCGCTGGTAGTCCTCTACATTCCTTTTTGTTACTTTTTTTTATTTTCCTATTTTAAGTGTCCTTATTTAATCTTATCCAGGAAATCTTTAAGCTGTTTATTAGGGTTGTCCCAATACCACTTTTTTAGGACCGAGTACAAGTACCGATACTTGTCAGCTGACTCTGTCCATTCACAAAGGAAGGAGGAGGACATGGAGAGAGACAGCAGAACGGAGGGGGATAGCGGAACGGAGGGGGACAGCAGAACGGAGAGGGACAGAGGAACGGAGGGGGACAGCGGAACGGTGACAGTCAGCAGTGATTGTGTGTGGGGGAGTTACAAGCACCGATCACCGCTGTATGTCACTAAAGCAGCTGAAAGCCGCATCGCTGCTGCCTCTCAAGGTATCGGGGGAAGCATTGGGAGCATTTGCCTGAGTACAAGTACTCGGGCAAATGCTCGGTATCGGTACCAATATCGGGACAACCCTACTATTTATACTCAGCTGTATCTGTGTAGGGGTTTAATTGCTCCTTCAAATCCTTTATATTTTCATTGATTTCTTTTTCCGCCTGGACACAATGTTATCTGATAATTTTTTTTCGCTGGATTTGAAGAACTGATACCATTCCTCCTCCAGATCCTTTTTTTCCATACCATCATTAGGTACTATGTCCCATCTCAGTCTCTTGGGTGTGATTTTGTCTTTGATATATTCTTCTAATGTGAGTGTATATATTAACCTTCCTAGTGGTATTCCCGAGTGTGGCTCGGGGTTAATTTTCAGTGCCAAAAACGGTAACCCCAAGCCACACTCAGGATTGCATCGCAGGATCCAGGGAAAGTTACTTACCTTGTCCCCAGGATCCTGCGAAAAAGCAAAAGCTTCCAGCTCTTGTAAATTCTTGGGCTGTCTTGCATGAACTGCATGTTTGAGATCTCCCCAGAGTGGCTCAATGATATTGAGGTCAGGAGACTGACATGTCCACTCCAGAACCTTCACTTTATTCTGCTGTAGCCAATGACAGGTCAACGTGGCCTTGTGTTTTGGATCATTGTCATGTTGTAATGTCCAAGTACGTCCCATGCGCAGCTTCCTAGTTCATGAATGCAAATGTTCCTCCAGTATTTTTTGATAACATACTGCACTCATCTTGCCAACAATTTTGACCAAATTTTTCTGTGCCTTTTTGTAGCTCACACATCCCCAAAACATCAGTGATCCACAGTAGGAATGGTGTACCTTTCGTCATAGGCCTTGTTGACTCCTCTCCAAATGTAGTATTTATGGTTGTGGCCAAATAGCTCAATTTTGGTCTCATCACTCCAAATGACTTTGTGCCAGAAGGTTTGAGGCTTGTCTCTGTGCTGTTTGGTGTATTGTAAGCGAGACACTTTGTGGAATTTGCGTAGTAATGGCTTTCTTCTGGCGACTCGTCCATGCAGCCCATCTTTCTTCAAGTGCCTCCTTTATTGTGCATCTTGAAACAGCCACACCACATGTTTTCAGAGAGTCCTGTATTGCACGTGAAGTTATTTGTGGGTTTTTCTTTGCATCCCAAATAGAGGTCGACCGATATGGGTTTTTCTCTGGCCGATGCCGATGCCGATATTTAGAAATTGCGGTGGCCGATGGCCGATATGTGATGCCGATTTTTTTGGGCCGATATATTTGGCCGATTTTTTTTTTTTTTTTTCTTTTTTCCCTTCATCTCATAAAATCTAACAGTTATACCCCTTTCACACTGGGGCGTTTTTCAGGCGCTTTTGGGCTAAAAATAGCGCCTGTAAAACGGCTCCCCTGCAGTCTCAGTGTAATATCCCGAGTGCTTTCACACTGAGGCGATGCGCTGGCAGGATGTTAAAAAAAAGTCCTGCAAATGGCATCTTTGGAGCGGTGTATACCGCTCCTCCACCACTCCTGCCCATTAAAATGAATGCGCACCGCTGCCGAAGCGCCTGCAAAGCGTTTTGGCAGTGGCGCTTCAGGGGCGCATTTAACCCCTTCCTCGGCCGCTAGCTGGGTTATAAGCGCCCCGTTAGCAGCCGAATAGCGCCTCTAAAATGACGGTAAAGCGCCGCTAAAACTAGCAGCGTTTTACGATCAACGCATGCCTGCTCCAGTGTGAAAGCAGCCTTAAGTAATACAGAATTTTTTTTTCATTTAAACATTAAACAAAACAAACCTCCAATCAGTTCACTTGTATGTATAATTTAGAAAAAAAAAAAAAACTATCTTAAATATTAAATACACAAAAACAGGTAATCAAAACTTTTGGACGAAAAAAAATGGGCTAACTTTACTGCTTAGGTTTTTTTTTTAATTCATTACTGTATTTTTTTTTTTTTTTGTAAAAATTGCGTTTGAAAGACCGCTGCGCAAATACCGTGTGACATAAAATATTGCAACAATCACCATTTTATTCCCTAGGGTCTCTGCTAAAAAAATATATATAATGTTTGGGGGTTCTAAGTGATTTTCTAGCAGAAAATACAGGATTTTTACATGTAAGCAACAAGTGTCAGAAAAGATTTAGTCTTTAAATGGTTAAACTGAGAAATTCTACACACGGAGTTCAGTCTATTGATAAAAAGAACCTGAAAGATACAAATGTATCTTCTTATCAGACTTGGCAGGCTGCCCAGAGGAGGAGAGAAGAAAACTTCACAGATAACTTAAGGCAACTTGCATTAACTTCTATTACAGAAGTCATTTGCAAGTCACGGCTGAAGTTACAATCGGCCTTTTTTATCAGCACAATCGGCCGATGCCGATTAAGTAAAAAACGCCAAATATCGGCCGATATATCGGTCGACCTCTAATCCCAAACAATTTTCCTGACAGTTGTGGCTGAAATTAGTTGGTCTACCTGACCGTGGTTTGGTTTGAACACAAGCTCCATTTTCCACTTCTTATGCCCCATACACACGGTCGGATTTTCCGACGGAAAATGTGCGATCGGAGCGTGTTGTCGGAAATTCCGACCGTATGTGGGCTCCATCGGACTTTTTCCATTGGATTTTCCGACACAAAAGTTTGAGAGCAGCCTATAAAATTTTCAGACAACAAAATCCGATTGCGTCAATTCAGACCGTGTGTGGACAATTCCGACGCACAAAGTGCCACGCATGCTCAGAAGAAATTCCAAGACGAAACAGCTCGGTCTGGTAAAATTAGCGTTCGGAATGGAGAGAGCACTTTCGTCACACTGCAATCTTTAAAATTGTTTAGTACAGCGCACCCTCTTCTTCTTTATAATGCAGGAAAAACTAAGTAGTTTTGCTACTGATATTCACACAGAGTTCTCACAAACCTCTTTCTTTCTTTCTTATTTATCATGATTCCCTCAATATATTATGATTTGTCACATCTGACCAAAAATCTATATTTTGTTTGTTTTGTTTTGTTTTTTTTTTTTAAGTTATTTATCATCCAGAATATTTTTGTGTGTGTTTTGTGTGTCAAGTTACCACAACACCTTTATTATCTTGTATTATTTATTAATCTCAAGGAGATTGTTTGGTGTCTCTTGTTAATTTCACATTGTATTTTTGAAATGTACCTGCCTCCTCACAAACAAACTGTCCTTTTTGAAGGAAAACACACATAGGCGAGTCTAATTGAAACCAAAAAACCTTTTATTAAGGGCTCACAACCAAACAAAGAGGGAGGCAACGCTGGAGAAACAGCAGAAATTGGTGAAGCCTTTGACCCCCAGGGCACACATCAATTATTTTACTGCAAAATTGGTGGCCTGAGGAGTCCATATCTAAGGGAGTGCAGTCTGGTCCAGAAGTCCCAGAGATCATGAAAGCAGCAGATGACATGTATGTCCCCATGCTGTGGTCATACAAGAGACTGCATCTTTTGCCAGACCAGACTGAACCCAAGGTCATCACTCTCTAGTCTTCCTTCCACGCTTCCCTCCACGCTGTGGCTGTGGTAGTGGAGTTGTGGCAGGAGGAGGATGTTCCAACTCAATCACGTGGGTATTGGGTGTGATTTTGCCCCTCACCCCCTTAGTTAAGACTTTATAAAGAAGGTCCTCACACAGCTGGCGTTGGCCCTCCTGCATGCCCTGCAGTTTGGTGGTAGCCATGCAGGCAAAGGCCTCTTCAGGAGTGAGGGTGGCTCTGAGGGACGCAGAAGCCTCCTGAATGAGCATGAGTGCTGAATCCTGCACGTGACTCCCCTTCCTGGGTCTTTTGGTTGGAAGGCGGAGGGGAGGGACCTGCGATTCGGTCAGGCTCCTACTGGTCCCAGGCTTCTCCTGGCTGCCACTTAGCCCCGCCTCCTCCTGGCTGCCACATTCCACAGCCTCGTTCTGGCTGAGGTCTTCCTGTGTATGAAAAAGGGACATAGTTTTAGTTTTTACTTCATCAATCACACACAATTTTCATCTCATGACTGTTGCAAATTGAATGTTACCAAATATAACAGACTGTTATTCTAAGCCCAGCATTTTTCATTCTTGTCCCAATTATTTTTGCCCACTACTGTCGATATGTAAACACCTTTATTAAATCACCAATTAGTGATCAATAATAACGTCTAGTAAAGATCATTTCTTTATTGACCAGAAATCTGTAGAAGAATGCTATACCTGGCTCAAGCTGGGCTCCTCCACTTCTTCCTGGCTGGAAGTCCCAGGTTGGACATCGGAAGCCTCAGCTGGGGTGGAAGGAAGGGTTGAGAGGGATTTCCTGACTCCAGTCTGGTCTGACAGAAAACGAAGTCTCTCATAGTACCACAGCCTGGGGACATACCGTATTGGCGTATAACACGCACATTCATTTTTAAGAGGGAAGTTTCAGGAAGAAAATACAATTTTAAATAAGGAACTTTGAAGCAATATAAGGGTCAGTGCCCATCTGCAGCCTCACCATTGCCATCAATGCAGCTTGATCAATGCCCATCTGCCGCCTCACAAGTGCCATCAATGCAGCCTCACCATTGCCATCAATACAGCAACCTCACCATTGCCATCAATGTAACAACCTCACTATTGCCATCAATGCAGCCTCACCATTGCCATCAATGCAGCAACCTCACCATTGCCATCAATGCAGCAACCTCACCATTTCCTTCAGAGCAGCAGCCTCACCATTGCCATCAGTGCAGCCTGATCGATGCCCATCTGCAGCCTAGAGGGGACAGGGAGGGGGCGGGACGAGCACCGACAGATTACATACAGTGAGAATCTCCTATGATAGACAGAACAGTGGTCCAATGGCGGCCCATGAGAAGGGACTTCCTATTACAGAGACCGCCAAGTAAACAGGAAATTCTCACTGTATGTAATCTGATGGCGCTCGTCCCGCCCCCCCTGCCTGCCCCCTCCGAGGCAGCTAAAATTGAGGTATTGGCGTATAACACGCACACGCTATTTGCACCCAATTTTCATGGTGAAGAAGTGAGTGTTATACGCCAATAAATACAGTAAATGTCATCTGCTGCAGCTCCTGATCTCTGGGAATCCGTGACCTTCTTGCGCTCCCTAAGATAAGTGCTCCTCAGGCCACCAATTTTGGCTTTTAAATAAGGGATGGTTGCTGTGGGGACCACCGGCTTCACCAACTCCAGCAGTTTCTCCAGCGCTGCCTGCCACTTTTGTTTATGATTATAATGTGGATGTTTCACCTGCCACAACAGGGCTGCTCCCTGTATTTGTCTATGAACAGGGGGAGGAAGTTGTGGTCATTGAAGCCATCCATTTTCTCTGCAAGACACAACACAAGACAAACCCTATTGTCAGGCAAAACTCTCCTAATCTTGTTACAATATAGGCCTCAATGTAGAAGCAGTATAGGCCCAAGTTTAGATCTTACCTTCGTTATCACGATCGGCGCCTCCGATACTCCTTCCTCCTCTCACCGATCGTACGTACTACGCACGCGTGTTACGCTTTATACACACTGCGCATGCGTGAAACTCCGCCCGCCCCTGACGTTCATTCTATTCCCTGCCCCTTCTCGTTCAGCGCAGTGGGGGAAGAGCACATGGCGGAGACACAGCAGGTGCGTGCTAATTACAGCAATGAGGAGGAGGGGGAGGAAAGCCCGGAGCCAGAAACGTCCCGATCCAGGAGACGATTTAAGGCCTCAAATATGTCCTTTGGGGAGATGTTGGAGATGGTGGACATCCTGAAGAAGATCGACTATGACAGGAAGTATGGACCTTACCCCAACCCCAATGTCAGAAAGGCCAAGATCATGGCGAAAGTGGTCAAGAGTCTGCACCAGAATTTTGGGGTACGACGATCGAAAGATCAGCTCAGGAAACAGTGGTCCGGAAAAGATCCGGAGAGTGCTGCAAAAAAGTAAGTAGTTGTCCTGTGTTCCTATTCTTTGTTTATTACGTTTGTGCTGCTCCATGTGCTTTTCTTAACTGTTATCCAGTTTAAAATGGCAACTTTCATGTTCATGGGCACATTATTCGTTCGTATAAAACATTGTTCGTTCGGCCTAGAAAACACCATTGTTTTGGCCATATGCATTTGCCCACATTTTTTTATGGCCTACTTGTTTGCAAATAATTTTGTTGGGTAGATGGGTTTGTAACTAGAATGAAATGCAAACTAGATTCTGTGTAAGGAGAGGACACTCAGCAGCAGTTTTCACATCTGGACGCTGGAGCTCTAGTGTGGGACACAAGAACACCCTTTTTATTAGGGGGTCCCTCACAGGTGCTCCAGTGTATACTATAGGGGGGGTCTCCATCTGTGAAGCTTGTACAAAACAGGTAAAGTATTGAAGCTTGACAAAGGACACTAAAAATTCTACATCTTGGAACTCTGCCAAAATAGACAATTGTACCCCACTTCCAAGCAATGTTTCATATTCCTATTTCTGCCATCAAATATCTGTGTGCTAAGTATACCTATTTTATTTTTACATAGGGGATAAAAGACTCGAAGGACACCCCTCATCCGAGGAGACCACAGACCCCCCACCTCTGGAAGAAGGGGAAATCCACCCAAGCCAAGCAGAGCAGGGGGAGGAAGACGTGGTGGAAATTGACACCACAACAGGTGAGTGTCTGCGACCACAGGCGCAGGTAAGAGATGGATGCCTGCATTTTTTATAATACATGGTGTGTTTTTGTTTCTATCTTTTTAGGTGATCGTGATGTTGTGGATCCAGGGCATTTCACCTCTGAAAGTGCACAGATCCTGATCGGGGAGATCATGGGGTGTAATGGGGATTTGGAAAACATCCTTAAAAACATCAATGATGTTCAACAAAAAATGAAGAACATCATTTAAAAACCCCTCAAAATCCCTTTTGTGTTTTTTGTGAGCTCAAAATTTTTACCATTTTTTGACATGTTTGCGATAAGCCAAATTTTGAGGATGCACACAGTGTGTCAACATGTGCTATCTGCCATCACGGGAGATCAATGGACGCATTTTGGGGGTGCAACCCCTTCCTCAATAATAAAGTAGCTGTGAGGAAGGGGTTGCACTCCTTGATCCCCCATGATGGCAGGTAGCACATGTTGACATTCGACAATTGGTGTGCATGTTCAAAATTTGGCTTTTCCTGGGGTGACTTCACCCCATCTGAATGCAATATCAAACACAGTTTGTAAATACTCATGTCTGATATTGCCTTCAATTTTTACCAAATGTGAACTTTGTAAGTTCAAGATTTGTGTCTTTCTTGGTTTTAAACATGCCTGTTTTATCTCAAATGGACATTGCTACTTTTTCTAATGTGACCCCAAAATTTGTTATACAACAAACCTGTTGGTTTGTTTTAAAAACCTTTTTCTAAATGCACATGTGATTGTGCTGGTATTAAAAAGATTGTTAATCAAGAATGTGTGGATTATTGTCTCAACGCTCCAACACTTTTGTTGTGCTCTAATTGGTGTTTTCAGTGACAATGGGGGTTATTTCCTAAGGGAGAATCCACTTTGCACTACAAGTGCAGTTTCAAGTGCACTTGTAGTGCAAAGTGTCCTTGCCTTTAGTAAATAACACCCAACAATGCTTTGTAATGTTACACAATCACGCCGTTTTCAGGACTCGCCACATTTCTTTCAGGGTCAGCAAAAAGAAACACAAGCAGTAAATGTCACCAAAGATTTTAGTAGTTAAATTTTTCTGTTTATTTGGAAAATGTTTCAGACATTGTCTGGCATATTGATAGCTCCCCTACCCGCAGAGTATTCAAGGTATCTTAGATGGACATCACGGGCACTCAGAGGGGGCAAGACAGGACGGCCACTTTCAAGCGCCATCAGGGTTGGTTCATTTTGAATTCCAGCCTCAGGCCCAACTGAGCCAGCATAGTTGGCAGAATGTTGCCTTAAAAAGTTTTGTAGAACACAGCACGCCAGGATGATATGATTCAGTTTGTACTCCGCCATGTGTATGGGTGTAAGAAATAGGCGGAACCGGCTGGCCATGATTCCAAACGTGTTCTCCACCAATCTTCTGGCTCTGGCCAGCCGGTAATTAAAAACCCTCTGGTCCGGGGTAAGGGTCCTCATCGGGAATGACCGCATAAGATGGTCCCCCAGCGCAAACGCTTCATCTGCAACGAAGATGAATGGGAGTCCTTCCACATTTGTCTTCTGGAGGTGGCAAGTCCAAGCTGCCATTCTGGAGACGCCTGTAGAACTCCGTCTGGGCGATGACTCCACCATCGGACATCCGGCCATTCTTCCCCACGTCCACATACAGGAACTTGTAAGTAGCCGACACCACCGCCAACATCACAATACTATTGGACCCCTTATAGTTGAAATAGTATGACCCCGAGTTGGGTGGTGAGACGATGTGGACGTGTTTCCCATCAATTGCCCCTCCGCAGTTAGGAAAGTCCCACCACTGGGCAAGGTGGGAGGCCACAGTCTGCCATTCCTGTGACGTGGAAGGAAACTGGAGTCAAACAACAAAAAATAGTCATTTTGCACATAAACCGGGAAAGCAGATTAGACACAAACATTCTTGGCCAACATCAAGATAACATTTATTTGAGGGAGTTTTTAAAGACCAAAGTATAAGGTACACCTATCAGATCCCCCCCCCCTCTCATGGGCCATTTCTAACATTTTAGGGGGGGGGCTCTTGGACAGGTAACCCTCTCCACTTCATTGAGAGATGAATGCCTAAATAATGGGTATTACTTTGGCCAGCCCCTCCTTAGTTACACTATTGGCAGCCCACTGGACAGGTAAGAAGTGTCATAATACAAAGATATAAATGCACACTGTACACATTTGAGCACATTTGGAAATTCTACTATTACCTATCAAGATAATAATAGGATACAAAAACTTTAAACAGTACCATTTGAAAGTATACAGGCAGGCCCCTACACTACATGCTTTGGGGAATTAATTCATAAATCTGACCACAAAAGAGATGGGTATAGTGTGTATGGGTTTGGCAAAGTCAGCAGATAGATCATTGAGGCTAGATAGAGAATTGGTATCAGCTGACTTAGCAGTTGGGGGGAGGGAGGGTTCCAAATGATTTGGGGACCCCCAAAAAAAAGCCACTGGCACGCTGCCTGAATTTAAAAAACAAATCACAGTTAAAAACATTTTAGGGGGTGTTTGGGGTAAAGCACTACTATGGAGCTGATAAAATATGGTGTTAAGTGACTACACGAGGTGAATATAGGGCCAGGAGACCATGCTGGGGAGGTAAGTGAAGGCAAATATGTATGAAGGATAAAAATCCAGCATGCATGAGGACAAAGGGGACATTCACAGCATATTATAATCATGGTAATTAGGGAATGAGGAAAGAAATACAATAAATTAGCAAACATTTAATACAATAAAATGTGATATTAAAGGATAAAATCTTACCTTAATATACTCCTTCTGCAGGACCTGGATGATGGCAGAACAGGTCTCCGGGATAATGATCCCCAGAGCCTGGGGGGAGATGCCTGTTGAGAACTTCAAGTCCTGCAGGCTTCTCCCCATCGCCAAGTACCGCAGGGTGGTGACCAGCCTCTGCTCCGGAGTGATGGCTTGCCTCATGCAGGTATCCTGCCTGCTGATATAGGGGGTCAGCAAAGCCAACAAACTGTGAAATACGGGGTCCGTCATCCTGAGAAAGTTCCTGAAATCATCAGGATTATTCTCACGGATCTCACGGAGCAAAGGCATATGACAGAACTGGTCACGCTGAAGCAACCAATTCTTGGTCCATGAACTCCTCCCTACTCTGTTCATGGACTGGACTTGTGTCAAGGTCAGGACCCCAACACCAAGCCCCCACACAGCACGAACTCTACGAGGAGTACGTATACGCAACATGGCTAGAAAACGGTCGGCTGCTCAGAACGAAGTAACAGAACGCACTGAAGAACAGCAAGGCCTGTGAAGAACGACCTGAAAAACGGGAACGAACAAGAACACAATGACAAGAGTCAATGGTACTCACTGCACGCACTGAAGAGCAGATACAAACCCACAAGCACAAACTGAACAGCAGAAAACAATCTGAAAACCACGAGTCTGAAAAAGCGTGACTTTTACTAACACTTTTACTAACACGAGATTAGCAGAAGGAGCCCAAAGGGTGCCGCGCTTGGTTCTGAACTGGCCTTTTCTAGTCTCGTTGTACGTGGTGTACGTCACTGCGTTCTTGGCGATTGGAAATTCTGACAACTTTGTGCAACCATGTGTACGCAAAACAAGTTTGAGCTAACATCCGTCGGAAAAAATCCATGGATTTTATTGTCAGAATGTCCGATCAATGTCCGATCGTGTGTACGGAGCATTAGAGTTTGCTGTTGATTGGCATTCTCAATTTCTTGGATATCTTTTTATATCCTGCTCCTGTTTTATACAGTTCAACTACCTTTTCCCGCAGATCCTTTGACAATTTTGCTTTCCCCATGACTCAAAATACAGAAACGTCAGTGCAGCACTGGATGACAGATGCAAGGGTCTGTCAGGAGTCCAGAAACTCATTGACCTTTTTATACACACACTCACTAATTACAAGCAAACGGATTACAGGTGAGGATGGTTACCTTTTTAATAGCCATTCAAACCCCTTTGTGTCAACTTGTGTGTATGTAAACTTTTGATCAGGGTCGTTTGGGGAGAAACCTGTCCATAGCATGGAAATAGGCAACATCTATCTCCCTTTGGGAAGGCACGTGGTCACGCAACACAATTATAAAATGCCCAAAATGACTTTCGCTGCCTTAGACCGGATCCATATTCCGGGAAGAGGCGGCGATTGGAAGAAAAGGCTTCTTCAAATTGAGCAAAAATGGATATATAGATTAGGGGCAACTTCTTACCCAGGTCTTAACGAGTCTATTTCATATACTCCTTTTCTCAAGGGCTTCAGCTCAGGGAAAACCAACTAGAGGAACATAGCTATAGCAAAACGTGGGGAGAAAAACTATGAGGGTATGAAAGCATATCCCCCTCTTCTTCTTTTGAATACCATATATTCTTTAAATGCTATCTATCGCCTGCTACTTATTGATAGTAGTCAGCGACACTTGATTTTTTCCTCTAGATAATATCTGCCATCTAAAAAGTACTCGGCGTGATATAGGTATGATAAAAGAATAAAAGAAATAGATATACACATTTATGCTTACAGCATGATAATACATCATTGTGATACTCCAACACATTTTATGACATTCATGAATATCTATTCATTTGACCTCTCGTGTGTTTCTCCCTTTTGAGATGAAGCCCTTGGGATTTTCCTCTATAGTAGAATGTGTTTTGGACCCTTTTTTTCTGCTCATTATACAATACAATGTTTAAGAATACTTTTAAAAAGATCTATTAGTCTATGTAACTCCAGAACCTTGATGCACAACCTAATTGATGAATTATGTACATAATTGTAATAGTTCTTTTTTTCTCTCTCCCCCAGATACTGCATTGCCATTTTTGTCCTCCCCCTGCGCCTCAGGCTGTGCAGTTCCAGACTCGGTGGCTTCCTGGCAGGGTAGGGGGATGTTCTTGTTTACATCTCCCTATCTAAGCAACACCTGTGGTCTCACCATCTACAACTAGGTGGAGCTCCATTTTCCTGCCGGCGGCGTTCCTTGTACACCACCGGACTGGAGAATTGGGCTGCGCGCATGCACGGGACGTCTCTCCGGTATTGGCCAGCGGTGTTCCCACTGCGTGTGCGCGTGCACTCGCTCCAGTCTCGCTGTTTGTGGCGGAGGTTTCCGGAGTGACCCACTTACCGGGACGGTCACAGAGGGGATGTCTTCTGCCTCCCTCGGAGGGATGGATTTCAGATTCACCCCAGACACCTGTTAGTAATCATGGACTAATTTAGGCAGTATATCTAGGGACACCCTTTGCTCAGACCGTTCAGTTGAGCAACAAATTCACCAGGTAAGAACATATGGCAATGGAGGGCTATGCTGCACCATTGTCAGTTCATCCACAAGATTTTCATGATTTGATTTGACACTTTTTTATGTTCATTTAAGGTCAGTGATGCACATGTCCTTTGATTTCGGCTATCAGACATTGTGCATTCCCCTGGGGAATCCTACAGATACCTAATATCTCTTACTACAGTCAGTCACTAGGTGAGCCAGTCTTTTTAGTTTGCTTTTTTTCAACATTAGAGATTCTGTAATGGCTGAGGGTTTTTATTGATTCCCCTACAGCCTCACCTTTCTCACTTATCCCCGGCTTTTTTCTTTTCCCTTTCAGTCACTATTTTAGCACTAATTCGAGTAGATACTCACACACTGGTTACTACAATCTTTTATATGCTACCATCACCTTACCACCATTTTTTAGTGGCACTCACTTAATATGACTTTCACTTATAATCCTGTTTTACCATCACTTCACTATCACTCTTTTAAGTGGTGTTCACCTTAGTTTTCTTTTGTTGTTGTTCGCTTCCTTGCATGTCTTCTCATGGTCACATTTTAGCAATCCTCCTTGGAGAAAAGGATTTATTTTGAAAATTTCGTTCTTCTTACCCCTGATAATCTCTCCCCTCCTTTTGAGGGGTATAATTATATATTGCACTTTCTCCTGTGCACTCATGCATGTAGCACTTTTCATAATTACTAGTTCGCTCCATGCTAGTCCATGCTTTATTTTCATGTTACTTTATATTAATTTCAGATTTATTATAGTCACAACAGTTTTTTTTATATTCATTTTTCTGTTTTGGATAAACTCTTTAAGTCCATTGATATCCAAAACCTCCAGCTACATATTCCATCAATATACACTTCTTAGTATCAAATATCTCTAATTACTGTCCCTACATTTACACTGTGTATACTGTAGTCAGCATATTCATACAATTCTATATACTTTAAACCTTTTTGTAGACTAAATTGTGAAAACACTATTTTATGATGAACTTTCAGGTGCTCTGGTTCCTCTGCTGCATCCTCTGTTTGCGGGAGAGGGCCATCCGATCTGTGACCATCTGTAAGCCCCACAGGTTAGTCCTGCCTTCCTTTGGGGCGCAGGCTGGGACGACTATTTAATGGAGTCCAGGATCACAAGTGGGGGATTTTTCCGCTTTTTTCTATGCTTTTAAGAAGTCTCCGGATGAACGAGCTCACATGGTATTGAGGGTAAATATCAAGTGATCATCATGAATCCCATAGAGTAGATATATTAAATATAAAATATATGATAAAATATATGTAAAAAAACTTTTTATCATCCCTTTTTTTTGATGCCCCTGCAGAGCTTTAAGGATCCCCTGAGGAAGACCATGACCCTACAAGGTTGAAATGCATTGGGGTCTTCTCTAAATACCGGCAAGCATCAATATAGCTACAACTTCACAGGAAGTAGCTTTATGTATACTCCCTGTAATCTACTGTGCAATAACTTATTGTTCATTTTGTATAATTACCTAGTATGCCTCGTTCTTTGTAAAACCGGAGCTCATGTTTTAAAGTCTTGTATTTTCTAAAACCATGTTTGGAGTATTTTGCTAATAAAAACACACTTTTTTACAAAAACATATTATTTCCTTAATGATTGCTGCTAAAAAAACCCCATGGGGAACCTTCCACTTCTTTTTGGTAACATTTACTACAGGGTGTGCAGCCACATTAGACTCTACTAAAGTGTCAGGCGATGTTAGATATTTGGGTAGTTTCTGTTGTCATTATGATTTAAAGAATAAACACAGTTGATAATAAATGGCTTCAGCCAAACACTAACCATGAGTGAAATGTTTTTGTGTTCTTCATATTCTCTGAAAATTGGCCAAGAAATCATAAATTCTGCCAGGGTATGTAAACTTATGAGCACAACTGTATACTGTTTTTTTTTTTTTTTTTTTTTTTTTTTTTTTTTTTTTTCTGCCTGGAAACTTGAGATTGTCCATGGCAACCAGTGTCCCTTTAAGTCATAAGTAGTTTTAGACCAGCTAGAAAACAGTGATAGTAAATTAGACAACATTTGCAGAATTGAGCGATTAGTGATTCGTGGTGAAATTCGTCATCAGACACTGAAAGTGACAACAGCGACAATTCTGAAACTGAGCAAATTTCAGTGTTTTTGCTTTGACTACATTGTTTAATACATTTTATTATTATATTATTTGTAGTTTACGTTATTATAATTTATGATTTCGTGTTCCAAACTTTATCACACCCAGTATGTCTACTAGACTCTTGTTTGGACAGATTTGAGTTATTCCTAAGAATTACAGGCCTACAATATAAAATGCCAAATTTCTTTGCGAAACAATGTACTGCTTTGAGCATCAAAAACCTGACATTCATACCGCCAGGGAGAATAGCCTCCCTGACGGTATGATTATGTCTCATTTTTGCATCTCAATGCGGTACAATTGTTTTGCATAGAAAATTGGCATTTTATATTGTAGGTCTGTAATTCTTAGCAATAACACGGTTAAATCTGTCCAAACAAGAGTCTAGTAGACATCCCGGGTATGATAAAGTTTAAAACGCAAAATCATAAATCATAAATTATAATCTAATGAAAAACTATAAATAATTATAAAAAATAATATAATAACCAAATGAATTATCTCACGATTCACTATCGCTCAATTCTGCAAGTGTTCTAATTTACTATCACTGTTTTCTAGCTGGTCTACAACGACTTGACGTAAAGGGACACTTTTTGGTTGCCTTGGACAGTCTCAAGTTTCCAGGCAGAAAGAACAGTATTTATAATATAAAACTGCATGCAGGACATTGAACAAAGCACCAGGGATAAAAGGGATGTGAAATTATTTCATACAGTAATGTAATCTGTAAGATCACAGTGTACTGTATGTGTTATGAATTTTCAATTTTTTAAAAATTTGCCGCCAAGCTCCGCCCATGTGCGTCGCGACGCTCACAGGGAACGGAGCCCGGCACACAGAGGCACTGGGCAGAGAACACAGCCCAAGGACACAGCGGGGAGACATCGCAGGATCCTGGGGACAAGGTAAGTACACTGCACCAGGATCCTGCAATGCAATCCCGAGTGTGGCTCGGGGTTACCGCTAATGGTACTGAAATTTTAACCCCGAGCCACACTCTGGGAAACTGCCAGAGAGGTTAAAGTGCCTTGGGCTATCTTCAACTCCAACATCCACTTTAGTACCACCACTTCACCACGTGTGTAATATAGCTCCCCACTCACCAGATGTAGTTGACCCTCTTGTATAACAAGAGGAGTCCAAAACGATTAATGGTCATCCAAAAACCAGGGGTCTCGGGGACACTGAGTAAGGGCATGACTAAACTATGGAAGAGGGAGGGGGAGGAAGGGGGGGAAATTGGCAGTACCCACCCCCAACAAAAAGAACAATGGAGGATGTGGGGGAGGTTGCAGCAAAAAGGAAGTAAGAAAATTAAGACAGGGCATTTTTAATTTGAGTGGAGCTACATTTTCAGAAAATGAACTAAGTTTTAGACCTGGGACCTAAATTTGTCCCTGATAGGAATTTTGATTAGTTTGGGACTTGTATAGACACACAAGGGTTCATACGAATGTTGACCTTCTTCTCTTACCAATGTAATAACCACTATGAATGAAAGTTCTAAGTATCAACATAGTGGCCTTAACTCTGCTTTTAATTCGAAAAGGTTCGTCCATTCGTTATACTGAGATGTTTGAACAAGTCATAAAATGTATAGACCAGAAATATAAGAGAACAAAAGGAGATATATGTAAAGGTATTAGAGTTAGACAGTAGAAAAGATGTGGTAATCCACCCCGCTAATGGGGGGGGGGGGGGGATAGAATAGTCAGAGAGAGAGATGACTATAATAAGGCACTCAACAGATTGGTCGGTGACACCACAACGTATGAAAAACTAAAACAAGGACCCTACTAAAAAAAAAAAAAAAATACAGAACCAGATACAAAAAACTTTTCAAGAGGGCACACACGAAGGGCATACTGGCTAAAAAGGAGTATAGGTACCTCATGCCGGAGGCCCCTAAATTAACATTAATCTACCAGGTCCCTAAGGTCCAGACACAACCAGCGGGGAGACCCATAATATGTGGGATTGATTCCCTTTTTTAGAGGATGGGTGAATACCTTGACAAATACTGTATTTACGACCTTTAGCACAATACCCAGCATACCTTAAAGACGGTAAACATTTAATTAACATACTGGAAGACTATCAGATGGAAGACAACATCATCCTGGCCATTGTTTATGTGGAGTTGCTGTACATCCATATCAGGATGATGCATTGAGAGCAGTCAAGTAGGCCTTGAAATGAAACCTCAAAATCTGAGCCAGCTCAAGAAACCTTTATAATAAAAGCCCTAGAATTTGCTATGAGCAGCAATTATTTTTGGCATGAGGGAGTGTTCCACCGCCAGCATAAGGGCGTTGCCATGGGAGCAAAATATGCTCCCAGTGTGGCAAATGTCTTAGTAAATGGGAGCAGGAGGAGATCTTTGGGAAACCAAGACCGGAAATTGGCTCTATACAAAAGATACATTGACCACGTGCTTGTTATGTGGTACGACAGAAGGGCTCAAGCAATTTCTAGAGGAAATGAATAATAATGCATATGATATTAAGTTCTCAGGTGACTGGGATAAGGAACAAATCAATTTTTTGGATCTGGTGATTCATAAGAAAGCTATATACATATACTATATGTATATAAACTATATACAAAAACTTTTTTTTTTTTTTAACACTACAGACTGCAATTTGTATATCCCAACACACAGCTGCCACCAACCCAGGTGGATGGGGGAGTACCCAAAGGACAACTAATGAGACTGTGCCGAAACTGTAAAGAAGGGAAGGAATTTAACCAACAGGCTGATTTACTACTTATTGACAGATTCAAGGTAATAGTATACAAGGAACAATCCCTTCAACATTTAAAACCGATACATGGTCTAGATAGGGGGGAACTGCTGAAGGACAAAATTAGGGAAGAAGACCATATGGTCATTTTTCCTTACAGATTTCACTAAGCATTATAGAGAATTCGAGGAAAGTAATACGCAAACACTGGCCAATTTTGTGGAAGGACCACACACTAACTACTTTTTTACCTGATAGACCAAGGTTTGTGTACCGTTATGCACCCAATCGTGATGCCACGTGGCCGGCGGGCACGATCTCAGCCGGCCACGCGTGAATGCCAGCACGGGAAGAGGCAACATATCATTTGTTCCTACTAATCTCATCCTTGTCCTGCCCCAACCTGGCCACTTCTGTCTACAACAGTTCACTGTCATCCACCCTGGATACCTTCGCCTCCTCGCTACACACAGAATCAGGCCCCGATTGCTACAACCCTGGCAGACAGACAATACCAGAAGCCTCACAAAACAGCCGTGCTCTTGAGCGTCTGTAGCAAGACACAGCAAGATTTCAGCCAATATAAATCTGCCCTCCAAAACTACCATTCCTGCCTCCACACTGCCAAACAGACCTACTTTATCACTCTCATTAACACCCTCTCACGCAGTCCCTGTCAACTCTTTTCTACCTTTACCACTCTACTTCATCCTCCATTACCTATGCTGTGTACACACGAGTGGAATGTCCGACAGAAAAATTCCAACGGGAGCTTTTCATCATATATTCCGATCGTGTGTATGCCCCATCGGACTTTTTACATCAAATTCTGACGGACCTAGAAAGAGAACATGTTCTATATTTTTCCGACGGAACCAATTCTTATCGGGAAAACTGCTCGTCTGTATGCTGTTCTGACGTACCGAAAACAACGCATGCTCTGAAGCAAGTACGAGACGGAAGCTATTGGCTATTGAACTACCTTTTTTTAGTCCCGTCGTACGTGTTGTACGTCACCGCGTTCTTGATGGTCGGAATTTGGTGTGATTGTGTGTACACAAGACAGCTTCAGAGGAATTCCGTCAGAAAAACTGGTCGTATGTACAGGGCATTAGTCACTGCCCAGGAGATTGCTAATCACTTCAAAAATAAGATTAACACAATTCGTCTTGAGATCTCCTCTCTACAGGTATCTCCCTCACTTTACATTCCTTGTTCTCCTGCACAATCAATACTTCTCTCTTTTTTAACCCAGCTACTATAGAGGAAGTCGCAAAATTGTTTTCTAACCTCCTACCCTCGGGACCCTGTTCCATCTCAAATACTACGGTCACCATCTGGCTCTATCCTATACTGTTTAACTCATATCTTCAATATCTTCAACCTCTCCCTCTCTACTGGCATCTTCCCCAACCCTCTAAAACATGTGCTAGGCATTCCCATACCAAAAAAGGCCTCACTGGACCCCACCAATCTTAACAACCTAAGACCCATCTCTTTACTCCCCTTTTCCTCCAAACTCCTTGAACGTTTAGTCTACAACCGACTGATCGACCTCATTGATAATAACCTTCTTTATCCCCTCCAGTCGGACCTTTCCGCTGCCTGTGATACAGTTGAGCACCCCCTCCTCCTCCTCCTCAAAGAACTCAATTTGCTTGGTCTCCATGGCTGCGCTCTCTGTCGATTCAAATCTTACCTATCTCACCGCACCTTCAGTGTCGCTTGCAACTCTTACTCCTCTCCAACTCCTTACCGTTGGGGTCCCCCAAGGTTCTGTCCTTGGACCTCTACTATTCTCGATCTACATTTCCTCCCTGGGTCAGCTGATAGCCTCACATGGCTTCCACTACCATTTATATACTGATGACACCCAAATCTATTTCTCTGCCCCTCAGCTCACCCCATCAGTCTCCTCACACATCACTGATTTACTAGCAGACATATTAGCCTGGATGTCAAACCACTTCCTCAAACTGAATCAATCTAAAACCGAGCTCTAAATATTTCCTCCCCCATGTGCCCCTTCCCCCGACTTCTCTATCAAGATCAATGGCACATCTATCAGTCCATCCCCACATGCCAGGGTGCTAGGGGTAACCTTAGACTCTGAACTGTCCTTTCAGGCCCACATCCAATCCCTGTCCAAATTATGCCGCCTTAGCCTCCAACATTTCCAGAATATGCCCCCTTTTTTTTTCAATACTTTTTATTCAGTTTGACAGTACAGATTAAGACCTTGGCATTATTGCAATACAGTGTACAATTCTTATCGTCCGTCTAACATATATTATAGGTATGGACAATTAACCTCTTACTATCTCGAGGCCATTTAACAATGGCTCTATTATCAACGTTGCCTTATCTGGGTTGTCTACGTTGATTTCTAGCAAACTATATGGTGGGTCCTCCACCATGCTCGCTAGACCATATTCTGTATCCCTACTTTAATTTCTTATGATGGGGCTTAGAGTGCGTCCTCCACTTCAGGAGACACCAGCCTCCCAACTGACTTCGGGGAGGCCGTCCTCCATATCATGGAGAGGCGCAACTCAGACCCCTCTATACAAGGGTCTCAGAGAAGAGAAAAGGACAGGGTGAAGAGAGGAAGGGAACTCGGTGGGACTAGGCAGCAAGATTGGGGAGGAGGATAGAAGGAGAGGGGGGAGAGAGAGAGAGGACTCCACGCTCCCAATTATGGCCTTAAGGAAGGGTCTTGGTTAGTGATTGTCCTGGGATCATTGGTTAAGTATCTTATCCAGGGATCCCATACTTTATTAAACAAATTCATTTTATCTTGCACAATTGCTGTTAATCTTTCGTTTAGCATAAACCAAGACAGTTTGTGTTTAAGTTGGTTGAATGGTAGGGCTGCTGACTTCCAGTTCCTGGCAATCGTAATTGTAATTGTCAGATCAGATCGGACTAATGCAACTGGTACGGTGTGAAACAAGTACAATATTCTTGGGAGAATATTCATTTTTATCGATTGAAGTCTGCCGAACCACGATGGAGGGTGGATTTGCCACCTAGCTAGGTCCCTTGACAGGCGTCTGTATAGTGCAGGGTAATTGTGTGCATATAGGGTGTGTAAGGAAGGGGTCAATCGTATTCCTAGGTAAGGTAGGGCTTCTCATTCCCATTTAAATTGGTGCGATTGTTCGAGAGCTTCCTGTGTGGTGCTCAGCAATAAGATATTTAGTGCCCTTGATTTGTCATGATTGATTTTAAGGCCCGAGATTTCTGAAAATGGTTTTAGGCTTGCATATAGGTTGGGGAGGGAGGTGATTGGCGAGGACAAAGCCAGCAAGAGGTCATCCACAAATAATAAGCACTTGTGCTCGCTATCTCCACACTCTATGCCCCTAACATCTGGAGAGGAACGGATCCTTATTGCTAGTGGTTCCATTGCTAAAACGAATAGCAGTGGGGATAAGGGACTTCCCTGCTGAGTCCCTCTCCTAATGTCCAGGGAGCGGGAGGCATACCCTCCTAAGCATCCAAGATGCCGTTGGTGCATTATATAGTGTTCGAAGGAGCGCCAGAAAGCGTTCACCAAACCCAAAACGAGATAAAACGTCCAGTAAGTAGTTCCATGACAGGGTATCGAACGACTTCTGGATGTCCAACGAAAGCAACATGCCCTGTCTAGGTCCCTTGTGGTCCCAGTCTGACTGGCTGAGATAAGGTTTATGATTCTGCGGGTCTGATCTGACGCCTGTCTGTTAGGGACAAAGCCCGCCTGGTCCGGATGAATGTATCGAGAAAGGAAATAATTGAATCTACTGTATATGCTAGTATTTTTGTCATTATTTTTAGCTCCATGTTAATCAGGAAGATTGGGCGGTAATTGGCGTAATCTCCATGATCTTTCCCCGGTTTTGGTATGACATGTATGTACGCTGAGTTTTCGTGTGCTGGGATGATGTTTCACCATCTCAGGTCATTAGAGTAGGAGCACAGGTAGGGTAATAGGATCTCCTGAAATTTTTTATAATAGTGACCCGAGAAACCATCAGGGCCCGGGGCCTCTGAGGGATGGATTTTTTTTTATGCCCATTCTTCTCTCTAATTCCATGAATTCTTTATCCATAAGTTCTGCATGGGCATGTGAAAGCTGGGGTAGTTGGATATCTTGAAAGAAAGATTCAGCTTTTGTATAAGAAAATTTGTCTGGTGTATTACACAGTTTGGCGTAAAATTTGTGAAATTCCTGGATTATCAGTTTGGGGTTCTGTTTAGGGTGTCCTGATGGTAATTGCAATTTGGGTAAAGTGGGCGTGAGTGTTCAGGGTACCAGTTCTCTAGCCAGCATTGTGTTTGGTTTGTCTCCCATTGTGTTATACCTATGTTTCGACCATCGAATACTTTTTTCTGCTAGGGTGGTCACATTAAGTGCCAATCTGGCCTTGTCTATCTTGTGTTTAATAACAACCTTGGGAGCCATGCACTGTTCTAACATTAGTTTGTCTATTTCTAGTTCTTCGATTGCTTGTTCCCTGTCTCTCTTGGCCCTGGCTGCTATTTGTATTAGTGCACCCTGTATAGTAGCCTTGTGAGCTGCCCAGTTAATCGCGGGGGACATGGCCGATGATGAGTTGACCTGAAAGTAGTTCTGTAACTCTTTTTCGGTTTTGGTGCATATTACAGGGTCATTCAGTAGGCCTGCATTAAATCGCCATGGGGAAGGGTGTGGTTTAGTCCAGAGACCCGATAGGGAAAGTTTTATCGGGGAATGGTCTGACCAGGGGGTGGACAGATTGTTCACTGATGTTATGTATGATAGTAAGGAAGTATGGACTAGATAATGATCTATACGTGAATAAGTGTGATGTAGCTGTGATAAATGTGTATAATCCCTTGTGGAAGGGTTTGTCTCCTGCCAGGCGTCAATCAGGTTGTATAAGTGTAGTAAGCGTGCTATCTTATTGCTGTCACTGGGTGGTCGTTTGAGTATCGTTTTATTGGGTCAGATTTGTCCATTATCCGATCTAGCGAAATATTACTATCCCCACCCATGATTACCTGTCCTTGCACTTTGGGCATCAAGACTTCTAGCATCTTGCCAAAGAACTCTATTTGTCCAGTGTTAAGGGCATAATACGATATAAATGAGACCAGTTGGTCATGGAGGTGTCCAACCGCCATGATATATCGGCCATTTTTGTTCTTAACTATGGCGATGGGTGTGAAGGGCATTCGCTTAGAGAAGCAAACTGCCACGCCCCCTTTTTTTCTTGGCCCAAGGATAGATAAAATTGTGGGTATTTGGTGTTCAGGTATCTAGGAGCCCAGGTTTTAGAAAAATGCGTTTCCTGTATTAGGAGTACATCGGCTTTCTGCATGTGGTAAAATTGGAAAGCTTTGGTTCTTTCGGTTGGAGAATTAAAACCGTGGACATTGTGGGTTACTATGGAATAATTAGTGGGATATAGCTTAAGCATCGTGGTAGAGCAGAGCACTCTTACCTCGCAACATGTAATAAGATGGTGAAGCCTCTGAGTCAAGTGATATCTCCCACATCAGCCAAGACCGAGTCGTGTGGTCGGAGCGTGGAGTCAGGAACAGGGGCGGGGGGAGGAAAAGGAGAAGAACGAGGAAGAAAAAAGGAAAAGTAAATAAATGAAAGTCGAACTTTTGGCCTTAGGCCCATGGTAACTCGCATAATATATAACATATAAGTATTGTTAGTTCGGGTGAAAACCCGGACCGGAACCAATGTCCGGGCACATATGCGTGAGGGTACCTTCATCCGCAGAGGAAGGTAGTCTCGCTAGTGGGGGCATGTATGTCCACCCTGACCCAAAAGGTCATAAAAAATAAAAAACAAAGATGAAAAATAAACAGATGTATGAACAGGAACTAGGCTTTAACTAGTTAAAATAATAGTTGGAATAACGAATTTTTAGAACATATCCCCATGGCCCAGAGGTCCCGAGCAGACCAGTATAACTGCCTGGTGTGCTCCGGGATCGTGGGCCCGGGGGGGGCCCTATGGCCTTCCCCCCCCGGGAGGCAGGGACCATACATTACTGCAGTGCAGAAACTTAAAGTAAATAATTAATATCTCAAACATAACGTTAAACTTCATGTTAAACTGTGTGGCTAACGTGCAGCAGAGACAACTGCGACGAATTGGCTGTCAGAGACCGGAATCTTCCGGTCCAACTGGGGGGAATCTTTGTCAACCCCTTATGAGGGGAGAGTAGAGTTCAGCTGGATTCAGGTGATTGGGGAGGACCTCCTGGCCGATGTTTTATGTTCTCGCCATAATGGGGAGAGAGGGCGATTCACTTAGCGGGGGGGAGGCAGTGTGATGATCCCCTACCAGTAAATCTTCGCCGTCTTGAAACGTAGAAAAGGAGTAGGATCTGCCCTTGTATGAAAACGACAGTTTGAATGGGAATGCCCATCTGTATTTTATTTGTCTGTTTATGAGCTGTTGCAGTAAGGGCTTCATATTCCTCCGTTTTTGCGCTGTGGAAGGGGCTAAGTCTGTGAAAAGCTGGATAGGTGCTCCAAGAAGGGATAAATCAGGTCTATTGCGGGCGGCTGACGTCGGCTTCTCTTTTATGCGGTAATAGTGCGGTTTTACTATTATATCATGTGGTAGGCCATCCGACCCGGGGGCTGTGAGTGCACGATGGATTCTCTCGATCTCCATTCTTTGGAACTCCCTACCCCAATCTGTGCGACTGTCCCCTAATTTGTCTTTAGGCGATCCCTGAAAACCCTTCTCTTTACAGAAGCCTACTGTCAGGAGATTTAGTAGACCAGACTGTGTGGACTGCACAGAGGAAACCAGAAACGCGTGGAAGTGAAAAAATAATGGTGTTTATTAAATAGGTGACAAGTAAGAAAAATATAAACTGCAAAAACCAACCACAGACCCACAAACAACAAATAGTATATACAAAGTAAATGGAGATACCGGAATCTTAAACAAAGCCAGGCCGAGGTCATACACTGAGAGGTCAGCAGATGGGTAAGGACGGGAAACCAACAGGACAGGGAGAAGATGGATGGACAGGCTGCAGGGCAGGGATCAAGGGAATCAGGAGGGACAAGTACAGGATGGGCTAGGCCTAGGGATCTGATCAGATCAGGACAGGACAAACAGGTTCACGGTCAGGATACAGGCAGCAAGGTCAGGGCGCAGGGAGAAAGATACCAAGGCAAGCATGTGAGGGCTTGCCAGGTATTTATAAGACTGCAGTAATTGACCTCACGTTACACTTGAGAGCAGAGGGTGCCGTCTGCTCCACACTGCCGGAACACACCTGCTGGTGCACACCGGTATTACGGCCCAAGGATGCAACAGTGCCACCAGCAGGTGAGTCCTTTTATTACAGGTCCTAGGTGTCGGAAGACACCCGCTGGTGGACACTGGTACTGCGATCCAAGAGACCGATAGCACCACCAACGGGTGAACCTTTTCATGACAGTACCCCCCTCAAAGGAGCGGCCTCCGGACGCTCCAACTAGATAAAATTGTCCAAAGTTTATGGCCTCAAACCGAACAACAGATGAGGGCACATCAGGCTGGGCATCCGGGTACTTCAGGCTGGGCATCAGGCACCTTAGACTGGGCAGCGGATACATCAGAGCTGGGCAGCAAGCTCCGGGTCGTCGAGCTGGGCAGCAAGCTCCGGGTCGTCGAGCTGGGCAGCAAGCTCCGGGTCGTCGAGCTGGGCAGCAAGCTCCGGGTCGTCAGGCCAAACCGCAAGAGCAGGCTGGATCACAGGCACCGGCTCACCAAACTGGGTAATGGGCCCCGGTTCAGCGAGCTGGACACCGGGCACTGGTCCGGCAAGCCGAGTAACTGGCACTGGCTTAACGGGCACCGGTTCAGCGGGCTGGGTAACGGGCACCGGTTCAGCGGGCTGGGTAACGGGCACCGGTTCAGCAGACTGGGTAACGGGCACCGAAACTCCAGGCTGACACACGGGCACCAAAACTTCAGGCTGAGACACCAATATCAAGACATCCGGCTGGAAGGCAGGCAATGAAACACCAGGCTGGAAGGCAGGCAACGAGACAGGCTGGAAGGCAGGTACCAGGACATCAGACTGAGAAGCGGGCACATCAGACGGGGAAGTGGAGACATCAAGCTGGAAGGCAGGCACCGAGACCTCAGGCTGGAAGGCAAGCACTGAGACATCAGGCTGGAAGGTGGGCACATCAGACTGGAAAGCGGGCACATCAAGCTGGAAGGCAGGCACCGAGACAGGCTGGAAGGCAAGCATCGAGACAGGCTGGAAGGCGGGCACATCAGACTGGAAAGCAGGCACAGAGACTTCGGGCTGGAAGGCAGGCATCAAGACATCTGACTGGAAAGCGGACACATCTGACTGGAAGGCAGGCACATCAGGCTGGAAGGCAGGCACCGAGACTTTGGGCTAGAAGGCAGGCATCAAGACATCAGGCTGGAAGGCGGGCACATAAGACTGGAAAGCAGGCACAGAGACTTCGGGCTGGAAGGCAGGCATCTAGACATCAGGCTGGAAGGCGGGCACATCAGGCTGTGGAAGGCGGGCACATCAGGCTGGAAAGCGGGCACCAAGGCATCAGGCTGGAAGGCAGGCATCGAGACAGGCTGGAAGGCGGGCACATAAGACTGGAAAGCAGGCACAGAGACTTCGGGCTGGAAGGCATCGAGACATCAGGCTGGAAGGCAGGCATCTAGACATCAGGCTGGAAGGCGGGCACATCAGGCTGGAAAGCGGGCACCAAGGCATCAGGCTGGAAGGCAGGCATCGAGACATCAGGCTTGAAGGCGGGCACATCAAACTGGGAAGCAGGCACATCAGACTGGAAATCGGGCACATCAGGCTGGAAGGCGGGCACATCAGGCTGGAAGGCAGGCACTGAGACTTTGGGCTGGAGGGCAGGCATCAGGACATCAGACTGGGAGGCAGGCACATCAGACTGGAAAGCGAGCACCAAGACTTCGGGCTGGAAGGCAAGCACCAAGACATCTGGCTGGAAGGCAAGCATCGAGACATCAGGCTGGGAAGTGGGCGCATCAGGCTGGAAAGCGGGCCCATCAGGCTGGGAAGTGGGCGCATCAGGCTGGAAAGCGGGCCCATCAGGCTGGAAAGCGGGCACCAAGGCAGGCTGGAAGGTGGGCATCAGGCTGGAAGGTGGGCATCGAGGCATCAGGCTGGAAGGTGGGCATCGAGACATCAGGCTGGAAGGTAGGCACATCAGACTGGAAATCGGGCACATCAGACTGGGAAGCGGGAGCATCTGGCTGGAAGGCAGGCACATCAGGCTGGAAGGCAGGCATCAAGACATCAGATGGAAAGCGGGCACATCAGACTGGAAAGCGGACACATCCAGCTGGAAGGCAGGCACCAAGACTTTGGGCTGGAAAGAGGACACATCGGGCTGGAAGGCAGGCACTGGGTTGGCAGGTTTAGGTGGGTCATCAAGTTCAACTGGCATGAACGCAGGCTGGAACAGGTTGGTTGGTGTGGAGGCAGGTTGGGTTACTGGCAGGATGGTGTGGGTCGGGAAGAACTTTCATTTCTTTATTGGTTTAGCCACTGCAGCTTTGTACGTAGGTGCAGGGTCATAAGAAAATTATGTAGCTGGGCAAAAGGAAGACCAAGGAACAGTGGCTAGAGGAGGGTTCTGTGAGGTTGTTACAGGTGGAGGAGAAGAGGCAGGTGGATTAAAGGCAGGATAGGTGCTACACTTGGAGACTGGGTAATAGTATTTGATAGGGAGCTGAGTAAACTGGGCTGTAGCTGAGGTTGCCATAGGTGATGGGGGGAGATAGATTATTGGGAAGGCAGGTGATTAATGGCAGGGCTGTAATGTTGAGGCTTAGCTAAGTGCAGGGGATCTGACCATGTCTGTAGCACAGGTTGAACAAACGCTGATTCACACCCAGCCTGACTAACCAGGGGTTGCACTGAATGGATGCAATCAGACAACACCTGCTGTGAACAAGCGGAATAATGTTCCATAAAAAAGGCTGGATCATCTTGGTCATAATTGAAGGGGGAGAAAAATCATTGCTTCCTTCGGGAATGCATGACAGGGCTGGTTTTGCACATAACTGGATCAGGGGCTGAACATCTTCAAATGACATATACCCCTGATCCACTAGGGAATGAGCTGATCGGATAGTTTCCATCAGCTGGTCACTAGTCCACCCTTTTAAAATCTGGGGACAATCACCATCATCTTCTGCCAGCAGGGAATAATAAATGATTTCATTGAAATCCATATTAGCAGAACTAACAACCCGGGTGGTTCCTCAATGCAGCCACGTCTGGTCAGGGATGGCCTTGGTATATACTGTCAGGGGATTTAGTAGACCAGACTGTGTGGACTGCACAGAGGAAACCAGAAAGGCATGCAAGAGAAAAAATAATGGTGTTTATTAAATAGGTGACAAGTAAAAGAAATATAAACAGTGCAAAAACCAACCACAGACCCACAAACAACAAATAGTATATACAAAGTAAATGGAGATACCGGAATCGTAAACAAAGCCAGGCCGAGGTTATACACCGGGAGGTCAGCAGATGGGTAAGGACGGGAAACCAACAGGACAGGGAGAAGATGGATGGATAGGCTGCAGGCCAGGGATTAAGGGAATAAGGAGGGACAAGTACAGGATGGGCTAGGCCTAGGAATCGGATCAGATCAGGACAGGACAAACAGGTTCACGGTCAGGATACAGGCAGCAAGGTCAGGGCGCAGGGAGAAAGATACCAAGGCAAGCATGTGAGGGCTTGCCAGGTATTTATAAGACTGCAGTAATTGACCTCACGTTACACCTGAGCGCAGAGGGTGCTGTCTCCTCCACACTGCCGGAATACACCTGCTGGTGGACACCGGTACTACGGCCCAAGGATGCAACAGTGCCACCAGCTGGGGAGTCCTTTTATTACAGGTCCTAGGTGTCGGAAGACACCCACTGGTGGACACTGGTACTGCAATCCAAGAGACCGATGGCACCACCAACGGGTGAACCTTTTGATGACACCTACCCTGCTTCTAACTAATACACTAATTTTACTTCCTCCATCAGCTCATCCCCCACAGCTATTACCTTTTTGTATCAATTGACCCTCCCTTTTTAGATTGTAAGCTCTAATGAGCAGGGCCCTCTGATTCCTCTTGTACCAAATTGTTATGTAAATGTAATGTCTTGCCTTCATTTTGTTAAGCGCTGCACAAAATGTTTGATGCTATATAAATCCTGTATAATAATAATAATTAAAAAAATACCAGACTTGGTATCCCTGTTGTGTAGGACCTGGCCTCCATCTCAAAACCTCCCGCTGTAGCTTTTCTCACTGAGCGCCCAGTCTTCTCACCAGACCTTCAGATTCCAGCCGCCCGCTGGATCCTCTGAGCTCTTCCACAGCTAACCTGCTGTACACTCCAAGCATCACTCTCACTACCTGATGGGTCCCTGGCTTGGCTTTCAGCTAACCCGCTGAATCCTCTTCAAGTGTCACCCACGCACACCTGCTGGGTCCCTGACTTGAACGCTAAATCTTTCCCAACTTGTTCACCATCCCCGGCTAGTGAAAAAGGCTGTTCTGGTACTTCTTCAGACTTGACAAACCTGGCTTCCTGATAACAGGAATAGTTGTCCCTTACTGGCAACGGTGTCCCCTTTATCTCTTACCTCTGGTTCTCACTTGCCTCTGGCAACACTCGGTTCACCGTCCGGCTGAACCTCTGCAACGATCAGACTCCCCTCAGGCTGAGCCTCTACACACGTGGCTAGGCCTCAGGCTTAGGCCTAACCTTCAACCTTCCAGAAGAGAGAAATGCACCATATTCAGGCTTAAGGCAAAAAAATCAGAGGATACAACTACCAATTAGCCAGGCTAATTACCGCTTAGCATACCTAAGTTTGATAGCAACCCTGCCTAATACCAGGGTGCTACACAAGTGTTCTGGAATTCCTTGTCCTCCTTGTCCTTCCCTATTGTGCCAGTATGGTTGTTTTAATGTTTGTTACTGTTTTGTAATAATATGCAAAATACTCCAATAAATGTCACTGTTTAAAAAAAAAAAAAAAAAAAATTACTCCAGCTATTACGTAGCACAGCATCCTACTCCTAGTCAGGGAGTATCCAATTTTTTTTTTCAATTTTTTTTTTTTTTATTTTACCCAAAAGACAATCTATGGTAAATAAGTACAGTAAAACCTTGGATTGCAAGCATAATTCGTTCAGAAACGTGCTTGTAATCCAAAGCACTTGTATATCAAAGCAAATTTCCCCATAAGAAATAATGAAAACTCAAATGATTAGTTCCACATCCATTTATTCATAGGTCCTTCAGTTTATAGTCCATATAAAAAGATTATAGCAATGTGACCAGGTTGTGTAACCATAAAATGTCCATCCACAAATGGAAGCCTCCACAAGGGGATTAGAAGCAAAATCCATCAGGAGCTACAGAGTATAAAAGAGAGGAGAGGCAACTCTAAGTGTAGCAATATGGTTACATTTAATGAAGGTACAACATTTAGCAACCCACATGGTTGATGATTAACCGGTTCAATACAGGGCATTTTCACCCCCTTCCTTCCTTTTTAGTTTTCAGCGCTGTCGCACTTTAAACGACAATTGCACGGTCGTGCGACGTTGTACCCAAACAAAATTGACGTCCTTTTTTTCCCACAAATAGAGCTTTCTTTTGGTGATATTTGATCACCTCTGCGGTTTTTATTTTTTGCGCTATAAACAAAAGTAGAGCGACAATTTTGAAAAAAAACAATATTTTTTACTTTTTGCTATAATAAATATCCCAATTTTTTTTTTTTTTTTTAAAAAACAAATTTTTTCCTCAGTTTCGTCCGATACGTATTCTTCTACATATTTTTGGTAAAAAAATCGCAATAAGCGTATATTGGTTTGCGCAAAAGTTATAGCGTCTACAAAATACGGGATAGATTTATGGCATTTAAAAAAAAAAAAATTATTTTATTTATTACTAGTTATAGCGGCGATCGCAATTTTTTTTCGTGACTGCGACATTATGGCGGACACATCCGACACTTTTGACACATTTTTGGGACCATTCACATTTATACAGCGATCAATGCTATAAAATTGCATTGATTACTGTGTAAATGTGACAGGCAGTGAAGGGGTTAACCACTAGGGGGACACAAGGGGTTAAATGTGTTTCCTAGGGAATGCTTCTAACTGTAGGGGGCGGGGACGTACAAGGGGAGGAGACCGATCAGTGTTCCGCTGTACTGGGAACACAGATCGCTCTCCTCTCACCTGACAGGACGTGGATCTGTGTGTTTACACACACAGATCCACGGTCCAGCTCAGTTAACGGGCAATCGTGGGTGCCCGGCGGACATTGTGGCCACCGGGCACACGCACCGGGTCCCGAGCAATGCGGCGGGCGCGCGCCCCCTAGACGGCCGGGAACCCGAGGCCGTCATATGACGTCCACCCAGGATGGGAGATCCCATCTCTGGACGTCATATGTCTATATGCGGGTAGGGAAGTGGTAAAAAGAGGCACATCTAACTATGCAGGCATCCAGGGTAAAGCTGTCCATATAGATCATCCTCCGCACTGCTGGCTCTCACCGCTGTCAGTCTGCAATCGTGACTGGAAAGACTTCCCTGCAGTAGAGTGATCTGAAAGGCGCGGCTTGAACCGGTGGTGCAGCGAGCCAGACAAACCAGATATGTAATATAGGTAGTATATGCTCAGTCAACGTCGAACATTCCACCGCCTCGAGGGAGGCGGTAGTCAGGCGTGGAGCTGTTTAGAGTGGACACCAGAAACTGTCTGAACATTTTTTTATTGATCTTTCAAAACAGAGTGTGTCATGTAGATAGCGATAGAGAGAGAGAAAGGAAGAGACTCAAACAGGAGGAAGAATAAGAAGGGGGGAGGGGAGAGGGAAGGGAGGAAGAGGAAAGGGAAGAGACATGGAAGGAGGGGATGCAGGAGGGCGAGGATTGTATGGACACCATTCAGTAGATCTTGCCAGAACTCATTGTATCTCAAGTGGATAGTCAGGGGTGATCCTCAGTCAGTAGTATCATTCTCAAGGAGAAGACAAACATTCCACAATGTCTAAGGGTTTTTTTTTTTTTGTTCATGTTGATGTCGTGCCGAGAGGATTAAATCCTCCATTTTGTTTGTCTTCCACCTTTTTGAGCCAAAGACCAATGATTGGTGGCTGTGGATGTTTCCAGGCGAGAGGAATGCATGTTTTGGCAGTGTCACGAAAATGGCGGCGGAAAGATTTTTTTTGTAACTTTTAGCTGGGATAATAGAGGCGTGGAGAAGGAAAAAGGCTGGGTCGTCGGGGACCAGATGTTCCGTGAACTTTTAAACAATCTCTCGGACCTATTTCCAAATGTTTTCGAGTTTGGAGGATGAACAAAAGATGTGTAGGAGTGTCTCCTGTTTCTCCTGGCATCTCCAGCAGCGATCTATAGTAGTTGTGAAGAATTTTTGTAACCGTGACGGTGTACAAATACCATTGCGTCAGAATTTTTAAATTGGTTTCTTGTAGCTTTGTGCATATGGAGTATTTATACGTAAACTGAATGATGTGGTTCCGCTGGTCTGAGCTAAAAGAAGATTTCGATCTTTCTCCGATTTAACTAGACAAGGAGACTAGACTAGTTTTCTGGAGGTTCGATCAGCAGTTTAGAAGTAGTAGAGAGTACATGCGGCAGTATGCCATCTTCAGAACTGTACTCCTCGAGAGTAGTAAGGTGTTGACAAAAATTGTTCTGGGAAAGTAGGGAATGTAAGAAATTATGTAGTCGGAGGGTTCTCCAGAAGTGCAAAGGGAAGGAACCTAAAGGGTTCATAAGAGAAAATATCGACGGCTAGTTATCTGGTATCAAAAAATGAGAGGCCTGATACCGACCAACAGAGCTCAAAGTTTTTCAGCCTGAAAGCCCGGTATGGAATGCGGATTTCCCAGTATTGGGAACAATGGTGAGTTTGAATAGGAAAGGGAGGCTTGAGAAAATAGTTGTGAACAGATTTGTCATGGGGCCTATGAGGGGGTGATTTTTCAGAGAACTTCATAATGATTTGTAGCACCAAGGTTCCCCACGAAGAAGTTTGTCACTTTGAGCTTGTTCTAATTGAGACCAAAGCTTGGTATCACTGTGACAACACCAGTCAATGAGCCTACTCAGGTGAGATGCTTGGTAGTATTTGCGTATGTCAGGGACTGACCTTCCCCCCCCCTCCCATGTTTGGGGAGCGAAAAGTTGTCGTCTTTGAAGTCAAAGCCGTTTGTGGGCCCATATGAAATTCATGAATAGTGAGTAGGCCTGTAGCAAAGGGGGATGAATATCTGTAGTGCCTGAAACAAATATAAACATTTGGGGAGGATGCTCATTTTAATTATATTATAATACGTGGAGTAAAATTCGAGTCGAAGAAGGGAGTATCCAATTACGTTCTGTGCTGGCCCCACCCCTTGCTTTACTTCCCTATACACATTTTGTTGTAGCTGTCAGAAAAGGAGCAATGGGGAATTTTAATTTTAAAGTAACTTCATTTAAGTAGCAGCTGTGAGTCTGCTGGGGCTGCTGACATTACATCCAAAATGGAGGCATCCAGCAGCAGTCTCAGGCTTTTTTGATGTCTACACAAGGAAGGCTTTTACAGGTAAACAACATACACAAAATACATTACAATCTTACAGAAAAACATTTGTTTAAATTAATGGTTTAGTGATGGGTCTCTGAACAAAATCATTTTTTTTTATTCTGTTCTATATTTTTTGCAGAGATTTGCCTCAATATGGACAAAAGCAATGGCAGTCATACTTTGGAAGGACGTTTGATGTTTACACAAAGCTCTGGAAGTTTCAACAGCAACACAGGTGAAAATATTATACGTGTCAATGATTTGCTAAAGCAACTTTTAGGGCACTTGCACACTGATGCGGTTGGTATTCCTACACCACTGGCGCAGTTTAGTGTGTTGGATTGCAATTCTCTCAGAGGATCACTCTGAGAGAACTTGGGGAATGCATAATAGAGGCATACCCCCTAAGTGCATAGGGGTAAATGGTAACTTGGAGCAGCCAAGGTCAGGATCCAGATTTATCAATATACCGCAATCATAACTAGAGAGCATACATGCTGCCCCCCTGTCTGTGAACAGGTATGTGGCAAGGCCTAATGATTAGAACAGTTGCAAGCCATAGTTGGTACACATGCTCCCTCAAGGCCAGGGACTCAGGCTTTGGGTAACAGGAAGGCCACATAGAAAGGAATACCAGTCAAGGGGGGGATGTAGCAATAAAATGCTCCTTGGATCTGTACCTCATCTTGCTGGGATAGATAACACCCTGGAGGGCTTTCAGAACAATAACTCAGATTGGTAGATTAACCACCTCAATACAGTGCACTTACACCCCCTTCCTGCCCAGACCAATTTTCAGCTTTCAGCGCTCTCACACTTTGAATGACAATTACTCAGTCGTGCAACACTGTACCCATATGAAATTTGCGTCCTTTTTTTCACACAAATAGAGCTTTCTTTTGGTGGTATTTAATCACTAGTGGGTTTTTTATTTTTTGTGCTATAAATAAAAAAGACCGTAAATTTTGTGAAAAAAAAATGCCTTTTTCTTTGTTTCTGTCATAAAATTTTGCAAATTAGTAATTTTTCTTCATAAATTTTGGCCAAAATTTATACTGCTACATAGCTTTGGTAAAAATAACCCAAATTAGTGTAAATTATTTGATCTTTGTGAAAGTTATAGAGTCTACAAACTATGGTGCCAATCACTGAAAATTGATCACATCTGATCACACAGATGTACTGATGGTCTATCTCATTTCTTGGTACACTAAGGCTCGGTTCACACTGGGGCGACTTGTCAGGCGACCTAGTCGCCTGACAAGTCGCCTCCCGTTCTGTGCTATGGAACCGTTCTAATCGGAGCGACGCAAGTCGCTCCGACTTAGAAAAAGGTTCCTGTATTACTTTGGGGGCGACTTGGGGCGACTTGCATAGACTTCTATGCAGAAGTCGTCTCGCAAGTCGCCCCGGCAGTCGTTTGCAGGTCGCCTCGCTGAGGCGACCTGCAAGTCGTGCCGCCCATGTGTGAACCGAGCCTAACAAGTCAGAAAAGTACAAATACCCCCTAAATGACCCCTTTTTAGAAAGTAGACATTCCAAGGTATTAAGTAAGTAGCATGGTGAATTTTTTTAAGTTGTAATTTTTTCCCACAATTCTTTGCAAAATGAAGATTTTTTTTTTTTTAATTTTTTTACAAAATTGTCATATTAACAGGTTATTTCTCTCTCGGAGCATATGCATACAACAAATTACACCCCCAAAATACATTCTGCTACTCTTCCTGAGTATGGCGATACCACATGTGTGAGACTTTTATTGAAGTAGCATCTTCATGTGTTCTACGAGCCTAAATGACACATCTCATTTCTCAACCACCATTTACACTTTTGAAGGCCCTGGAGCACCAGGACAATAGAATTGCCCCCAAACTGACCCCATTTTGGAAAGCAAACACCCCAACGTATAATCTATGAGGCATAATGAGTCTTTTGAACGGTTCATTTTTCATTTTTTTCCAAAAGTTTTTGGAAAATGTGGAAAAAAATAAACGCATTTTTTTTTACACAAAGTTGTCTATTTATCAGATATTTCCAACACATAGCATGTATGTAGCAAAGATGACACCCCAAAATACATTCTGCTACTCCTCCTGAGTATGGCGATGCCACATGTGTGAGACTTTTACACAGCCTGGCCACATACAGAGGCCCAACATCAAAGTAGCACCATCAGGCGTTCTAGGAGCATAAATGACATATATAATTTCCTGGCAACCTATCATTTTTGAAAACCCTTCATATTTCTAACACATAGCATGCACATACCAAGAATTACAATCCAAAATAAATTCTATTGCAGAAAGGGTAAAAAAAAAAGCATTACCTGTGCTTTTAGTAGTATCCACAGAGGAGAGCACTGGTCCAGGCAGCAGGCAGGGAGGTGCTTAGCGACAGCAATATTAACTATCCAGGCAGCAGGCAGGAATATTGTCTATAGTCGGCACAGCACAGTCCATAGAAATTGTCCAGGCAGAGACAGCCAGCACAGCCATAATATTGGTCCTGGTACACTGTTAACCGCAGACACTCATTATTGTACCGCGACAGGCATGGGCATGGTGGCAGTAAGTCAGCAGCAGGCTGAGGGCCACAATCAGGTAAGACCTGTGCACAGGGGCACAGGGGTAGAGGCTTCGACCCACCCAAATCTCTATGAAGCTTCCGGACTCCAGACCCTAATTCCGAAACCCGGAGAAAACAAAAATAATTGTTTTCTCCAACCGGAAAAACAATTCTGGAGCCCCTCACATATGTGAGACCCCTGTGTACTACAGTAGCAGGGCAACAGATCAGTCCAAGCGGTAGGCAAAAGCATAGTCCATAAAACAGGCCAGGGTCGGTTCACATGTAAGCAGTCCAAGCGGTAGGCAGTAGAGTAGTTGATAAAACAGGCCAGGGTCAGTTCACGTGGAGGCAGTCCAAACGGTAGGCAGAGGCATAGTCACAAAACAGGCCAGGGTCAGTTCACATGAAAGCAGTCCAAACGGTAGGCAGAGACATAGTCAAAAAACAGGCCAGGGTCAGTTCACATGGAAGGCAGTGGCATGGTTATTTGGGAAAGAATGGAAAATGGTCAGCGCAGATGATGAAAATGGGGAAATGGTTAAAAATATGGGCTAATATTTTATGGATGTGTGATAAATTTGGAAGCATTCACCAATGCAAAGGCCAGGTTGGGAGGGACACTGGGGACAATGGTAGCTGGTATCTCTTCTAAATCCTCTTTTGGTGCACACGCGACATTTTTTTTGCCGTCTTCGGCCTGCTTCAGATGGTGGAATGCTGAAGAGGAAGTGGCGCTCATGGAGTCGGCAAACAGCCTCAGAGCGAAGGTCTTCTTGGGGGGGGTCTTTGGTGATAGATGAGGGACGTGACAACTTCTTCTATGAATTTTAGGAAGGGGGCGGGGCTTTCAATGGATTTGGTGTAGACTACGTAGGAATTGTAAATGGCCAAATGGATGAGATAAATTGCTACCTTCTTATACCAGAATCGGGACCTCCTTATTGACAAATAGGGCTGAATCATTTGATCGTTAAAATCTACCCCCCCCCATGTAGAGATTATAATCTTGGACACATGTTGGCTTTTCAATGGGACCTTGTCTTCTTTGTACCACAATTGCAGTGTCTTCATGGATGGTGGACATCATGTGCACGTCCCTCTTATCCTTCCACCTCAAGGCCAGCACTTCGTTGCATCTCAATGATGCTCTTTCCCCCCTTCGCAGCTTTTTGTTCACTAAAGATTGTGGGAAGCCCTTTCTATTTTTTCTGGAGGTTCCACAGGCCAGGGTTTTTGCGATGTATAAGTGTTTGAAAAGGGGCAGGCTGGTGTAAAAGTTGTCAACGTAAATGTGATATCCTTTGTTTAGAAGTGGGTATGCCAGGTCCCATACAATCTTTCCAGTTGTGCCCATGTAGGCCGGGCACTCAGGGGGCTGGAGCTGGGAATCTTTTCCTTCATATATGCGGAATGCATACAAATATCCCGTGGCTCTCTCACATAGCTTGTATAACTTTACTCCGTATCTGGCCCTTTTTCTAGGAATATACTGCTTTATTCCTAGCCGGCCTGAAAAGGGTACCAGGGACTCGTCGACGCAAATTTTCTGATCGGGGACATAGAGTTCTGCAAATTGTTGAGAAAAGAAATTTATCAGTGGGCGAATCTTGTATAACTTGTCGTAATTTGGATGATTGTGGGGAGGGCACTGGGTGTTGTCGCTGAAGTGAAGAAAGCGCATTATCTTGTATCGGGACCTGGACATTAGGGCAGAATAAATGGGCATATTGTGGATGGGGTGGGTGGACCAATAGGCATGTCCTTCATTTTTTTTGTAATCCCCATGTTTAGGGTGAGGCCCATAAACATTTTGAACTCCTCCAAATTCAGATCTCTCCACTCAAAAGGACGGGCATAGGATGATTGGGGGTTGTTGGCAATATATTGCTGGGCATACAAATTTGTCTGGTCCACAATAAATTGCAGCATAGTGTCGGGCAAAAACATATGAAAGCAATCAATCTCTGAGAAATTTTGGGTGTTGGTCTGCACACCTGGCAGTGCTGTGAACGGGGGAATAATTGGCGATGCCGAGTTGGAAGGCAGCCATATTGGGTTGGCAAGACCATCTGGCATGTATGTAGAGGCCCTGGCTCTTGGGGGGTGTGACACTCCAGTAGTTGGATTGGAATTTCCTGTGCTGGTACTCAGGCGTGATGTGGCAGGACTGGTACTGGGTCTGGGCATTTGTTCCTGGGGCCTATCGCCGGCGGCAGCGCTGGTACTGGGCAATTGTTCCCGGGGCCTAACGCTGGCGGCAGCGCTGGTACTGGGCCTGGGAATTTGTTCCTGGGGCCTATTGGTGGTGGCAGCGTTGGTACTGGGCCTGGGAATATAATCCTGGTTTCCAGAGTGCCGTGCCCTTTTGGGAGGGACCCATTCTTCCTCCGAATCATTTGTCGATTCACTATTTGGTTCAAATGCTGAACTTAAATTAGAATCCAAATTGGAATCTGATGAGAACTCCCCGTTGCTCTCATCGGTCATGGAGAGGATCTGGAACGCCTCCTCACTGCTGAATACTCTTTTGGACATGATGCGGTGTGACAGGTGGCAGGTGACGGTCACTGATGGGCTGTGCGATAGGTGGCAGCTGACGTTCACTGATCGGTGATGACGGTGTGACAGGCGATGGTCACTGATGGGTGACAGGCCACGGACAGTTACTGGTGATGGGTAACGGTCACTAAAAGGTGACAGGTGATCGGTGATGGCTGACGGTCACTGATGGGTGATAGGTGATGGGTAACGGGTGATGGCTGGCGGTCACTGATGGGTGATGGCTGGCGGTCACTGATGGGTGATGGCTGGCGGTCACTGATGGGTGATGGCTGGCGGTCACTGATGGGTGACGGCTGGCGGTCACTGATGGCTGACGGGTGATGGCTGACGGGTGACAGGTGCACTGCTGATGGTCACTGATTTGTGACGGGTGACAGGTGCACCGCTGATGGTCACTGATTTGTGACGGGTGACAGGAGCACCGCTGGCGGTCACTGATGGGTGACGGCTGGCGGTCACTGACGGGTGACGGCTGGCGGTCACTGACGGGTGACGGCTGGCGGTCACTGACGGGTGACGGCTGGCGGTCACTGATGGGTGACGGCTGGCGGTCACTGATGGGTGACGGGTGATGGCTGACGGGTGACGGCTGGCGGTCACTGATGGGTGACGGGTGATGGCTGACGGGTGACGGCTGGCGGTCACTGATGGGTGACGGGTGATGGCTGACGGGTGACAGGTGCACCGCTGATGGTCACTGATTTGTGACGGGTGACAGGTGCACCGCTGATGGTCACTGATTTGTGACGGGTGACAGGTGCACCGCTGACAGTCACTGATGGCAGTCCCTTATGTGACAGGTGCACTTTATTGGGTGACACTGGTGACTGTTGGGTGACAGATGACAATTGGGGGGGGGCGATGCGACAGGTGTGGTGTTGGTGCAGACACTACAGAACACAGACCGGTAACTCACTGCTTCTGGCTCTTCTCTCCTCACACTGGAAACGGTGTGTGAGGAGAGAAGAGCTGGTAACAGCTAGTTACCGCTCTGTTTTTACATTTATGATCGGCTGTGAATGGATCACAGCCGATCACGTGGGTAAACAGCCAGCCAATGGCTGTTTACCGGCGTCGGTGACGAGTAGTGTTCCCGGGAACACTCCGTCACCGACGTGCACGCGCAGCGCGCTCGCGATCGCGCGCATGCGCCGTGCACAATGGGGTGGACCTATCTGTGGACCTGACTGCTCCATGTCAGCATACAGCAGGAAATAACTAGCTGACCAGGGCGGGATAATGCAGAACAAAAAGTTTAATTATGGCAGGATGCTGCAGCAATTACGTTTCTACTAAACTCTACAGTTTTCAAGGCTGCCAGTTCTTCAAGGTAGTGAGACACAAAAGTCTGTAAAGAGGACCATGTCGCCACCTTGCAAATTATCTCTGGCAAAACCAGAGAAACTGCCACCCATGATGCCAAAACACTTCTTGTGGAGTGCGCTGTTAATCCCCTCTGGAATCGTTGGCGATTCAAGGGGGTTGACCCCTTGAATTTGTAAACCAGCACAATGACCCTCACCAGCCAGGACGCTATGACCCTGCTTGAGGCGTTTTTGCCCTTGTTGGCTCCAGAAGGAATCAAAAACAGATGATCTATGCATCCGAACTGCCTGAATGTACAATTGCTAGGGTTTTACCCATGTTTAGATAACTAATCTCCTGGTTATTTTCTGAAAAAAAAGGTAGGGGGAACAATCTCCTGAGTCATATTGAACATCAAGGCCACATTTGGAATGAATCTCAGCATTGGGACGAGAACTACTGTCGGCCGGGAAGGTAGCGAAGTGTTCTTTACACCCCAAAGCCGCTTTTTCAGAAACTCTTCTTGCTGAGGTCACCGCCACCAGAAAGGCATCTTTCTGAGTCTGATCCAGCATAGACACATGGAGGGGGAGATATGCTAAAACTGTAGCACTCAGAATCTGGTGCAGCTGTGCATAGCAGCAAACCTGCTTCTAACTTCAGCTTGTTTAATTAAACTTTGACAATAAAACCTAGAAGCTTATTGGTTTCTATAAGCTTCTAGTACTCTCCAATTTTTGTAAATCTCCCCCTTGATGCCCAAACCTAGCCGAGGCTAGAAACTCCAGAACTACTGGAAGACTTAACTTCAGGATTAACTGAGCTCTTGGGGGCTTAAGCTTTATTATAGCCTTAAAGAACTGCACAACCAGTGCGCTGGTTGCCCACTGAATCCCTGTGAAAAATGAAATAGCAGTACATGGCTCTTGAGCATACTTAATCCCATATCCAGACTACTCTAAAGAAAGTACAAATAGAAATGCAAAGGAGTGGGACTTTATGTATTCCTCCAAGGGTGTAATACAAACAGACAACAGAGATGTAAAATATGAACACGTTATTTAACATATGACGACCATATCCATTAAAAAACTTAGAACCTTATTGAACGAACCAATAAAGAACCTGCCTTGCTCCATGCAAAGACTAATCTTTTTTATGTTTCTAGCCACTAAACTAATTATCGCCCGGTCGTGGAAGAAATCTGTATATATATATATGTCTCTGTATGGACGAAAGGTATCTTGCTCAATGAACAACTCACTAGTGTAATTAATGATACGATTTGAGGCTGTCTGGAGCCTTTTGGGCTGAGTATGTTCATATTAAAGATAGAGCACCAATTTAGACCTTTTTGGTTGGATAAACTTGAGGATTAGTGACATCTTTTAAGTACATGATGCAAGAGTTTTACTTTTATAGCTCATTATGTCTAGCTCTGTACGTGTTACAATCTCGCTTCTTGACTTCCATATTTAAAAAAAAAAAAAAAAAAGCACCATTGGAATTATAGTAGAGCTTAAATCCTGGAATACGGAAATATATTTTACTCACACTTGAGTATCGGTCATTGGCATCTATGAGAAAAGTAAAGGAGCCATCCAGTCTCCTGACAGCTGACCAGATTTTAAATACTATCACATTGCAAAATGGAAATAAATCTATTCTCTACCAGTGTTCTAGGCCAATTAAAAGGCACAGTCCCACCTATACAGCTGCATATACTGAACAAATATAGCATTGTGTTTTTAGGAAGTAGGTTGTCTCTCTCGAGTTATGCTGGATCAAGATTCTTCTATTACCAGCTGCTGACATTATCATAATAATCCCTCAGACTGCTCAGTATCATACCAGACCCTCATATTCAGAAATTCACTGCAGTGGGCAAACTGGTTTTCTGTGTCACTGGACCCCCAGATTTGGACATTTACTGAAGATTCCACCCATTTTTAAAGTGTAGACTGCATAAAGTGGTATTGAATCAAAATTTACTCCTGCATTGCCAGAAATGAACTATGCAGTAAGACCCCTTTCACACTGAAGACCGCCCCACGCTAGCGGTAAAGTGCCGCGCTTTTTTGAAGGCAGTCAGCTAGGGGCGTGACTGGATGTGTGAGCGATTGGTGCGGTGAGATGAGCAGCAACGTGGAGTGAGAGGAACCGTGTGCTCTCCCTCCACCCCCCTGTAAGGCAGGCTTGTGGCTGATGGAGTCTGTGCTCTGTTGATACGATATGGAGTAGCGGTGCAGTGAGGGAGGAGTGACGGGCAGCCGCTCTGGTGATATCCCAGGGGACACTCAAGAGGTTTCCGAGACTGACTCACTCCAAGCTAACCCGATCCTCTGTCTGCAGCTGGGAGTGACGTCACACGCTGTGTGCCGCACATTGTTTGCAAGACATCCCAAGGGCAGAGGATATTAGCCACTTGATACTGGGAAGATCACTCGAGGGCTCCCAAAAGGACAGTGTGATCCTGTACTATCCCTGGCACCTGGAACAGGCATTGGGAGTGAGCGGGTCAGAGAAACTTTCCTTGCTAAGGAGAATTAAGAAGGTCACGTGAGTAAGGAGTAGTTGCGATGTTTAAGAGCATGTTGTCTGATGCCTAATGCTATCCCAGAAGCCAGGTAAACCATGCATGGATAAAGTTTCTCTGTTAAAGTTTTTATACTAAGAACCAACCCGGCATAAGGCGCTCTGAGGTTAGGCATTCTTGTTTGATGAGTCGGCAAAGCTACATAAAGTCGCATACGCCAGAGACTGTGTATATTAATCTCAGGCCGTTAAATAAAGATCCTCAATATGGTTATCTTGTGTAGATAAAGTGAGTAGTATAGTGACTGTGCGTACATTAGAGTCAGAAATATTGTAAAATTAAAACTGTTCCCCTGATCCCTATAATATACTGTCATACTGGCTTAGGGCTATCCCCTTATCCTCGCTATTTAAGGAGGGAGGGTGAAGGAAGGAAGAAGGAAGGAAAGATAATAGAAATAAGATGCAGCACTTACGCTCCTCCAAGGATAAAAATTCCCAGCAAACGGATGCAGCCGCAGCGGCTGCAAAACTGGAGCAATATGCACACACCCCTGCTCAGACTCCACCTAAGAAGGGGTCGCAGTCTAAATCACAACAAGGGGGCTCAGTGGACAGAAAAAGCCTTGGCCAGGGCCAGAGCCAGTGAGCAGCTACAGCACCGCAAGCTCAGTCAATAAAATCACAAAGCAATAAAAGTCTGGGGATGAGTGAACAAAATGTAAAGGTAGACGTATCAGCTGAGTCTGGCTTACCTTCAGAGAAAGAACCAACCCTGATGGATGTATTTTTGGCAGTGAGTGCATGCAACGGATCACTTAAGGATCTCTGTGAGCAAATGAAGGGAGTAAAAGAGGATCTGACTTTAGTCAGACAGGATTTGCAAAAAACAGCAGAGAGAACAACAGTCTTGGAAGGAAGAGTAAGCCAGATAGAAGATGATATATCTCCATTAATAAAAGAAGTGAAAAGCATGAAGGAACAGATTTCCAAGCACGCCTCCAAAATGGAGGAGATGGAGAACAGGAGCCGAAGGGACAATGTGAGGCTGGTGGGCCTCCCTGAAAAGAGTGAGGGCCCCAATCCTATAGAGTTCCTAGAAAATTGGCTGGTTGAACTTTTTGGAAAAGATTCATTTTCAGTTAGGTTTTCGATCGTTAGAGCGCACAGAGTGCCCTTTAGGGCCCCTCCAGCAGGAGGATTTCCTAGACCATTGTTGATAAGGTTTCTGAATTATAAGGATAAAGTGTCATTGATGCGGAAAACAAGGGAGGCGGGAAATATTTTCTTTAACGGTTCTAAAATCTCATTTTACTCTGATTTCTCGCCGGATCTTCAGAAACTTAGAGCAGAGTTTATACAGTCTAAGCGTACACTACAAAAATTCAAGCTGACTTATGCCCTTCTTTACCCAGCAAAATTACGTGTAAATGCGCTGGGGGGAACCCAGTTTTTTGACTCGCCAGCCGGGGTGGAGAAGTGGCTGGAAGAGAACAAGGAGAAACTGTAGTTAAACCAAGGAATGAGGGAATTGGAGAAGGGGTTCGGTTGTACTCTTAAAAATGATTGTTTTCTTTTCATTTTTGAAGAAATGGGTGGAGGGGGGGTTAGATGCACACTGATAAGGTATGTAGAGTGATGGATGGAAGTGTATATGAGGAACAGGTGATGTGGGAAATAGTCACTATAAGCCTCCTTAGGGTACACCTAGATAGGTGGTGGTGGGGGGGGGGGTCGGGGGAGGGTTGGGGGGAGAAAGGGAGTGGGGGAGGGATGGTGGGGGGAGAAAGGGGAGGTAAGATAGGTAATGATCGATTATCAGCACGGGGGAAGTGTGGATTAAATGAGAGTCAAAGCGCCAAGGGTATATCACCAAAGAATTTTATAGGAAAATATGGTTATTCTTGCAAGATAATACACAAAGTAATAATTTTTGGCACAGGAAAACACTGTTTGAAACCCACATGTAATACTTTGGAAGGCGAATTTACTCATATTAGAAGCACTGTTTAAAATTATAAAAGGTAATGCAAAAGAGTTGTGTGCACGGGGAAATTATCACAAAATATTTTATTTTAGCGTAGGGATTAGATGCGAACTTAATATAAATTTATTTTGGAACAGGAACTTACGACAGCTGTTTATATATTCCTTACCTCTATATGCACGTTAAAACACTCAGTATAGGATCCTGAAACGTTAGGGGCTTGGGGACACCGGCCAAAAGTGACATTGAAAAAAAATATGCCTTTTAAGAGGCGTGGGCGGAAGTGACGTGTGTTTTTGTTTTTTTTTTTGTGTTTTTTTTATCAAATTTTTATTTATTTTCCACTATATACATTACTTTAAACTAGGGTTGTACCGATACCGAGCATTTGCCCAAGTACTTGTACTCAGGCAAATGCTCCCAATGCTTCCCCCGATACCTAGAGGACAGCTGTGATCGGCGCGTGGGGGAGTTACAAGCTTCTCCCACAGCGGCTTTCACCAGCTTTAGTGACATACAGCTGTGATCGCTCACCGATGTATGTCACTGCATCCTCCTCCATGCCCCCTCCGTTCCTCTGTGCCTCTCCGCTGTCCCCTGCATTCCTCTCTCCTTATCTGTCCCCCTTCGTTCTCCCCCTCCGTTCTCCCCCTCCGTTCCTCTCTCCTTATCTGTCCCCTCTGTTCTCCGCCTCAGTTCCTCTCTCCTTATCTCTCCCCCTTCGTTCTCCCCCTCCGTTCTCCCCCTCCGTTCCTCTCTCCTTATCTGTCCCCTCTGTTCTCCCCCTCCGTTCCTCTCTCCTTATCTGTCCCCTCCGTTCTCCACCTCAGTTCCTCTCTCCTTATCTGTCCCCTCCATTCTCTCCCTCAGTTCCTCTGTCCCCCTCCTCCTTCCTTTGTGTATGGATAGAGTCAGCTGACTCTGTCCATTCACATAACTGAAACATTGTAATCTCCTGTGATTACGATGTGTCAGTTTATGAATGAGAGAAGCCGCTGTCTTCTCTCCATTCATTCTCAGTGCAGCTGAGGCTGCAGAGAAAGGGACTGGGGAATCTCTATCCTCCGTCTCTTTCTCTGTCTCAAGGGGGAGATATCAGAGGTCTGTTAAGACTTCTGATATCTCACCAAAGCCCCCCAAAAAGGCTGATTAAAAAAAAACAAAAAAAACAATAAAGAATAAAAAAATATTATTGTAAAAAATAAAAATTGTAAAAAAAAAACAAAAACACACACACATACAACGTTCACCCCCCCCCCCCCAAAAAAAAATAGCAAAAAAAAAAACTGTCACGTGACATTAAAAAAAAAAAGTATCGGTATCGGCGAGTACTTGAAAAAAAGTATCGGTACTTGTACTCGGTCCTAAAAAAGTGGTATCGGGACAACCCTACTTTAAACCTACAATAGTCGAGTTTATCCAAATAAATACATTTTATCTTAACAATTAACAATTCTTCCCCCTTTCAAACACAAAAAAAAAAAAAATCCCAATAAAATGTAAGCATTTCCTTCCCCCTTCCCCTTTCCTTGTTTCTCCCACCCCTACACCAGTAGTGCCCCCTCCCCCACTCGTCTCATCTCTTCCTCTAGATATAGTGTTTCCATTGAGCTCCACACTTCCCTTCCAAATCCACAAAATTTAAAAGACATTCCGTCCTTGTAAGAAATAAACAAAACAAAACAAAAAAAACCTCAGCCTGTACAAAAAATTCTTGTTTAGGAGGCTACTAAGCCAATTCAAATCACTTAAGCGTCAACCTTAATATCCCAAAAAAAAAAAAAAAAAAAAAAAAGAAAACTATATATGAGGCTTCTATGAGCCATACATCCTTCATAATCAGTGAGTAAATATGCCATCTTCCCTTTACTATATCTATTCAGACTATCCCTTCTCTTCTGTGCCCCCCTTCCTACCTAAGTGTTCTATCCCTTCCCATTTCCCCACCCCTTATCCCTTCCCCATATTTAACCCCACTCAGAAACAAAAAAAAACAAAAAAAAAAGGTAAAAAAAAAAAAAAAAAAGGGAGAAGAGGAAGAAAAGAGAGAAGGAAAAAAAAAATTAATTTATATATATCCCATCCACCCCCCCCCCCCCCCGGGTCACCCGCGATCGAACACAGAGACCACACTGCTCTTTACATCATTACTCTATCTAATCTCTTTCAAGCAGCGCACCCATCCTGCCCATGTTTCAATGTTTTTATATTTCTTGTCTTTTACTGCATGCACCCATCTTTCAGCCTCCATTTTTAAGTTAACCTCTTTCTTCCAGTCCGCCAAGGTTGGACTTCTAGTTTGTTTCCATAGCCTAGGTATTAATGACTTGGCAGCATTTAGTAAGTGTGAAATAACACTATTCTTATAAGCTCTAACAGACATTGAAGTCCCATGAAACAAAAAGTTCCAGGGCATCACCTCTATTGGTCTGGGGGATAACCTTTCAACCCAAGAAGCGATTGCTTCCCAGAACACCTTAATCTTAGGGCAAGACCACCATAGGTGGAGAAAGGTGCCTTTCTGTCCGCACCCTCTCCAACATCTGGCGTCTGCCATCGGGAACCTCTTTGCTATCTTAACTGGGGTCCAATACCACCTAGTCAAAAATTTGTATGACATTTCTTGAATCTGTGAGCTTATAGACGTAGAGTGCGTCAAGTTAATGAGTTTCTTAATTTGTGCTGTCTTAAGATTATGACCTAGTTCTCCTTCATGGGAAGGAGAATTAGGTCATAATCTTACCACATCACACATGTGCTTGAAAGAGATTAGATAGAGTAATGATGTAAAGAGCAGTGTGGTCTCTGGATTTGATCGCGGGGGGGGGGGGGGGGGTGTATATATAAATTTGATTTTTTTTTTTTTTCCTTCTCTCTTTTCTTCCTCTCTAATAAAGTATGGAACCGTTTGGTTTTGTGTCGCGAAAATCAATCTATACATCTGTGACATCAAGTGTCTTTCAATGGGTATATTTACACACATGGATTCAAAAGCAGTAAGAGAACTCACTGGGCTCATCTCAGCTTTCAGTCCCTTGAAAAAGCACCCCAATTGATGGTATCTCCACTCCTCCATAGGTATCCTCCCCATTTTCAATGTCAAATCTCGCAGGGGGGGTTAATGTTCCATGAGGGGCAAATTTGCCACATGTCGTATCCCCATCCCTCCCCCAAGCTCCAAAAAATCTCACCTCCTCCCCTGGAGGAAACCATGGGTACCCCTCCAATGGGGTCAGAGGGGATATCCGAAGAGCATAGTCTCCTGATTGATTTAATTTATCCCAAATTAAGAGTGTGCTCTTTGTTAATGGTGACGTCCATTTTGAGAGACCCCTGTCTGTACTCGGAATCCAAGGGATTCCGGCCAGCTTCCTGCCTGCCATTATCTGCTCTAAGGGGACCCATAATTTCTTTCGGAGTCGTGGCACCAGTTCAGGATCCGCACTAAAGACATTGCTCTATAATATAACGCGTATTATTATTATACAGTATTTATATAGCGCCAACAGTTTACGTAGCGCTTTACAACTTGAGGGTAGACAGTACAAGTACAATACAATTTGATACAGTAGGAATCAGAGGGCCCTGCTCCTTAGAGCTTACAATCTAAGAGGGGAGGTCAAGAGATACAAGAGGTAATAACTGTGGGTGATGTGCTGATTGAGAAGATAAATGTACAGTTGTTAGGTGGGGGCCAGATAGGCTTCTCTGAAGAGATGAGTTTTCAGGGATCGTCTGAAAGTGGATAAAGTAGGAGAAAAACGGACGGATTGGGGTAGAGCATTCCAGAGGATGGGGGAGGCTCTGGAGAAGTCCTGAAGGCGAGCATGGGATGAGGTGACAAGGGAGTTTGAGAGCAGGAGGTCTTGGGAGGAGCGAAGAGAACGATTAGGTTGGTATTTTGTGACTAGGTTAGAGATGTAGCTAGGGGCCAAGTTGTGGATGGCTTTGTAAGTTATAGTTAGTATCTTGAATTTAATTCGGCGACTGAGTGGCAGCCAATGGAGGGATTGGCAGAGGGGTGTAGCAGACGCTGAGCGGTTTGTGTGGTGGATGAGCCTGGCCGCAGCGTTCATGATGGACTGAAGTGGGGATAGCCTATTTAGAGGTAAACCAATGAGGAGGGAGTTGCAGTAGTCAAGGCGGGAGATGACCAGGGAGTGGATTAGAAGCTTTGTGGTGTCAATGGTTAGGAAGGGGCGTATCTTGGAGATGTTGCGAAGACAGAGGCGGCAAGCTTTGGATAGTGATAGAATGTGGGGTCGAAAGGTTAGTTCAGAGTCCAGGATTACACCTAGGACCTTGGCGTGGGGAGATGGGTTGATAGTTGAGCCGTTGATCTTGACAGGGAGATCAGGGGAAGTGGCACCTGAGGGAGGAAATATCATGAGCTCGGTTTTGGATAGGTTGAGTTTGAGAAAGTGATGTGACATCCAGGCTGATATGTCTGCTAATAAGTTGGTAATGCGTGAGGAGACAGATGGAGAGAGCTGGGGGGTGGAGAGATAGATTTGGGTGTCATCAGCGTAGAGATGATATTTAAAGCCGTGGGAGGCAATCAACTGACCCAAGGAGGTGGTGTAGATTGAGAAAAGGAGAGGTCCGAGAACAGAACCTTGGGGGACCCCAACGGAAAAAGGAAGAGGAGAGGAGGAAGTAGAGTTGTAAGTGACACTGAAGGAGCGGTGGGATAGGTAGGATGAGAACCAGCGAAGAGTGCAGTCACGGAGACCAAAGGAGTGGAGTTTTTCGAGGAGGAGTGGGTGGTCCACTGTGTCAAAGGCAGCAGAGAGATCCAGGAGAAGTAGTACAGAATAGTGTCCATTGGCTTTAGCCATTAGTAGGTCATTTGAGAGTTTAAGGAGAGCAGTTTCCGTGGAGTGTTGAGGGCGAAAACCGGACTGAAGGGGATCAAGAAGTTTATTCATGGTCAGATGGTCACTTAATCGGTTGTAGACCAGTCTTTCAAGAAGTTTGGAGGAGAAGGAGAGTAAGGAGATGGGACGTAAGTGGTTGAGATTGGTGGGATCCAGTGAGGGCTTTTTTAGTATGGGGGTGACTAGTGCATGTTTTAGAGAGTTTGGGAAGATGCCACAAGAGAGGGAGAGGTTGAAAATGTGAGTTAGAGAGCGTAGAATCGAGTCAGAGGGTGAGCGTAGCATTTGCGAGGGAACAGGATCCAGGGGGCAAGTGGTTAGATGAGTGCTAGATAAAAGTTTAGCAACCTCAGTAGTAGTAGCAGGGTTGAATGAGGGAAGTAATGACTGTATCTGTGGACATGGGGTGTTGCATGGGGGAGGTTTTTGCGCATTGGCGATCTCCTCATGAATTGTATCAATCTTAGTTTTGAAGTGATTGGCAATCTCCTGGGCGGTGATTGAGTTGGTGGGTGGAGGCAGTGGAGGACAGAGTAGAGTGTTGAAGGTAGAGAAGAGTTGACGTGGACTGGATGAGAAGGTGTTGATGAGTGTGATAAAGTAGGTCTGTTTGGCAGTGTGAAGGCAGGAGTAGTATTTTAGGAGGGCAGATTTATATTGTGTGAAGTCTTCCTGGGTCTTAGTCTTATACCACAGGCGCTCAAGAGCGCGGCTACGTTTTCTGAGACTTCTGGTGTCATCTGTTTGCCAGGGTTGTAGCAGTCGGGGCCTAATTCTGCGTGTAGTGAGGGGGGCCAGCTTGTCTAGGGAGGAGGACAGTGAGCTGTTGTAAATGAAAGTAGCTAGGTTGGGGCAGGACAGGGGGGAGATTTTGTCATAGAGGTGATCAGTAGCAGAGTAGAGAAGAGAAGGGTTGAGGTGGCGAAGGTTTCTGCGTGTAACTGTTGGGCGGTTGGAGGGAGAAGAGGTGGAAGACAAGGAGAGAGCAAAACTAATGAGGTGGTGATCAGAGAGTGGGAATGGATTGTTGGAAAGGTTGCACGGAGTGCACAGATAGGAGAAGACAAGGTCAAGGGTGTTCCCGTTGGAGTGGGTAGGAGCCTGTATCCATTGCTTCAGGTCAAGCGATGAGGTTAGACTGAGAAGTTTAGAAGTAATAGTAGTGTTAGTGTTGACAGGGATGTTGAAGTCCCCAAGAATAATTGTGGGGATTTCAGAAGAGAGAAAGTAGGGTAGCCAGGCAGAGAAGTCATCAAGAAAGGCTGATACCGGTCCAGGGGGCCGGTAGATGACAGCAATTCTTAGAGAAATGGGAGAGAAAAGACGAATGCAATGTGCCTCAAAAGAGGAGAGTGTCAGAGAGGGAGGTGGGTGAAGAACCTGATAGGTGCTGCATGGGGCTAGAAGGATTCCCACTCCACCTCCCTTCCGTCCACTTGGTCTGGGGGAGTGAGTCCAAAGAAGGCCCCCATGGGAGAGGGAAGCAGGAGAAATAGTATCCGATTCATGAAGCCAGGTTTCAGTAATGGCAAGTAGGTTAAAGGAATTTGTGATGAAGAGGTCGTGGAGGGCGGTGAGTTTGTTGCAGACAGAACGTGCATTCCACAGGGCACAGGAAAAGGGGGGGCTGGTTTTGGAAAGAGGAATATGGACCAAGTTCTGTGGGTTGCGGCTCCTGCCAGAGGGTGTAGGGGGATGGGAGCGTTGGGCAAAGACAGATGATGGTGGCCCAGGGTTTGGGGATATGTCACCAGAGATTAGGAGAAGCAGGAGGGTGAGGGAGGTAATGTGGGACTGTGATTTATGTGAAGGGGCATGTCTCAGAGTACTGGAGGTTTTATCAGTGTATGGATGTAGAATGAGCGAGAGTTGGCAAGAGCAGTAGTAGGGGGAAGACAGAAGGCAGGGTGATATGTATAAGCAGGCGGGTGGAGAGGGGGGGTGAAGGTAAGGGAGTTTGAGGAGAGAGGACAGGAGTGTCAGAAGCAGTGGTAGAGAGTGCATGTTACAGAGTGGAAGGAGAGCTTAATAGAGAGACAGGGTCACCTGCAGTCTGTTAGCTGCTTTCCAGTGCAGATTGCTGTATTTGTTTGCTTCGTGCAATCACTGAAGTGCAGAGAATGAAGTGCATATCACTTGTAGAAAGAATCACTTAGAGAAAGAAGCCTTAACGATAGAAGCCCCTGCAATGTGCTACCCCCTTAAGGATGCTCAAATATATACTGTTATAAGGGTGGGGTTGAAGTTCGTTAATTAATCATGAGTGACTATAAGAGTGCCTAACAATCAAAGTGAACTTTTTGCTTCAAAAGTCAGAATAGCAAGAGGCCAAGACAAGATCAACACATAAAACTTAGGTAAGACAGTCCAGAAAAACAAATAATGTCATGGTTGTTCGCACAGGGCAACAGATAGAGAAGGCCACATACCAGAGAGACACACACACACAGAGACAGCAAGCAGATCCCAATTGCAGTTAACGGTGGAAGATGTGGATGAGCTGACACATACCAGAGAGACACACACACACAGAGACAGCAAGCAGATCCCAATTGCAGTTAACGGTGGAAGATGTGGATGAGCTGACACATACCAGAGAGACACACACACACAGAGACAGCAAGCAGATCCCAATTGCAGTTAACGGTGGAAGATGTGGATGAGCTGACACATACCAGAGAGACACACACACACAGAGACAGCAAGCAGATCCCAATTGCAGTTAACGGTGGAAGATGTGGATGCGTATGCATTCGCTTCTGCGCGTGAGCTCGTCGTGACGGGGGTTTTTTTTTTATTTTTTATTTTTTTATTATTTATTTTACATTATTTTTATTTTTACACTGTTTAAAAAAAATGTCACTTTTATTCCTATTACAAGGAATGTAAACATCCCTTGTAATAAAAAAAAAGCATGACGGGGCCTCTTAAATATGAGATCTGGGGTCAAAAAGACCTCAGATCTCATATTTACACTAAAATGCAAAAAAAAAAGAAAAAAAAAGTAATTTAAAAAAATTACATTGAAAAAAATATGCCTTGGCGTGGGCGGAAGTGACGATTTGACGTTGCTTCCGCCCAGCAGTGTCTTGGAGACGAGTGGGCGCCATCTTAGCTTCACTCGTCTCCAGGCACAGCACGTAGTAGGACGCGATCGCCTCCGCCGCTACCGACGGCTCCGGTAAGCGGCAGAGGGCACCGGATCGCGGCGGGAGGGGTGGCCCTTTCCCGCCACAGATAAAAGTGATCTTGCAACTAATCCGCCGCAGGGACCACTTTTATCAGAAAGCCGGCCGCTGCACGAAAACGGGGATACTGGGGTTATGGCAGCTAGCTGCTGCCATAACAACGATATCCACCGTCAGTTTGGACGTACATTGGCGTGCGGTGGTCTGGAAGTGGTTAATGAGGTCCTAGACAAGAAGTCTATAGCAGGGTGGAAGTGACGTCAAAACGTCACTTCCGCTCATACGTCTTAAAGGGCCATTTTTCTATTGTCATTTTTTCAAATGACAATTTCTTTTTTTTTTTTTTTTTTTTTTTTATTACATTTAAGTCCAAATATGAAATCTGAGGACTTTTTGACCCCAGATCTCATATTTAAGAGAACCTGTCATTTTTTTTTCTATTACAAGGGATGTTTACATTCCCTGTTAAAGGAATAAAAGCAACCCATTTAAAAATAAAAAAAAACTGTGAAAAAAATAAAATCAAGTAAAATAAGAAAAAAAAAACAAAAAAAAACCAAAAACATTTTAAAGCGCTCCGTCCCGACGAGTTCGTGCGCAGAAGCAAATGCATACATGAGTAGCGCCCGCATATGAAAACAGTGGTCAAACCACACATGTGAGGTAACGCCGCAATCGTTGGAGCAAGAGCAATAATTCTAGCCCTAGACCTCCTCTGTAACTCAAAACATGCAACCCGTAGAATTTTTTAAACCTCGCCTATGGAGATTTTTAAGGGTAAAAGTTTGACGCCATTCCACGAGCGGGCGCAGTTTTGAAGGGTGACATTTTGTGTATCAATTTACTCGCGTAACATTATCTTTAACAATATAAAAAAAATTGGGCTAACTTTACTGTTGTCTTCTTTTTTTATTCAAAAAAGTGAATTTTTTTAAAAAAAAAGTGCGCTTGTAAGACCGCTGCGCAAATACGGTGCAACAAAAAGTATTGCAATGACCGCCATTTTATTCTCTAGGGTGTTAGAACCCCCAAACATTATACAATTTTTTCTAAGTAATTTTCTAGCAAAAAAACTTGTTTTTAACTTGTAAACACAGAGTCTGAAAAAGAGGCCTGGTCTTTAAGTGGTTAAGGGTGATCTTATTGTATCAGTTTCACAGAACCTGTTGGCTAGGTATATTGATATACTTTTATCCATAAAATTTACTTTTACCTATGTTTTTTGATATTTTAAAATTTTTACATAAACATAAAACAAAGGTTACAACTGCAACCAAAACCAGACTGTGCCTCTCACATGTAACGTATACATACATGGAAATACACATTAATGTTTAAATCAGAGATATAACAACATGCATTAGGTTACTGAGTCATGTGGGAAAGAAAAATGTCAGCACTATAGATCATTCTCCTAAACCCAAAGACACCAAGGTAAGAGGACTGGATATCCATCTATTCCATAATTTATCAGAGGAGAGGTTGCTTTCGTAGCTCAAAAGTGAGCTTATATAAGGGTAAGCTATTATTAATCAGTTGAAATCAGGTGGTTATAGTGGGCCGTGACGTCCCCTTCCAGCTCAGGAATAGTCTTTCTGGCGGAAAAAATATAAGATGCGTAATAATCGTTTAGTGTGTGTGTAAGAAACACCAAAAATACCCATTAAACAATTTTTATGATGCAAAATATAAGGGACACCCAGGACAGAGGATAAAAATGAGTCTACTTAGGACCAAAATAAAAAGACTAATGGACGGGACCAGAAGCAATGAAGGAAGTTGGCCTCGGCTTCACAACCACGAAAACACTACAGCGTGGAGCGTCCCATCTGACACATACGATAAGGGGTGAGATGACCGATGAAAAATCTTTATTTGTATAACTCTATCTTTGGAGGCTTTGACCAAACTTTTATAGGCATCCACAAATTCAGTCCAATCATCAGTGAACTGAATATCTAAAGCAGTCTGTGCAGCCGCAAACCTCGTGTTAGCATCAGCCAGTAATTCAGAGTAATATTGAGAGATCAATTTGGTATTGTCGGAGTTCCTGAGTAACTTCTCTAGAGGGGCCATCCGCAGTGGAAGCGAGAGCGAACCAAATTGTGCTTCCAGAGTATGGCGAAGCTGAAAAAAAAACAAAGAAGCGAGGCAATGGGAGTTGAAATCCCTTCATCTCTGCTACAGTCTTTGAAGCTTGGCTTCAGTTTTAAATGGACTGCTTTAGCCTTGAAATACCTGGGGACCTGCTGATCTTGACTGCACATTCAAGCCTAATCCCCCTCCAGCCTTTACATACCGTTCACACTCTTCTGGACACGTGGTGTTTGGGGCTCCACTCCTGGTTTGGACGATCCAATATTCTAAAAATGTATGTTCTGCCCAAGTTCCTATACCTCTTCCAAGCTCTGCCTATAGATATTCCCATGAGATATTTTAAGCAGGCCAATGCTCTTTTCACCTGCTTCATCTGGGCTCATATTAGCCTGAGGATTAGACGTTCCTTGTTGACCCTTCCGAAACATATTTGGGGGGGCATTGCTGCCCCAGATCTTCATAAATATTACCAGGCAGCTCATATGGGACATCTACTTGACTGGTGTTGGTACGGGGACATCAAACTGTGGCCAAATCTAGAACAAGCCCAGAGCCAGCTATTACTTTCCAGATCCCCATGGTGTTTTAGTGCCCTTCCTCTGCTTAAGCGACATCCACTTATCGGACCCACAACCTAGCTGTGTTTCCGGCTTATCTCCTAAGGATAAACGGTCTTCTCTGGAGTCTCCGCTGGTCTTTCTGGGCCTCCAAAAAGGTGCCTTCAATGCGTTACTGGAGTCAGAGCATTATCAGGCTTTGCACTTTGATCTCGAATGCCTGGCCCTTGTTGCAGGTTCTGACAGACCAGAATGGTCCTTTTCGCTTAAACTTTTGGAAGGCATTACAAATTCTTCATTTTTCTACAGACCCTATCTGCCCCTAGTACATTCTACCACAATTTGAACACACTTGAAGAGTGCTCTGCAAAGGGCCCACTGCCCCACGTACTTTCGTTAATGAACACGCTCCTGGTCACACTGCCTGAGGACTTTCTATTGCCTTCTTTAGCTAAATGGAAGTCGGACCTGGGTAGAACATTCTCGAAGACACAACGAACCAATATAATTCGATTTTCTTTTAAATCCCCAATCTGCACGAAGGTGCAGGTAACTAATTTTAAGATTCTAACCCGATGGTACCGCACTCCATCCCTTCTTAGGTTTTTCCCGAACACCATTGCTCTATGTTGGTGATGTCAGGAGGAATGTGGGACGTTGCTGCATATCTTCTGATCCTGTACTAAGTTGGAGAGTTTCTGGAAAGAGGTCCGCATGATCATTCAAACATTTACCGACTACTGGCCTTCTTTTTGTTACATGCTTCCACAATCCCCGCCAAAGTTTACAAAAAATCCATCCTTCGCCACCTCCTTAACGTGGCCAAGGCCTGTATTCCCCTAACCTGGAAGCAGACCCAGCCTCCAGCCATTGGACTGTGGCTAAGGTGGGTGGAGGAGTTGAGTCGGATGGAGGATTTTTATTTATTTTTTTTATATAATCTGTATTTATGTTCGCAATTCTGACAAAACCGTAAAAAAACAAAAAAAATCAACAGACATGGAAAAGAGGACAAAGCAACCCAAGTGGGTATTTGATCAAAGTACATGACAAAAGGCCTGATTGGCCATCCAATATAGAGGGTGTTGGAGATGGGGGCGTCTATTTCATGGTCATGAAAACATATGAGACCTATCATTATTAGTTTGTCTCTTGCCCTGCTACCAAACTTAGCGTAGTAATGAGCAAACACCACTGATTTGGGCAGAAAAACTAGAGTCCAGAGAGCAGACCAATAAAGAAACCATGAAACATTAAAACCAAACAAACAATAAAAGAAAAGAAGCACTCTATTAAGATGTACTAGTAGTCCTGTATCAAATATCTCGGAGGATCAAGTCAAGTCCCATAACATTTGACAGTTAAACTTCTCCCACAGGAACGGTACCCATTGGTTGTGCGTTTGTGCGGGCCTCATCTACATAATGAATACAAGTGGCCCAAATCCCATGCCATTTATCGTGTCTGTCCTTACATGTCCCCATCCACTCCTCTGCAACCCTAATATTGTTCAGAAGACGAATCCATTCTGAGCGGCTTGGAACTTGGCTGCTTTTCCAGTAGATGGGGATCAATCTTCTAGCAGCATTCAGGAGGTGAGACAATACCGGCATTCAATTGAGGCTGAGAGGGATGATGGGGACATAAAGGAGGAAACCCATTAGAGTCAAAAGGTCTATGTTCAAGATGAGGTTTTAGTTCTAATGTCCTGCCAATAGGGCTGTAACTTGGGGCAATCACACCAAATGTGTAAACGTGAACTCCTATGCCCACAGTCCCACCAGCAAGCATCTGAGGAAGCTGGGTATATTTTAGTAAGTTTGGTGGGGACCCTATACCATCTAGTCATTACCTTGAACCCATTCTCCTGCATTTTCGTGTCAACAGAATTAGAGTGAGTGAGGCGGTATAAATGGTCAAGTTGCATCTCAGTAAACTCATGTTGCAGGTCTCCCATTCTTGCATATATTTTGGCTTCCCCTTGGGTCCCAGCCCTAGTAGCATCTCATACAGGACAGATATGGAGTGTGGAATTGGATTGGCAGACATGCACAGCTTCTTAAAAGGAGTGGATGATGTAGGGTAGCGTAGGGCTTGAGGTAAACCACGTGTAAAATGTTGAAGCTGTCTATATCTCCAATCGTCTAAGGGGAATCTACCATATTGAGCTCTAAGTTCCTCTAATGAGATGAGTTGGGGGGCTTGAGCTTCTGCCAGATACTCCAGAATACAGCCCTGCTTCTGATTGGCCATTGAGCCAGGCAGTGTAGCAGGGAGATGGTAGCGCTGGGCATAGTAGTCCCGAAAGGCAGCCGCACTCTTAGAAGAGTGAACTACTGGGGAACTCGTCACGATATGGAGTTTATGTACCTGGACCTAGGCCTGTTGTCTTCTTAGGGCCCTGGCTAGCGGTCGCCCGCATTTATTCCCATACTCATAAAATTTGTAAGATGTGTGGCGTAGGCGGGCATCTGGGTATGAAGCAGGTTGGCAAGCTCCAAGCGGAGGGATTAGAGCTTTGCTGCCAGCTCCGGGGTCAGACAACGTTTATGTTTTGAGTTACGCAGATTGGATTTTTTTTTTCTTTTTTTAGAAGGGTTTTTTAGATCCCCTTCACATGCTTTTTTTTTAATCCTGAGCCCTGGGATATGAACCCCCCCCGACCACTGCCTTATGCCCTTCCCATATGGACGCCAGCCCTACATCATCTGTTGAATTCTCTGCAAAGTACACTGAGTACACTTCGATATGCGCTTTGACGCCACTACATCATCCAAGATGTTCTCATTCAAGCGCCAAATCCATGACTTAATGTCGGAGGACAGCGGATGTATAGAGATGAATACCGGGGCGTGATCCGAGAGGGTGGTAGAACCAATCGATTCACTAGATGGGGTCTCCAGAGAGAACCGATACCACTTTCAGGGAAGCCATAATGTATGGAAATTGTGGAGGTATCCCAAGTCCCTGTCAGGAGGGAGAAGAGATCTGAAAGTAACTGATCCATGAATCAAGGAGTGCTGAGAAAATGGAAAACAAAAGTAAAAACCTAGAAAACCGAAAACCGTCAAGACATACAATACATTCAAGGGGAACTGCTGTAAGGGCATCCCAAAGTATCCAACCACTACTAGTTGGGAATCTCCACTCTGCCTTCTTGCCAAAAATAGAGTCCCAAATATGGGGTCCCAAATATGGGACATAACTCCTAGGAGTTGGCCTATGTGGGGGTAGTGGCACAGCACCAGGTACGAGGCCGCCAGAGAAAAAAACCCCGTTCGGGATAAAGATCATAGCAGCATCAAAGATGTGCGCAAAACCAAATTACCACAGCAGCAGTAAAAATCGAAAAAGAACCCTGGGGGGTCCCTGTAAAAGGAGACAATATCAAGTTAGACAGTCAGTTCACATGAGTCCTTCAGGACCTCTGAGGGGGGAGTCCTTTGTGTCCCGGGTGGAGGTGGCTCTTGGGCAGCAGACTAGCAAGAAGCGTCCCCCACCTTCCCCTGCTTCATCTGTCTCGTCAGATTCTAAATCTGATTCGGCTGCCATAGATGGGGCCCACCCTGCAGGATCTGTGGCCGCACTCCTAGATTTTCCAGAGGATGATTCCTCTGCCCCGGTGGCTGCGCACGAGCAGGCGCTGGTGGGACGCACTAATTGCATATGTGCGTGAAACTTAAAAAATGGAGGATGCAGCCGCGGCTGCGGTGGAGGTTCCAGTCACTTTTGGCACTAACAAGCCGTCTCGCGGGGCAAAAGTGTTCCCTTAGCCCTCCTTTTTTGATAAGTTTGTCTACAAGGAATGGGAGCTTCCAAAACGTCCCTTTGCTGTCACAAAGTGCTTCGCTGTGCGTTATCCTTTTGAGGAGAGTCTTCTCAAGAAGTGGATGACTCCACCTGTGGTGGATCCTCTGGTCTCTCGATTGAACAAAATCACCATAATTGTGGTTGAAGACTCTCCGGCTTTTAAAGATCCATCTGAAAGGAAGGGAGAGTCTCTGAGCCGCACTATGTTCACTATTGCGGCTTCGGTGCTTTGACCCGTCCTGGCCATTGTCCTGGTGTCTCAAACGCTGACAGAGTGGGCAAAGCTGTTGCGCTGTGAGCTGGAGGGTGATCAGTTTCCTCCTACCTTCATTGAATTGGCGGACCAGCTATTCCAGGGGCTGCAGTTTGTCTGCGATGCCTCTTTGGACACAGCTCCCTTGCTTTCTAAGCTGTCTGTTTCAGCGGTAGTGCTTCGGTGTGTATTGTGGCTGAAGTGTTGGACTGCAGACCAGGCCTCTAAAAAAGCCCTAGCTGATCTGCCTTTTCAAGGCGATTGTTTGGGGCCACTCTGGATATACACTCTTGCTATATCATTAAGAGTGTCACAGGGGGGAAGAGTACTTTTCTTCCACAGTCAAAAAGGGGGAAGGAGCCACGTCGCAAGCATGGTCCTTCCTTCTCGGCAAACAGAATGTTTGTTTTTTTTCATCCCTCAGGGACAACTGATAAAGGCTCAGTCTTTCAAGCCCCCCTCGGGAGGCTCCAAGCGACCCTGGTTGAGCAAACAAAGAGTGGGGTTCTCCAGACCCCCAGGTAAGTCTCCTTTGGCATGAAGGGGCGCCCTCGCCCGCAGTCTGGGTGGGGGGACATCTTCGCTGGTTTCCGGGCCCGTGGACCTCTCTGATAAACGGCATGTGGGTCCACGAAGTGAATCTGTCCGTTTACAAGATCAAGTTTCAGTCTTGTCTTCCAAGCAGATTTTTTCTGTCCAATCTGCGTCTGTCTCCAAACCGATTGTTAGCCCCCAGGGGCGCGGTGCAAGGCCTGTTGCTTCAAGGGGTGATTGTCCCGGTGTTGGACCGTTTCCAGGGTTTTTATTCAAACCGGTTTACAATCCCCCAAAAAAGAGGGTACGGTACGTCCGATTCTGGACCTCAAGGCCCTGAACCGCTTGGTGCGGAAGTTCAGAATGGTGTCCATTCGCTCCGTGGTGGAATCCCTTTATCAGGGGAACTTTTTTGCCTCCATTGAAATCATGGATGCCTACCTGCACATTCCGATATGCGCACAAAACCAGCGGTTTCTCCGCTTTGCTGTGGGAGAGGAGCATTATCAGTTTGCGGCGTTACCCTTTGGTCTTGCCTCCGCTCCTCGGGTCTTCTCGGGTCTTCACCAAGGTGTTGGCCCCAGTTCTGGCGCTGCTGCACCAGCGGGGAATTGCTGTTCTGGGCTACCTGGGCGACCTTCTGCTGCGAGCCCCTGAGGGGCGACGTGGAGATCGCTATTCAGACTCTGGCAGATTTTGGGTGGCTGATAAATTACCAAAAGTCTGCGCTGATTTATCTGGGTCTGACTCTGGATTCCGCTCTGGCCAGAGTGTTCCTTCCGCAGGACAAACTCCAGAAGTTACAGGCAGCAAGCCGCTTACTGCTGTCCAGCAGGTGGGTCCCCCTGTGGACTTGAATGCGGATGCTAGGCCTGATGGTGTCTACAATTTGAGATGGTTCCGTTTGCTCAGTTCCATACGAGACCCCTGCAAAAGGAGATCTTGTCAAAATGGGACAAATGTCCAGGGTCTCTGGACAGTCGGATTCGGCTGAGCCAAGGAACCAAAGGGTCCCTGATCTGGAGGCTTCGTTCCCTGGCTCTTTGGCAGGGGAAATCCTTTCTCCCTCTGTACTGGACGGTGGCCACCATCAATGCCAGTCTGTCTGGGTGGGGAGGAGGGTCGCTGGCCACTGGAGGAATCCAGGCTACCTATCAACATCTTGGAACTCCGGGCGATCAGACTCTGTCTGGATCATTGGACAGATCGACTTCAGGGGCTCCTGATATGAATCCAGTTGGACAATGCCACAGCGGTGGCCTATGTCAACCACCAGGGAGGAACAAGGAGTGTGTTAGTGGGCCTGGAAGTAGCCGGCATTCTCTGGCAAAGCGTTTAGTCACGGCCATCTCCGCCGTCCACATTCCGGGGGTGGACAACTGGCAGGCAGATTACCTCAGTCGACAAGTGTTGGACCAAGGGGAGTGGTCCCTTCATCAGGAGATATTTCAACAGATATGTCTGTCTGTGTTTGGGGCTCTTCAGTGGTAGATATGATGACATCCTGGGTCAACAGGAAGGTGCAGAGGTTTGTGGCCAGGTCTCGAGACCCTCTACCAGACGCCTCAGACGCTCTGTTGGCTCTGTGGGGCCAGTATCTGATCTACGCCTTTCCTCCTCTCAAGCTTCTGCCTCGGCTGTTACGCAGGATCTAGGCTGAAGGAATTTCGGTCATTCTAGTGGTCCTGGACTGGCATAGTCGGTCCTGGTACGCCGACCTGGTGCGTCTGGTCGCAGACGCCCCCTGGTGGCTGCCTCTCAGAGAGGATCTGCTATCCCAAGGGCCGATCTTCCAACCTGATTTACCGTCGCTGGCTTTAACAGCCTGGCTGTTGAAAGCCAGGTGTTGAAGGATAGAGGCTTATCTGCTTCGGTGATTCCAACACTACTCAAAGCTAGGAAGTCTACATCCAGGAAGGTATATTATAAGCCCTGGAAAGAGTAAATTTCATGGTGTGAGTCAGCGGGGTTTCACCCACGTTCCTTTTCGGCGGCTTGGATTTTGACTTTTCTTCAGAGGGGCGTTGAAAAGAATTTGGCCTTGAGTACTATTGAGGGCCAGGTGTCGGCTTTGGCGGTTTTCCTTCAACGCACCCTGGCTTCGCTTTCCGTGGTGCGTACCTTCATTCAGGGGGTGCGACATGTGGTTCCACCAGTGCGATCTCCCTTGCCACCATGAGACTTGAATCTGGTGCTTTTGGTTCTACAGAAGCCTTCGTTTGAAAATATTAGAGAAATTCCCCTGCTCACTCTCTCACAGAAGGTGGCCTTCTTGGTGGTTATCCCCTCTGCTTACAGGGTGTCAGAATTGGCGGTGCTATCCTGTTGCACGCCCTACCTGGAGATTCATAAGGACAAGGTGGTTCTTCGTCCTTTGTCCTTCGTTCCTTCCAAAAGTTGTTTCTAATTTCCATTTAAATGAAGACATTGTGTTCCCTTCCCTGTGTCCCAGGCTGCAACATCCGAGGGAATTTGCCTTACACACCTTGGATGTGGTTCGGGCAATCGGGGTGTATTTGGCGGCCACTGATTCCTTTTGAAGGGCAGACTCCCTGTTCATGATCGCGCACGGGCTAAAGAAGGGGCTGTCTGTTTCCTCTGCGATTATTTCTAGATGGATCAGACAGACGGTGACTCAGGCCTATTCTGTCAGGGGTCGGGTTCCTCCCTTCCTGGTAAAGGTGCACTCTACTCGGGCGCTGAGTGCCTCCTGGGCCTTCTGTCATCAGGCGTCAGTGATGCAGTGCAAGGCGGCCACCTGGTCGCCGGTGCACACTTTCACAAAATGTTACAAAGTGGATGTGTTGGCATCTGCGGATGCCTCTTTTGCCCGCAGGGGTCTGCAGGCTGCGGTCTAGAGGGTTTTTCTCCCTCATTAAGGGGTTTTCTTGCTGTTCAGGTTGGGCTCCAGTTGTTCTCGTTGAGCTCCAGGTTGTCTGTTTGACCTGTGTTTTTTTTTTTTTGGCTGCCCCACCCCTCATGTTTGGCACTGCTTTGGGACATCCATTCTGAATAAGAAAGCGCTGTGTCTGTCAACGAACGAATGAGAAAATAGGATTTTTGACTTGCTGTAAAATCTGTTTCTCTGAGTTCATTGACAGGCACAGCACCCACCCCTCTATGGAGTTTTTAATGCTTCTGACACTGCTTGGGACAAAACTGAAGGCCTGTAGCAAAGAGGGGGTATATATCACCTAGAACTCCCATGGGCATAGCCAAGTCTTTTTTTCTGCCTAGTATCCTACTCCTGTAGGGGGCAATATAATCCTATGGTTCTGAATATGGAATAAAAGGAATAAAGAAACTGATTTTACGGTAAGTCAAAAATCCTATTTTTTACTTTCTGCTATAATATACAGTGGGGACGGAAAGTATTCAGACCCCCTTAAATTTTTCACTCTTTGTTATATTGCAGTCATTTGCTAAAATCATTTAAGTTCATTTTTTTCCTCATTAATGTAAACACAGCACCCCATATTGACAGAAAAACACAGAATTGTTGACATTTTTGCAGATTTATTAAAAAAGAAAAACTGAAATATCACATGGTCCTAAGTATTCAGACCCTTTGCTGTGACACTCATATATTTAACTCCAGTGCTGTCCATTTCTTCTGATCATCCTTGAGATGGTTCTACACCTTCATTTGAGTCCAGCTGTGTTTGATTATACTGATTGGACTTGATTAGGAAAGCCACACACCTGTCTATATAAGACCTTACAGCTCACAGTGCATGTCAGAGCAAATGTGAATCGTGAGGTCAAAGAAACTGCCTGAAGAGCTCAGAGACAGAATTGTGGCAAGGCACAAATCTGGCTAAGGTTACAAAAAATTATTTCTGCTGCACATAAGGTTCCTAAGAGCACAGTGGCTTCCATAATCCTTAAATGGAAGATGTTTGGGACGACCAGAACCCTTCCTAGAGCTGGCCGTCCGGCCAAACTGAGCTATCGGGGGAGAAGAGCCTTGGTGAGAGAGGTAAAGAAGAACCCAAAGATCACTGTGGCTGAGCTCCAGAGATGCAGTTAGGAGATGGGAGAAGGTTGTAGAAAGTCAACCATCACTGCAGCCCTCCACCCGTTCGGGCTTTTTGGCAGAGTAGCCCAGCGGAAGCCTCTCCTTAGTGCCGGACACATGAAAGCGCGCATGGAGTTTGCTAAAAAAAAAACACCTGAAGGACTCCAAGATGGTTCGAAATAAGATTCTCTGGTCTGATGAGACCAAGATAGAACTTTTTGGCCTTAATTCTAAGCGGTATGTGTGGAGAAAACCAGGCACTGCTCATCGCCTGTCCAATACAGTCCCAACAGTGAAGCATGGTGGTGGCAGCATCATGCTGTGGGGGTGTTTTTCAGCTGCAGGGACAGGACGACTGGTTGCAATCGAAAGAAAGATGAATGCGGCCAAGTACAGGGATGTCCTGGACGAAAACCTTCTCCAGAGTGCTCAGGACCTCAGACTGGGCCAAAAGTTTACCTTCCAAAAAGACAATGACCCCAAGCACACCTCTAAAATAACGAAGGAGTGGCTTCACAACAACTCCGTGACTGTTCTTGAATAGCCCAGCCAGAGCCCTGACTTAAACCCAATTGAGCATCTCTGGAGAGACCTAAAAATGGCTGTCCACCAACATTTACCATCCATCCTGACAGAACTGGAGAGAATCTGCAAGGAGGAATGGCAGAGGATCCCCAAATCCAGGTGTGAAAAACTTGTTGCATCTTTCCCAGAAAGGCTCATGGCTGTATTAGAACAAATTAGAAAAACTAAATACTGAGCAAAGGGTACTTAGGACCATGTGATATTTCAGTTTTTCTTTTTTAATAAATCTGCAAAAAATGTCAACAGTTCTGTGTTTTTCTGTCAATATGGGGTGCTGTGTATACTTTAATGAGGAATAAAATGAGCCTAAATGATTTTAGCAAATGGCTGCAATATAACAAAAAATGAAAAATTTAAGGGGGTCTGAATACTTTCCGTCCCCACTGTATATAAAAAAAAAAAAATGTAAAAAATAATTTCTTCATGCTACATATTTTTGGTTAAAAAAATTCCCAATAAGCGTACATTGATTGGTTTGTGCAAAAGTTATAGCATCTACAAACAACGGGATAGATAATAAAAGGGACCTTTTATTCTTTTACTGGTAATGGCGGCGATCTGTGATTTTTAGCAGGGCTGCGACATTGCAGCGGACAAATCTTACACCAAGTGACACTTTTTGGGGACCAGTGACAACAGTACCATGATCAATGCTAAAAAAAAAAATCACTGATCCCTGTATAAGTGACACTGGCAGGGAAGGGGTTAACACTGGGGGGTGATCAAGGGATTAAATGTGTTCCCTGGGAGGTGTTTCTAACTGGGGGGGAAGAGAGATTTTTATTTAGCTTAGCTGAAACACGATCTCTCACTTTTCCTCCCTGACAGATCAGCTGTGTGCTTTGTTTACATCAACACACCGCTGATCCGTCTCTCCTGTGAACAATCGGTCGCGGCGGCTGCCGGACCCGCTGAATGGCTCCCACTTTGTCCAATCACTGCATGCGCCCCCTACACCACGTGCACGAAATCACACACAGGTAGGTGATTTTGCGCACCTTGGCCTACCTGCCGCAGTAAATAAATGTTGGGCGGTCCAGAAGCGTTTAAACATGTAGGGCCGTTCTACACTACCAAATGCCTTACATGTGTCCAAAGAAGCAATAACTTGAGTAGAAGAGTGATTATGGGGATATTGCATATTCTGAAAAAGTCCATGTATGTTTATTCTCGTAGAGCAACCAGGGATGAAGGAACTAGTTTGTTCAATCGGTTAGCAAGTACTTTTGCCAAAATGTTGGTATCCACAATAATTAATGAAATCGCTCTGTAATGCCCTGTACACTCGACTGGATTTTCCGGCAGACTAGGTCCGACGGTCTTCCCAACGGACTTTCGGTGGACTTCCGACAGACTTTCTGAACGAACGGATTTGCCTACACACGAGTGGACTTTCCGGCAGACTAGGTCCGCCGGTCTTCCCAACGGACTTTCGACGGAGTTACGGCGGACTTCTGAATGAACGGACTTGCCCACACACGGACTAAAGTCCGTTCATTTTGACCGTGACTCGGGTACGACGGGACTAGAAAAGGAAGTCAATCTCGTCGCTTTTATCAGCGAGATTGACACCTTGCGCGCCCCGTTGCAGAGCATGCCAGGCCCTTAGGTCTGGTATGGATTTTAAGGGGAACCCCCTACGCCGAAAAAACGGCGTGGGGTCCCCCCAAAATCCATACCAGACCCTTATCCGAGCATGCAGCCCGGGCTGGTCAGGAAAGGGGGTGGGGACGAGCGCCTCCCCCTCCTTAAACGTACCAGGCCGCATGCCCTCAACATGGGGGGGTGGGTGCTTTGGGGAAGGGGGGTGCCCTGCACTACACAGGTTTTAAAAGTAATTTATTAATGCAGCTCCGGGGGTCTTCTTCCGACTTTGGGGGTCTTCTTCCGACTCCTGCTCTCTCCGGTCTCTTCTCCCGATCTCCGGCCTCTTCTCCCGGTGTCCAATTCTTCTCAACGCTCTCCGGTTCTTCTGCCAGGCTCCTCCGATATTTTCTGCTCTTTTGCTAGCGGTGTCCCGGTCTTCTCCGTCGTCTTGTTCCCTCTTCTCTTCCGATGTTGACACGACGCTCTCTTCCGCTGTAATGCTATGTGAGCGGTGCGCAATGACTTATATAGGCATGGGGGGTGGTCACCGGGTGATGTCACCCGGTGACCCCGCCCCCTTATGACGGCACAGTCCCGGGGCATGCTGGTAATGTGACGTCGTAAGGGGGCGTGGTCACCGGTTCCGATAAGCCCCCCGCTTGCAGACCCTGACAACCAACGGCGAGGGTTGTCGGGAAGAGGCCCTTGTCCTCATCAACATGGGGACAAGGTGCTTTGGGGTGAGGGGGTCGCAGGGCGCCCCCCTTCCAGATACCAGAATCGATACCAGAAATAAGGGACATTGTCACCTCCCTCTCGCGCTCGCTGCAATAGAAAAATGTGTTTTTCCTATTGCAGTGAGCGCGAAATGTACAGCACCCTGTCGCCGAGAACCAGCGTGATAGGATCACGCTGGAAACATTCTCGCAGGCAGGTGCTGTAGCAGCCCTTACGTCGTATTTGGTCCGTCGGACCAGCATACAGACGAACAGGCTTCCCGATAGGAACTGGGTCCGGTGGGGGATTCCAGCGGAAAGATTTGAAACAAGTTTCAAATCTAAAGTCCGTCGGATTTTCGACCGAAACGGTCCGTCGGAAGTCCGATGAAGCCCACACACGATCGGATTGTCCGCCGGATTCGATCCGCCAGATCAGTCCGGTCGAAAAGTCCACTTGTGTACGCGGCATAAGAGGCACAGTCCTGTGGGTCCTTGTGCGGTTGAAGGATGAGGATAATCAAAGCCTCCGAAATGGAGGGAGGAAGGATGCCAACATTCAGGGCTGCATCAAAGATATGCAAAAGACAGGGACTCCACAGATGTTTAAATGTATTCTACCACTCCATCAGGGCCGGGGGTCTTTTGTGATGGCATTTGTGTAATGGCAAGCTTTATCTCCTCCTTAGGAGCATCCAATTCATCCCTGCCTTCCCAGTTAGCAAAGGGAGAAAAAAATCAGCTAAATATGCTGTCAATAGAGCATCATCATATTATACAGTTGAAGAGTATAACTTGGTGTAAAAGGACATGAAAGCATCCAAAAAAGAAGGTGCATGTGGGCAGCTGTACATGATGGACGTGGCTTGATTCAGGTCCGCTGCAACCTGATGCTATCCAGCTGCATTCTGCTGATCCGAGGGCTCAGGAACCTCTCAAAGCACCAAGAGCCCTTCATTTGGCCACACTTTAATGGCCAGAGGGAAGCCGAAATTTAATCCAGGGCAGCCACAGGTCTCTCTATCTCAGCCAGTTAGATCCAGCTAGATGGCAGCAGCACCGCCCGCACATGAGGCCTTCATCCAGGCCGACAGAGGGGGATCAGGCATCTCAGCAATTCGCTGATATGGAGGACTGCAACCACACCTGTCTCTTCCACTCTGCAGGACTGTGACTTCTCAGGCGGTGAGTCCCCATTCTCATCAGGATCCTCCTTAGACCGGGCAATGGGAGACATTATCATTAGCCAGAATAGCCTGCAGGGCTCTCAAGAGCTGTTAAGCCCCCAGCCCATAGCCCATCAGCCTGATTATTCGGGTGACCCCATCATTCCTGCGTATAAATTGGAGCTGGATCGTGCTCATAGAGCTCTCACGGCTCAACGACCCGAGGACCCCCCTAGGGACATCATCCTGAAATCTCACTTCTATACGGTAAAAGAAGGGTCATGCAAAATGCTTAGGAATCACCTACTATCAAATTATTTGGTCATGAAGTGCAAATATTTGCTGACATCTCCCAGGCTACTGTGCAAAAACGTAAATCCTTCAAACCCTTGCTTCAACCTTTACAGCAGAAGGGCATTAGATACCACCGCTTGTTTCCCCTTTTCGCCCTATGTTTCCGTAGAAGGGCAAGCCATTCTCCATTTTCCAACTTTTCGGATGGAGAAGCCTTGCTTAAACGCCTGGGCTTCATTTCCACCTCGCCATCAGCATCACCAGGCTCCCATAACTCCTCTGCCGCTGGACGGGGTCGAGGTGACAAAGGCCATCCGGTTTCACCATTGTGGCAATCTACCAGAAACACCAGGAGCCATACACATTGTCAATCCAGACCCCCCTGAAAATTTGTTGAAAATGATACTTCTATTTCCCTCCTACAGAGAAGTTTTTCCTAGTTACCCTTTTTCCTGGGTTCCTCGAACATAACTGTTTGAACGTATTTATAGTTACTATGGGTTTTTACATTCTGGTAATGTTGAGGATTGTTGTTTTGTCTGAAGTTACAAATTCATAGAGCTGCTGTTTGTTGTGCCTGACACTAGATGGCTCCGGGCTACCACTGAATCACATGCAGTTTACTGCTTGTTATAGACACATCCTTGAACTGTTCCATGCATCATGTATTCGTTCAAAAGAAATACTATGATTCATGAGCAGCTCGGGTTGGGTCGGTGAGTCATGATGCGCCTCACCCCTATTTTAACCCCTCTTCCTCCCATATATTAATTTGGGAGGCAGTAGCTTTGGAAGTCCTAGGTCCCAACCCTGCAACCAGTTGTTGCCTATTCAATACTTTAGACAAATTGCTTGTCTTTTTATGTGTATTTTGTTTGCGAAAATTACCTATGAGATTATACTAAAGATGTCTCCTCTTGGAGAAGGCTCTCAAGTCCTTGCCCTCCTCTGGGTACTTAATCTCCTTTTTTCTCTCCTACTTTCCCACCTCACTTTCTATGCTCTGTCTGGGCATCCTCAGAGGTCAGCTTCCACGGAATTGTGTAATCGGTACAGTCATATTTGGAGAGGTAAGAGATCTTCACCCCAATATGTGTCATGGCTAGCTCAAAAACGCAGTTCCCCGGTTAAACTGCGTAAAGCCTTTAACTATTTTCACTCTGTGGGCGCTGAGATAGTATTCCTCCAAGAAACCCACTTCCTATAAACCCAGTTACATTCATAAGCACTACCCAACCTTTTCCTCGCGAACGCACCAGTCAAAAAGGGGGAAGTGGTTATCTGTGTCGCGAAGAGCCTAGCTTTCTCTCCTTCACAGATAATCAATGACCCAGATCGTTTTCTTCTGGTTAAAGGGGACCTGGAATGCTCACTAGTGACGTTCCTTACCTACTATGCACCAAATCAGGATCAGTTTTTAAAACCTTTTCCAACAACTGTCCCCTCTCTTGGAGGGGACATTTTTGATGGGTGGGGACTCCAGCATAACTCTAGACTCCTCTTTGGATAAGACTCGCCCCTAGGATCTCAAATTTTGAAGCCCACAAAGTTGAGTACTAAATTTGCGAAACTACTGTATGACAATGACTTGGACATTTGGAGGGAATTGAACGCTACAAAACATGACTACACTTATTATTCCCATGTCCATCTGACTTACTCATGGATACACCAAGTCTTCATGACTACCACATCATTACCCTTCTGCATGTCTTCTAAGATCTTAGAGACCCCCTGGTCTGATCATTCCCCAGTTATTGTCCTCCTTTCTTCTTTGCGAAGCTCTGACTTCCTGTGCCTGGCGCCTGAATGAATCACACCTTGGCAATCCAGCCACTTGCCTAGATATTGAAATGGCTCTGAAAGAGTACTTCTCCCCATTACACCTGGGCCATGATCAGGGGTATTTTGATTCAGATGGTCACTAGGTATAAGAGACATTATGGTTCTTTGCTGAAGCAAAAAGGACGACCTAGCAGCTATACTCAAAGAATGTAAACGCAACCCCCAGTTGGACTTGCATAGTCAAATTGAGGCCGCTCGATTAGAATTAAATGTTTGTCTTACAACAGAAGCAGAGAAACAATTACGCTAGACGCAGGCCAGGTTCTACTCCCAAGTGGACAAACCGGGTAAACTCTTGGCAACAAGGTTAGCCCCTAGACACCCCCCCGTTCGCGTTTTCAAGCTTAGAAAGCCTGACGGCACCTTTACCCAAAACCCTAATTTGATTTTGCGGAAATTTCATGCCTACTATAAGAAATTATGACGGCAGGAACAATACTGGTCAGCCAGAGTTTGATGACTTGGTCGACCGGCTCCCTATCTCAACTCTAATAGACGAATATAGAGACCTCTTAGATAAGGAAATTACAGTTGAGGAGATATTTGTGGTCATTAAACAAGCCCCACTGGGCAAAGCGCTGGGCCCAGATGGCTTTACAACCCCATACTATAAAAAATGTTCTCCTTTTTGGCCTCATCCTTAGTGCTATTCCTTAAAGCCATCCAAAAGGGCGATCCACTCGACATGGATTCTGGTCTTTATGGGGCTCTTTCCTAAGCCCCATAAAGACCACAGTGACGTAGCTAAGGACCTTCCAATATCCTTAATACTGATTTGAAACTATTTATTTACAAAAATTTTGGCAAATAGGCTGTCGTCATTTTGGCTAGCTACATACGCTCTGACCAGGTAGGATTTTTGCCGCACAGACAGGCTGCCGACTAGGTCCATAGAGCAATTTACCTGATTTCCATATTACACTCTTCCTGGGGTGGCGGAACGAATAGGATCGGGATGCTGCTGTCAGTTACATAGTAGGTGAGGTTGAAAAAAGACACAAGTCCATCAAGTCCAACCTATGTGTGTGATTATATGTCAGTATTACATTGTATATCCCTGTATGTTGCGGTCGTTCAGGGAATCAAAAGCTTTGCGGATGTCCCTTGACAAGGGACATCCGCAAGATGTTGCGGTGTTGTCAAGATGGAACTAAGCCCTAAGTTCTTGGCGTCGCTGCATTCATTATATAGCTCACCCTCAGCTCAGTTCTGAGGGGCTACAGATTAGACCCGATACCCGTCTCGTCGGGCACTCGGCAAGGATGTCTGTTATCTCATATACTGTTCGTCATAGCCGTCGAGACTCTTGCAATAGCGATACGTCAGAACCCAAATGTTTTGGGGCTAGAGAGTGGGGGGAGGAACCATTAGTTTGCTTTATTTGCTGATGACCTGATGATGATCATCACCTCTCCCCACACTACTCTTCCAAACTTACTGTCTCTTCTGGGCCGCTTTAGAAGAGTTTCGGGGCTCATAGTTGATCACGATAAATCGGAGGCGATGAATGTTAATTTGCCAACCTCGACTCTACAGAGTATCCAGTCTGAATATTCATTTCAGTGGCAGCAGACACCCCTCTCCTATTTAGGAATCCGACTGACCCCCAGCATTTCCTCCCTTTACATGACCAACTACCCTGCTCTATTTGCTAGGCTATTAGAAGACATGCAGGCATGGTCAGACGTCCTGCCCACTATTTTTTCCGTACTTTGCCGATCCAGGTCCCTGTTAACGCCACTCAATGGTTCCAATCCAAAATTCTCCACTTTATCTGGGGTACCAAAGGCCCCAGAATGGCAAGGGTCACAATGTATGCTCCTAAGGATATTGGTGGACTAGGTGTCCCTGACTTTAAGAAATACTACGTGGCAGCACAGCTCGCTCAACTAGGCCAACTCCATAGCAAACACTACCGACCAGAATGGGTTTCCATAGAGGCCCAGGCAAGTTTCCCACTTGCAGTGGATCCCCTTTTGGGTTCCCCCGAAACATCGTAGGGCTATACTGAGCCCAATACTCTCCCACTCACTTCAGGTGTGGGACACAAGCTGCAGGAGATGGCCTCTGCATTTGACACATACCCCAGTAGCTCCCCTTTTCAGCAACCCCCTGTTTCCACAGGGTATGCATACCTGAGGTATGGTTGGTGGCTGAATAAGGGAATGTACCATATTGGTGACTATTTATACCAATTCTTGTTGTATGATTTAGAGCATGCGAGAATTGTTTGTTGCTCTGTACAGTGCTCGTTTACTTTTTGTCTCTTTCACAATACTAATAACGATTGAAACAGAAAGCATCCAGAATAGCTTGGGGAGTATCAACAATGTTATCTGTGGAGATACGGATTTGAGAGATAGAGGTAGGGGAGTAATCTGGACGTGCCAGATAGGCCAGCAGCTGTCCCGCCTTATTGCCATGCACAAACATTTTTTGAGAAGCATATAACATACGTTTCTGTGCAAGGTCCAAAAGGTGAAGCTCATAGCTTCTACGGGCATGTAACCAGTTGGTATGCGTAAGGGGGGTGGGAGTGGCATTATATCCTGCCTCTGTTTTTAGCATAGTAGACTCAAGCTCTTCCATAAAGACTTGAGTATTCTTTCTAAGGATGAGTCAGGGCTGGGCTCAGCCCTCCCTTCTCAGAACTCAGGCTGCTCAGCTGTTGGTTAATTGTCAGCACTCATCATTCTACAGTGACTCACCTGATGATCATATCCTGCTCATCAGCCAGCCCTGCTGGCTACTTAAACTCTATGGATCAGATCTCTTGTGCCTTCACCGTGGTCAATATATCCGGATACTCTCTGCTGTGTTTTCCTGTTAGACTTTTGCCTGGCTGACTTCCCTTCTGGTTTCTGATTCCGTTTGCTGCTTCTGACTACGCTGATCTCTGGATTCCTGTTTTACTGGCTTGTTCTGCCTACCCGCTCTGGTTACCGAACCTTGGCTATTGTTTTGACCATGTTTATTCTGTTTTGTACTATTTTACTTTATTACCATTTTATTAAAGTGTGATTTTTACTGCACTTCTGTCTCAGTCAGATTCATGGTTCCTGAAGGGTAGGCAAAGGCCATGAATTTAGAAGATGCAGGCAATCCACTTGTTGATACTATTTTTTACATGGATCAGTTTACCATAGCGTTACAGACGCTCCTGATTCGCACCTAGATTCTAGGTTTTTTATTTTTCCATAAAGGAATTAATGAATATAGATTTTAACTTTCTAAGGTAAGGTTGTGGTAATGCCACTGGCAACATCTGGAACTTGTAGGTTATCTTTGGCAGGAGAACCACTTTTACAGTGTTAATATGTCCTATCCTTGATAATGGTCTACTTAAAAAGTCTTTTACTTTCAGTTTTAATTTCATCCAGTAGGGGTATGTAATTTATTTTGTAAATCATCTTCATTGTGTTCGCTAATTTTAGTCCCAGGTACTTTAGTTCTTTCCTCCAAGAAAGTTTGAATTCCTTTTTCTGCATCTGTTCTTCCAGCTTACTTACGTTTATATTTAGGATTTAGCTAAATTTATTTTAAAATTTGATAGTTCACCATATTGTTTCAATTTTTTTAACAAATTGGGCATTGTAGTCCTAGAATTAGCTATATAGAATAGAACATTGTCTGCAAAAGCTGCAAGTTTTATGTTCCTCCTCCTCCCACCTTAAATCCACTTGTGTCAGGGTTATAAGAAAGCACGAATAATAGGGGGGGATAAGGGACAGCCCTGTCTTGTCCCGTTTTTCATCTCGAAGGGGAGGGACGGTGTTCCATTTATTTTTATAGTTGCTGAATTGTGATGGTATAGTGTTTTGATCCACTGGATCATTCTAGGCCCTATTCCCATAATTTCTAATGTCTGTATCATAAGCCCCCAGTCTACCCTGTCAAAAGCCTTTTCGGCATCCATTGACAGGAGTAGACCTGGGGGCCCACTTTCTTTTATCCTCTGGAGTAGGAGTAACTTTCTCACCCTGTTATCCCTCCCCTCTCTTTTTGGGGTGAATCCTACCTGGTCAGGGTGAACCAGTGTGTTCATCAAACCTTTCATCCGTCCTGCCAATACTTTAGCATACAGTTTTGTGTCTGCATTTAGCAGCGATATTGGCCTATAACTGGAACACAACGTACCATCCTTCCCCTTCTTCGGGATTACTGTAATCGTTGCAGACAGGGCCTCCCTACTCATTTCGTATTCAGTTCCCAGGCCATTCATATATTGACATAACTTTGGAGTTAAAATTTCTTTATATTTTTTATAGTAAAACATTGTAAACTCATCTGGGCCAGGGCTTTTCCCCAGAGCAGAGTCAGACAAGGCTTTTATTTCCTCCTCAGTTATAGGGTTCTCCTTCACATTTATAGTATCTCCTTCACATTTTCAGTGATCTTTGGTAATCTGGCCATTTTTGAAAAATAGCTTATTTTCTCTTTTCTCCCCTGACTGCCCTCCCCATTGATCCACTGAATATAACTCCTTATAATAGTTTTTGAATGTTTCCGCTATTTCTTTTGTCGTATGGACCATTTCCCCTCTCTTAGTTTGAATTTTTTCTATATAATTTGTGGATTTTTTCTTTTGCAGCATTCTGGCCAAATGTTTACTAGCTTTATTCCCCCACTGGTATCTTTCTTTAGCTATTCTATTAAATGTTTTTTTTGTGTCTCGTTCCATGAGATCCTTTAATTCATCCCTTTTGATTACTAATTTTTGATACGACGCTAAATGGTGGCCCTGGTGTTTTTTATGTTCTTGTTTGGTTCTAAATATTTCTTCAATTACATTTTTGATTTCCCAAGTCTTTCCTTTTTTCCTTGCTCCTAGATCTATCAGGATCCCCCTAATGTAGGCTTTATGAGCCTCCCATAGGGTAGATCCCGATATCTCTTCTGTATCATTCATTGCAAAGTAATTTTTTAGTTTCTTTTCCACAATTCCTACCTCATCTTGGAGTAGGTCTTCGTTTAGTTGCCTGGCAAAGGGTTGTCTAACATTTCCGGGTACTGTCATTTTCATTTTCACAGGGGCATGGTCCGATAAGTAGATATTTCAATACTAGTGGCTATTACCCATTCTAGGGCTCTATGGTCAACCAGTATGTAATCTATCCTTGAATAAGTCCTGTGTACAGGGGAGTAGACATATAATCTTGTACTTTAGGATGATGAATTCTCCATATGTCAACCAGTTGACACGTATACAATTTTTGTTTTATCCTTTTAAGTTGTACGTTATTCGTCCCCTGTACCCGGGAGGTACTGTCCATTCCTGGTTCTATACAAAAATCCATATCTCCCATCAAGATCACATGTCCACTCTTGAAGTCCATCAATTTCTCCAGGATATTTCTAAAATATTTAATCGGGTTCCTATTAAGGGCAGGGGCGGATCCAGGGGGGGGCAACGGGGCAATTGCCCCCTCCGAGACTGTTGGTGAGTGGGTGGGCAGATATCACTGTGGTGAGAGAGCCGGCGGGCGGCTCCACGGTTGAGAGCACGGGCAGCTCCATTGGTGAGCAGCTGTGCGGCTCAGTGACTGTGTGTGTGAGTGGCTGCTGGCCAATCAGGGTGCCGGCGGGCGGGGGAGCAGAGAGATAACATCGTTTCTCACCGCCCTGCATCCCTGCAGTTCCGCACTCACTGTAGAATGTACAGGCAGCCGCGGCAGCAGAGAGATGACATCATCTCTCTGCTGCCCCTGGGGCGGGATGCAGCGCTGACACATCCGCTCAGGATGAGCCCTTTGTTCGCTCTGCTCCCATCGCTCTCCCGGCGGCAGCAGCCAGCCCATTCCTCCCTGCCCAGCACTGATGACAGGTGGGGTCACCACCAGTTGAATAAGCCTGAATCTGGGACACAGCAGACAATTATAGCAGGCAAGTGACAATCTGCAATGTGTGGCAAGTGACAATCTGCAACATGTGGCATGGGACGTGGCAAGTGACAATCCGCAACGTGTGGCATGTGACAATCCGCAACGTGTGGCAAGTGACAATCCGCAACGTGTGGCAAGTGACAATCCGCAACGTGTGGCATGTGACAATCTGCAACGTGTGGCATGGGACGTGGCAAGTGACAATCCGCATCTAGTGACAGAGGACGTGGCAAGTGACAATCAGCAACGTGTGGCAGGTGACACGTTCCAATCGTTCCAATCCCCCCCCCCCCCCCCAGTAACCAAAGAGGAATAAGTGGAAAGAGAGAACAAATTGAGGGTGGGGGAGGGGGAGACCAAGAGCATGGGAGAAAAAAAAGAGAGCTGGGCAGAGCTTCTCCAACTTGCTGTAGTGAGTATGGCTTTATGCTCTGATTCAACTCTGACAGAGATAATATAGCAACAAAGAGGTGTTTGTATCTTATGTCCTTCCCTGACCCTATACAGACTCTGAAGGGGCTATTGTTTGATAGATCAACTTGGAGTAACTTAAGAGATAAACCGCACTGATGTTATATGCTTACCTTATGTGCTTATCCACAGTTCAGAGTTATGTGTGTTTGTGTTTGTGTGTGTGTGTATATGTGTATATATGTATGTATATGTATATATATATGTATATATATATATATATATATATATATATATATATATATATATATATATATTGTGTGTGTATGTGTGATATATATATTTATATTATACACAGCACAACTCCTGACCAGTCGATCAGTACTCAAGTGATAAGTCACTCAAGCGTCACTAGTCAGAGCCCTAATTGATGTACTCTACAGTCCTCTGTGTCTTAACTCTGCTGGGCTTATTAACTTTGATCCTCAATAAGCAATTATGCGCCCAGAGCACTTCACAACTCCTCTGTAGTTTACAACAGTCTATCCTTAATATTCAATGGGCTTTTGCAGATAAATTCTCCTTTACATGTATACACCCCATCATTGTGCCAGATATTACTTCTTATGCACAAAAAGAGCCAGACAGCAACCAGCAGATACCTTCATATACAGTAGCTGAATCAGATTTTAGCTTTTACAATCCCATATAGGGTACCTCCTTTTTCTGCCCTTCAACGTTGTTGGTCCACGCCTCCTTTTGATTCCAAGCTTACCAGCACCCTCCGGGGCTTCAGCCTGCCTTCGTTGCGGAACCTCTCACTTCCGTGCCATGGAGATCTGCCGGCTATTCTTCATAGGTCCAGAGAAAGCTACATATGTTGAGAAAAGGATGGTGGGGGGACCGGGTTGGGGGTGCGGGGGGATATGCTGATCACAATCCCCGCACACCGCCGTTCTGCACAGCTCAGCAGTTTCACCTACTGTCATGCGAGCGTGCAGCGTCCGAGTGTGCGGGTTCTGGCACGGCCGTTGGGGGTGTCATCCGCGGCCGGCGCTCGCTCGTGCACCAGCCGACACGCTCAGGCCCCTCCCTCCGTGACTGACATTACATCCTCATGTCCATTCAGAGCCCTGAGAACTTCCTTCTAATATGCGTATCTCTAATGAATTCCATCTCTCCTTATTAAAACCTTTGGTGTGAATGAGAGAACATTGAAATCTCAATGTAACTTTGGTATGTAATCACCCAGCATGTTCAACTATTTTTGACATTCCCTCTCAAAGTTATAAACTGCCTGTTTGTACCCTTTGAAAAGTTTTTTTTACATGACTGTATTACTGTTATTGTAACTAAACAGACCTTTGTATTGATTCATTTTCTCTAAATAAAGCTTGTTTGGGGAAAAAAAAAAAAACCTTTTGGTGTGCAACCGCTTCACCACCTCAGTGCCACGTCCTTACCCAGTACAGGTTGAGAACTTTGAGGAGTATCAAGTACAATCCATCATTGACTCCTGTAGGTTCCATGGGCGCATATAGTACTTGGTTCATTGAAAAGGATACAGTACGGAGGATCGCTCTTGGGTCTCATCATCGGCCGTACATGCCCCTGTCCTCCGTGCTTTACATAGATGTTTTCCCCTCAAACCTGATGGCCATCCGAGGGGGAGGGGTCATTGAGAGGGTACTGTCAGGGCTGGGCTCAGCCCTCCCTTCTCAGAGCTCAGGCTGCTCAGCTGTCGGTTAATTGCCAGCACTCATCATTCCACAGTGACTCACCTGGTGATCATATCCTGCTCGTCAGCCAGCCCTGGTGGCTAAACAAACTCTTTGAATCAGATTTCCTGTCCCTTCGCCTTGGTCAACATATCTGGTTAATCTCTGCTGTGTTTTCCTGTCAAAGACTTTTGCCTGGCTGACTTCACTTTTGGTTCCTAATTCCGTTTGCTGCTTCTGACTATGCTGATCTCTGAATACCTGTTTTACTGGCTTTTTCTGACTACCCGCTCTGGTTACCGAACCCTGGCTATGTTTTGACCACGTTTATTCTGTTTGTACTATTTTACCATTTTATTAAAGTGTGATTTTTACTGCATTTCTTCTGTCTCAGACTGATTCATGGTTCCTGACAGGATGCCAGTAATTGACATGAATGTATCAAGGTTAGAAGGCTTAAAAGCTTCCCACTCTATATTAGAAATAACAGTATTGAGATTAAGTGTCCAGTAGTCTGTTATGCTCTTTGTACATGCACTTTGAACTGTTTGGTCTTCCAACTAGTGCAGGTTTACCCGCCATAGGGGTGGAAATTGAGGGATATCAATCTCTAACGTGAGTGATGCGTGGTCGGATTTGCCACAAGACGGTGTAGTGGTGTTGGATATAAGAGGGAGGTTGAATGAAGTGGCAAAAGCCAAATCGATAAGGGACATCATACAAAAGGAGTCCGAGTGGCAAGTAAACTGTCTAACACCTGGATGCTTCCATCTCCACACATCTGTAAGATCATACACCTGTACCCAATTTAAAAGAGACTGAGAGGTTTTCCCTTCCCCCGGCAATAGGCCCAGAGCAGGATCCATCACTGCATTAAAGTCGCTAATATATTTCACGGGACCTCTAGGGAGATCAATGGTAGAAGCGGTGACCTTGGTTAAAATTTCAGCAGAAAAGGGTGGCGGTATGTCCTTCTGGGTCAGTTTTAACATGGAAAATCTCAGCAGGGAGTTTTTTTTAACTGTTTCTTTGGGTTTTCTTTGCAAACAAAGTGAGCAACAGGAACAAGTTACATACACTACACATGTAGAATTATGTAATTGACAATCTTCTGGTGTCCATTATGTCTCAAAAGGATCAACATACCAGAAACACAAAACAAGAAACTAACAAAACTCCAAATTTAGACATTGTTCATGTGTGTAAAAATCAGAAAGTATGCATTTTGAGTGTATCAAAGAATTCAGCGCTGAAGTCAGATACAAAACAAAGTCAAATAGACATTTCACAAAAGATGTGAGTAACCCACTCCTCCAAACATATACCAACAGTAAATATTACGTATTCAGGCATTGCACATGTGTCAAAGTGCTCTATCCATGGTCCCCAAATTTTGTCAAATTTGTAAGGGCAGTCCCTGGCTTCATAGGTGAGCTTGTAAATTGGCAAGATCTGGTTAATTTGACTTTTTCCACTTGCAAAGGGGAACAGTTGTATTATATATCTATTGTATCATATGCAACCTGGCATAAAACAGTTGGAACCGTAAAAATTGTATTTGGTATCAACCTAAGTCTATCTCTTCCAGTACCCCCAGTAGGCACCATTTTGGATTACATACATTAGGGAGGTCGAAATTCTCGGCTAAAAACTGGGTCACCTTAGACCAGAATGGTCTTATTTTCTCACAGTCCCAGAGCATGTGAAGCAGGTCCCCCTGACATTTATGACATACAGGGCTATCTCTTTTATGCATCCTAAAAAAACAAAGTGGAGTATAGTATATACTGTGAAAGATACGCTGTTAAATAAGTCGATCTCTAGCTGATATGGTGGTAGTAAAATAAGTATAGAGGAGTTCCTCACAATTTTCATCTGAGAGATCAGGGATATCTGACCATTTTAATTTCAAGGCCTGTGAGCGGGTAGATTTACTCAGTGTCAGGGTACTGTAAAAATGAGAGATCAGTCCTGTATGTTCAGGTTGTAATAGAGCTTTTTCCAGGGTAGAGTTCCTAAATTGGACATTATTTTGACCGAATTGTGCCGTGGCAGCATGTTTCAGTTGCAGATATCTAAAATGCTATGAATGTGGAACCCCAAATTCTTCTCGCAGTTGAGCAAAGGATTTGAATTGGCCATGGTCATATAACTGGTGCACATATTTCAGCCGCTTCGATGCCCAAGAGCATGCATCGGGCAAAGCAAAGGAATGTGGGAGAGCAGGATTGAACAAGATTGGTTTATTAGGGGAGATAGCGTGTGAGGAGTCAGGGACCAAGGAAAGACCGTGGCCATACATTTTTAACGAGACTCTCAACATATTAGTGCCTTCAGAGACCAAGATAGTTCTCCTATAGATTAAATTAGTTAGGGTTTCGTAGGAAGAAACCAAGGCAGCTTCTGTTGCTGTGGCTGCATTATTTAACTGGGGGAAAAAGCAGCCAATGTATATAGACAAGCTGGGAGGCATAGTAATATAGCTGTAGGTTTAGTAGTGCTAGACCTCCTTGAGAGGTAGGCAATTGCAGTGTTTCCAATGAAATTCTAGAGTTCTTAGGGTACCATAAAAGTTATAATAGGAGAAAATCAATTTCTTGAACAAAGTTTTTTTAAGGAATCCCAGACAATTTTAAAGATTACAAAAAAATTTGCGCAAAAAAAAAAAAATTTTAAAAAGATTGACTCTTCCCATCAGAGTCGGCGGGGGCAATTTTTCCCAACTAGCTAATTTGTTCTTAACCACTTCAGCCCCGGAAGAATTGGCCCCTAATGACCAGAGCACTTTTTACAATTTGGCACTGCGCTGCTTTAACTGGTAATTGCACACGCAGTGCTATACCCAAACAAAATTTGCGTCCTTTTCTTCCCCTTACAAAAATCTTTCTTTTGATGCTATTTGATTGCTTCTGCGATTTTGATTTTTTGCAATATAAATGGAAAAAGATCGAAAATTTTGAAAAAAATTATATTTTTAACTTTTTGTTATAAAAAACAAATACAACAAACTAAATTTTAGTCATGCGTTTAGGCCAAAATTTACTCAGCCACATGTCTTTGGTAAGAAAATGTCAATAAGCGTATATTGGTTTGCGCAAAAAGTTAGTGTCTACAAACTAGGGTACATTTTCTGGAATTTACATATTTCTTGAGTTGCTAAAATGGCAGGGCAGTACAACAACCCCCCCACGACCCCATTTTGGAAAGTAGACACCCCTAGGAAATTGCTGAGAGGCATGTTGAGCCCATTGAATATTTTAATTTTTTGTTGCAAGTGATTGAAAAATGACAAAAAAAAAATTAACGCAAAGTTGTCACTAAATTATATATTGCTCAAATATGCCATGGGCATATGTGAAATTACACTCCAAAATACATGCTGCTTCTCCTGAGTACGGGGATACCACATGTGTGAGACTTTTTGGAAGCCTAGCCGTGTACAGAACCCCGAAAACCAAGCACCGCCTTCAGGCTTTCTAAGGGCGTATAATGGTGATTTCACTCCTCACTACCCATCATAGCCATGAAATGCCAAGATAGCACAAACCCCCCCCCCCCCAATGACCCCATTTTGGAAAGTAGACACCCCAAACTATTTGCTGAGAGGCATGTTTAGTATTTTGCAGATCTCGCTTTTTGTCACAAAGTTTTGAAAATTGAAAAAATAAAAAAAAAATACATTTTCCTTTTTCTTCCTTCATTTTCAAAAAACAAATGAGAGCTGCAAAATATTCACCATGCCTCTTAGCAAATACCTTGGGGTGTCTGCTTTCCAAAATGAGGTCATTTGGGGTGGTTTTGAACTGTCCTGTCATTTTTTGCACAACATTAGAAGCTTATGTCACACATCACCCACGCTTCTACCACTTGAAGACAAAACCCTTTCTGACACTTTTCGTTTACATGAAAAAAATTTTTTTTTTTTTTGCAAGAAAAGTACTTTGAACCCCCAAGCATTATATATTTTTTTTTAAAACAAAGGCCCTACAGATGGTGGCTATTGCAATTTTTTACTTTACACAGTATTTGCACAGCAATTTTTCAAACGCAAGTTTTTTTTTTTACTTTTAATGTACTAAAACATGCTATATTGCCTAAATGTTTGATGAAATTAAAAGGATGATCTTATGCCAAGTATATGGATACCAAACACGACATGCTTTAAAATTAGGTCTGCAACTAACAATTATTTTCATAATCGATTAGTTGCCCGTTTATTGTTTCGATTAATCGGTTAATAATCTTAGTGTGGTGTATAATTTAGTTAATATGTAAAGTTTTTAAAAAAGGCACTTTTATTCTTATATATCTCTATGCAAAGGTAAATATAAATAACCAACTATATGGTTAGGGAACAAAATATCTAATCCACTGAGAATAACAGAAGAGATATACTATTAGAGGAGATATACTGTATATACTATTAGAAGGGATGTACTATATATACTATTAGAAGAGATATACTGTATAAACTATTAGAGAGGAGATAAGTACTTTGAACCCCCAAGCATTATATATTTTTTTTTAAAACAAAGGCCCTACAGATGGTGGCTATTGCAATTTTTTACTTTACACAGTATTTGCACAGCAATTTTTCAAACGCAAGTTTTTTTTTTTACTTTTAATGTACTAAAACATGCTATATTGCCTAAATGTTTGATGAAATTAAAAGGATGATCTTATGCCAAGTATATGGATACCAAACACGACATGCTTTAAAATTAGGTCTGCAACTAACAATTATTTTCATAATCGATTAGTTGCCCGTTTATTGTTTCGATTAATCGGTTAATAATCTTAGTGTGGTGTATAATTTAGTTAATATGTAAAGTTTTTAAAAAAGGCACTTTTATTCTTATATATCTCTATGCAAAGGTAAATATAAATAACCAACTATATGGTTAGGGAACAAAATATCTAATCCACTGAGAATAACAGAAGAGATATACTATTAGAGGAGATATACTGTATATACTATTAGAAGGGATGTACTATATATACTATTAGAAGAGATATACTGTATAAACTATTAGAGAGGAGATATACTGTATATACTATTAGAGAGGAGATATACTGTATATACTATTAGAGGATATATACTGTGTATATACTATTAAAGGGTGAATCTGGTAAATAGCAGACTCGGATCAATTTTTTTTATTTAAAAAAAACAAACCATGTCTTCCTTCAAAAAAATGTTATTTTAAGAATGTTTGTTCGATTTTCTAATTGTTAGTGGGGTCAAATCGACGTTCATTTTCAACCACATGACGGGAAAATTTGGAAATAATTGAAAATTCCTTTGACCAAGAAGTTTTCTGACGGTATATGTGGTTTTCGTTCAGAAATTACATTCATTTTAAAAACAGAATGTTAAAAACAAGTGAAAATTTCAAACAACATTCAGCCACCACACCAGCTTGAACTGCACTTATGGGACTCATCATGCCACCAAGTGTTACTGCAGTGTTGGATGTACGACCAGGATGTACTAGGCCGCTGGTGCTTGCCAGTTCACCAGAAGGATGAGAGGCACTAGTACTGGCTCTCTGCTCCATACGAGAGCCCTGCGGTTCTTGCACCTCAACAGAAGAACGGGGTTGGGTACGCCTTGGCAGGGACCACTACTCCGTCGTCACATCTGACAGATGGGTGACTTCCTCTTCACTCTCATCTGTCATGCTCAGAAACTTGTAGACCTCTTCACTAGTGTACCTTTGATTGGACATTGTGGCCTTTAAATTTACTGGTATAACTAGTGAAACTCACAGGAAAAAAGAGCACCTGATTGTCAGCGACTGCTTCAAATGCTACCAAAAAATTTGTTAGCGTTCGCAGGGACCAGGCCTGACTCTGTGAAACGCTGCAGATATGTGTTTTGTAAGTGACAGTGATCGATTGATACTGCACTTGGGCTGGGTGGAGGGGCTAAATGCAGGTGCTATCAGATATCTGGGCTGATCCCGCTAACGCTGCGTTTTTGGGAACCCTAAACTACTGGGGACGCTGGTATAGATGTGATCTGATCAAATATATTGATCCGTTCAGACACTATACTAAGGGAGGTGTATAGTGTGTGCGTGGGTGTTAGCGCTACTGGCACTAAACTGACGCAGACCCTAACTGACACAAAAAAAAAACTGATGTCACCCACCGGGCGATTAGGGGGTTAGACCTTTATTCAGCAATATACGGCAGGTACCCTGGTGCTATAAAAACCGGACGGTGACAGCAACTAGCTAACTGGCTAACCACACACTGACGGGGTGAAAGGGTTAACTGAGGGGTAATCAAGGGGTTAAACCTTTATTAGGGGGGCTCCCTAGACCTATCTGGGCCTACTATTAAGTACTCTAACGCTGATTAGTGTCACAAATGATACCAGTACAGTGATCAAAGAAAAATATGAAAACTGCACTTGGTGACACTGTGACAGGGAGTGAAAAGGTTAACTGGGGGGGGGTGATTGGGGGTGAAAAGTGTGCCTATGTGTACTGTGTCAGTGTAGTGTTGATGCAACGCTCTCGTTTGGATGTCCTCTCTCTCTGGAACGGAAAAAAATTCCAGAGAGGGAGATGACATCACTTCCCTGCCTGTGTTTACACTTACAGGCAGGGGACAGTCTCCCATTCGCCAGAACCGATCACCAGGTCCAGGCCAGAAATCATTGGCCTGGGCCTGGAGACTGATCGGTTCTGAAGCGAATCCGATCGCCACGGGTGTGCCCCCTAGGCGGCCGCGTGCCCAACGTACAGCTACGACGCCTCGCCCAGGGGAGCCAACCTGCCGCAGTATAACTGCAGTGGCTGGTCCGGAACCAGTTAAAGGAGGCTATGCAAGGTAAGAAGTTGTTCTTTATGTACATAGATACTGGTAGCTGTACCGTAACACGTAAATATTTAATATAGGGAGAATTTTGTAATGGGCAGTCTGTCGGGAGAATAAAAGGAATGGACCAATCCGCAGAGAGCACACTTGACTTAGCCCAGTTGACCCAAAATCTGGAGAAAACCCCAGCGATCATTTGTAGTATTATTGGGATTGTACTGCAAGGATTTGACAAATAAAGCATCATGTCATCTGTGTAAAGTGAGACACGTTGAATGAATGAATGAATTAATAATTTTTATAGAGCTGCAAATGCAAACTGAATCGCCTCAAGGCGCTAGATCCGTCCTGTGTTGTCCAGCTCCTTAGAAGAGGTAGGTCTTGAGGTTTTTTTTTCCCGAAGGCCTGATGGTTTTCTTCCATGCGGATGTAAGTCGGTAGAGCGTTCCATAACTGTGGTCCTTGACTGCGAATCTTCGTTCTCCCTTTGATTTGTAACGGGATTTGGGAATGAGGAGGAGGTTTTGGTTAGATCAAAGACTGCGATTCGGTGTGTAGTGTTTTATTTTCTCGCGTAGGTATTGAGTGTTTCCTTGTATGCATTTGTGGGTGAGGCAGAGGGTCTTGAATGTAATTTGATTCTTTACGGTTACGTTCTTCTAAAGAGGTATAATCCAGGAAAGCGTGCTTGCATAAAACCAATTAATACAGACACAAAAGCTGTTATCACGTTGTGATGTCAGTATTGTCCTAGTGACCTAGGGCGGTCCCGTTTATAGGGCTGAACAGGAATAAAAAAGAGAGGTGGTGGCTTCACAATCAGCCAATCAGACACTTGTATTCCTTCAAAAAGGACCAATCAGACATTTTGTATACATTCAAATAGATATCATGTAGTGACGTATGCGATTGTTCGTGTGCAGAGCAACATGTGCAGTTTCCCGCTGAAATCCGCATGCAGGCATCCAAGACAATGTGCCTCCCATTGTGCCAGGTGCAAACACTGTGAACATTACTCTGACCAGGATTTTGTGCATATTCCCACCGTTTACTATTGGTGCGAACCGTACTCCTCGTGGCTCAGCGAGCCATGTTTCCTACGATTATACTATTGTTCCCATGTGCACGAGTCTGTTTTCCGGGAGTGCAGATGCAGTCGCCATGAGGTGACCAGTCTCTTGGTGAGGCATATATGAACATCCCCAAAACTGCAAAAGGATCTCCGCGTCCATGGGAAGGTTTCCGAAACCAACGGTCAATCACCGGTGTCTGGATGTGCGGACTCGCTTGCATGAGCGTATTGCAGCAAAACTGACACTGGGAGACATCTGACAATATACATTAATAAAAATTTCCACCACATGACCGAATTTAGTCGATTAGCTAGGATTTTAGAGAGAATTTTAGGATCTGTATTTATCAAGGATATTGGTCTATATGAGTCGCAATAGAGCAGATCTTTGTTTTCAGTCTGGATTTCGTCCTCAACACTCCACAGAAACTGCTCTCCTAAAACTAACAAACGATCTACTAACAGCCAAAACCAATCAACACTATTCTGTACTCCTACTCCTGGACCTCTCTACTGCCTTTGATACGGTTGACCACCCTCTCCTCCTCAAAAAAACTCCACGACTTTGGTCTCCGTGACTGTACTCTTCTCTGGTTCTCTTCCTAATTGTCCAACCGCACCTTTATCGTTTCCTACAACTCTACTTCCTCTTCTCCTCTTCCTTTCTCAGTTGGGGTCCCCCAAGGTTCTGTTTTTGGACCTCTCCTATTTTCAATCTACACCTCCTCCCTGGGTCAGCTGATAGCATCCCATGGCTTCCAATACCACCTCTACGCTGACGACACCCAAATCTATTTCTCTACCCCTCAGTTCACTCCCTCTGTCTCCTCACGTATCACTAATTTACTATCAGTCTGGATGTCGCACCACTTCCTCAAACTCCATCTATCCAAAACCGAACTTATAATTTTTCCTCCCCCATGTGCCCCTTCCCCTGATCTCTGTTAAAATCGATGGCACAACTATAAGCCCATCCCCACATGCCAGGGTTCTAGGTGTAGTCCTGGACTCTGATCTTTCCTTCAAGCACCACGTCCAATCACTGTCCAAATCCTGCCGCCTCAACCTCCGCAACATCTCCAAAATACGCCCCTTTCTAACCAATAACACAACAACGCTCTTAATTCACTCACTGGTCATCTCTCGCCTCGACTACTGCAACTCCCTTCTCATTGGTTTACCTCTACATAGTCTATCACCTCTTCAATCCATCATGAATGCTGCTGCCAGACTCATCCACCTTACCAATCGCTCTGTCTCTGCTACCCCTCTCTGTCAATCCCTCCACTGGCTTCCGGTCAGCCAAAGAATTAAATTCAAAATACAACTACGTACAAAGCCATCCACAATTTAGCCCCCAGCTACATCGCTAGCCTAGTCTCTAAATACCAACCTACTCGTTCTCTTCGTTCCTCTCAAGACCTTCTGCTTTCTAGCTCCCTCATCCCCTCATCGCATGCTTGCCTCCAGGACTTTTCCAAAGCCTCTCCAATCCTATGGAATGCCTTACCCCAATCTGTCCACTTATCTCCTACTCTATTAACTTTTAGACGATCCCTGAAAAAAAACCCTTCTCTTCAGAGAAGCCTACCCTACCCACACCTAACAACTGTTTTTTAATTTTCTCCTTTAGCTCACCTCCCATAGTTATTACCTTTTTGTTTCCACTTGACCCTCCCCTCTAGATTGTAGGCTCTAACGAGCAGGGCCCTCTGATTCCTCCTGTATTGATTTGTATTGTAAGTGTACGGTCTGCCCTCATGTTGTAAAGCGCTGTGCAAACTGTTGGCGCTATATAAATCCTGTTTAATAATAATAATAATAATAATTAAAGCATCTCGGTGTTCGTGTTTGGCAAAGGATTTAAATGCCCATTAAATTTCATCTATGGAAATGGATGGATAATCTCTGAGTCTGTATCAGCGTGCGAAAGGGGATAGAGTCTACATATTCATATTGTTCTGGAAGGGTATAATGAGCTTGGGACCTATAAAGCTCAGAGTAGAGTTGTAAAAAAGTGTCTGCGATCTTTACATGTGATGAATGAAGGTTAGCATTATTGTTGTAAATGCTAGAAATGGTTGTAGGCTCAGGTATTGGTTTGGCTAAAACATATTTTTTTTTTTTTTTGTCTCCCGATTCGAATATTTTTTGATGGTGATATAAAAGCCGTTTCTGGTTTTATTCACCAGGGCGAACTCATGTTTTCCGCGTGTCCCCCCAAAACTAATAGTGAAATGGGGAAGGATTCAGAATAGAACGTTCCTCCACTTCCTTCAGTTTATCTGCTAGGGTAGAGATTTGTTCACTATTGGCTATCTTAAGAGCTAGGCTCCTCGGATCACTGCTTTAAAGGCATCCCATACAACCAGGTCTAGGACACCCTGGGTGTTTTCCAACCAGTAATTGGAGACCGCTTCTGCACATGTGTAGAGAACCATAGTTTTCAACAGCCAAGCACTCATGCGGCAGGATTGAGCAGTAGGGGGAGTGGATATTTGTAGAGTGAATTCAAAGGGAGAGTGGTCAGAAATTGCCCTTGGTATATCATTTAATGCTATGACTTTGTGTAAAACATCTCGAGATATAAAAAACATATCAAGCCTAGACACGGATCTATGAAATTCTGTATAGCCAGAATAATCTCTACGTCTTGGATTTTTCCAGCGCCATACCTTTTCTAAGCCATAAGCCTCTGCTCAATCCCTCAGAAAAAGGGGTTGTGGCCTATAACTTTGATGTCTATCCACAGCAGGGTATTAAAATTTCCACCTATAAGAGGCCACGCCCCCTTCTACTAAGAAATTTGATGCTACATGGGATCCATGGCTACGATACCTATCTGTGCTTTAATGAGTCTCTGGCTGGCCCTCTTCCCCTTTTCTTTCTTCCTTTTTCTTTCCTTAATTAATTCTTTTTTAAGGAGGTCCTTGATGACGCCCTGAGGGAGGGCGAAACGTTGACGCTATTTCCGGTATCACTGTCGTCACTTCTGGTCCCGTAGAACGCACGTCGGAAATGGCATTTTTACACCCACAGCTCCATGTTTGAGGGTTGTTTTATCTTACTTTTTGTAAGTACCCATTCCTTTTACAATAAAACCTTTTTTAATGGTACTTCACTATCAGTTCCCTTCTTTTTTTACTTCTGGGTACCTGTTTTTTCTGGCTGAGAAACTTCATAAAGGAATTCTGGACCTGATGACCTATCACCATATCCGCCATCCCAGGATATGTTTACCAAGCTTTAAATGACCCACCAGACTGAAAAGCTGGGGGTCGTTCTGATTTGGTGAGTGAGGATACATTAGGGGGTGTTGCACATCTGAATTTTTCTGAAGCACCTTACATTTCCTTCACTTTGGATTGGAGCACCATTAGTCACTTTATTTGGACTTTGTTTTTTTTTTTTAGTCAACATATTTTCACTTATTATGTTTGCGAGCACTATATTTATATTTATATGTTTTTCAAGTGATTACCACTTTGTGTAGCAGCTGCATTTTATATTTTTTATTTTATTTTCATATACTTGTTTGATACACCATTAGCGCGAGCGTATATATTTAGTATATATTTTCACATCTCCTGCATTACCTGACAGATGTTTCTCATTGGGAAACTAATGTTAAATCCTAGATGTATATAAGGATACTGCGCTATAAAAACAAAAACAAAGAAAGCTGCAACTAAAAAGTGTTATACTACACCAAACAGATATGTAAAAAGTAAAGAGTTGCGCTGGTAACTAAGTAATGTGAGTTGGTGGGCATAAACTGAGATGTATAACGTGACACCAATATCCCAAAATACAATTGTTAAAAAAAATAAATACCAGAAATAAAAATAGGTTCATCTACCAGCACATATCCGTTGTGCATAAACTGTGCAAGTGCAAATGCTGTAGATATAAAAATTGTGACACAAGAAAATAATACAAATAACAGAAGTCCATAGGTAAATTATGAAACAAAAATCAATCCATAGGTGAAAAAATTAAATCCATGTCATGAAAAATAAACCATCAGAAAAATCGAAAAGTGAGTACAAGTCCACAGTGATATATAGTGAGCTTCCACACTGAAGTGATAAGTGCAGTATGAAGATCTCCACCACTGAAAAATACTGCCGCTTACCGGAAATCAGCGGTCCCTTATTATAGGGGACCACATTGGGCAAATGGCTGTAACCCCAGCCCGGGATCTTTCTGGCAAGGACTGGACTCCAAAAGCGTCAGCAGGAGTAGTCAGCAGAAGAGTCGGTACTCGGACAGTGCTTACACCAAAAAAACAAAAATACTCGACATAGTGTAAATCCTTATACATTTATTGAAGGTAAAAAAGACAAGTGGTAACTTATAAAACACAGGATAAAATGCGCATGGACATAAAAAGGTGAGCCGGCTGGCTTCCACAAAGCCCGTATGCTTCTGGGACTGCAGCAGTGACGTCAGAACGTAGCTCCTCCTTACTACGTCGTTTTCGTCACTAGCGGACGTGGTCATGGGATACGGGCGGCGTTCTGACGCACCGCTTATATAACAAACAGCCCCGCCTCGATCAAGATCATGAGGCGAGAATCACAGGGCGCCATCCCACTGAAGGGAAAGAACTAAGGGAAAACCCGTGGGGCCGTCTGAGAGCTCCTATAATGTGAATCTCCCCTGAAGGCAAATAAAAATATTGAATTGCTTAAAAACTGAACAGCAAAAATTCAAAAAAGATTGTAGGACATCTAATACAAATTGGGAAAATAATATTGTAACAATAATGATCCAATGACCAAATATATTACCTAGTGACACTATACCGTGTCAAATAGGCCGGAGGTTAGGACTGCCAAAACGAGCCCAAACAAACGTCGCAAACAAAATAGCAATTCGGACATTACAAAACGTGAGGTATAAAAAGGGTCAAAAAATCTCTAGAATAAAGTTTATATTAATAATAATGGCATCCCTAATGATAGGAAAACGCCCCGCCAATCTTCAAGGCCACTCAGAAGGATTGTATTGAAAAATGTATTATTTTACATAAAAATATAAGCCTAAAAATAACCAATATGAGCGCCAACTGGCGTCTCGAAAAATTAAGTAAAAATCACACTGATTCAAATATATCAGAAATAAATAAAAAAGTAAATATAAAAAGTAAATAAATATAAAAAAAATTTCTACGAATTGTCAAAGGAGTTGACGTCAACTTCGATATTGAGGCCAAAAGGGGTAGAACTCTTACTCTTATGGACCCAAGCCATCTCCAACCTAGAGATACTTCTAATCAACCCACTACCTCTCCAATGGGACCTACATTTATCAATCCCCAAAAAGACAGTACCAGAAGGGTCTCTCTTGTGGGTAGTGAGGTAGTGCTTAGAAACGGAGTGCTTGGTAAATCCTCTATGTATGTTGTTGATGTGCTCGTTTAGCCTTACTTGCAGGGGTCGCTTGGTCTGGCCCACATACTGCAGGCCACAAGGGCACTGCAGTATGTACACGACCCCAGATGTAGAACAAGTAATAAAAGGCTCTATGATAAAAGACTTGGAGGTACAAGTAGAAATAAAACTGACATTTCTTCTAGTCCTACAGCCGTTAATTGAACAGACCTGACATCTCCTACATTGGTAATACCATGTCAGTTCAGAAAAGAAGCCAGATCTGGGGGTAGGAGGATTCAAAATGTTAGGTGCCAGTTTGTCTTTGAGGGATGGTGCGCCCCTGAAAACCACCTGCGGCTTATCGGGAAGGATAGATTTCAGCACCCTATCGTTCTTGGGAATGTGCCAATGTTTGTTAATAATATGTTTAACCCTAGAGTGCTGACAAGAAAAGTTAGTAATAAAGGGGCAATGGTAGGAGGCATCAGCTGGACCCTCCACGCAAGTAGCCAGCAAATCATTACGATCCACATACCCAACCTGGTCTACGGTACCAGTCAAAGTCCGGAGCATATCCCTTGGCCACAAACCTCTGGGCTAGGACCTGTGCCTGGGTTTGAAAAGTGGCAACATCCGTACAGTTCCGTTTTAATTTAAGGAACTGACTCTTGGGTACGGACCTGAGCCATGAAGAGTGGTGGCAGCTGTCGTTGGGAATGAACGAATTTCTATCGGTAGGTTTGAAATATGTGGATGTTACAAATTCATTATTACGTATAGAAATCGTAAGGTCCAAAAAATGAATCTGTTCCAAACTGGCCTCATAGTTAAGATGGATGCCTCTATCATTATTATTGCGAAAACCCATAAATTCGGATAAATCCGAATCACTACAGGAGGAGGATTTTGTCTGTATATCGAACCCACAAGGTCACCTGAGGCCTCGGCTGGGTATAGACGACATCCTCCTCCCACTTGGCCATAAACAAGTTAGCCAAGCTGGGGGCATACTTAGCCCTTTATCTTGTTTGTAAAAATGGCCATCGAACCAAAAGAAATTATGGGTAGCTGCATACTCTAACAAAACCATAATTTAATTTGTTCACGAGGAAGGTTAGAAGACCGGTTGAGATGCAAAGATACTGCATCCAAACCCAACTGGTGAGGGATAACCGTATATAGGGAGGTAACATCTGCTGTTTCCAACCTGGTCCCCACACGCGGTTTCAAATTGGAAAGAATATTAACATCCCCAGTATCTTTGATATAGGACCGCATTGACCGTACCAAAGGTTGTAAAGAGAAATCAATGTATTTGCCCACCCGGGAAGTAATGGAATCAATCCCACTGACTATGGGACGTCCCGGGGGAAAATAAGGCTCTTGTGTATCTTTGGCAGGCAATAGATTATCGGGATCCTTGGCACTTTAGGCACCAAAAAGCTCTTTCTTTTTTATTAAGGATGGGCCTTCTAATTCTTTCTTGTAGTTCTCATTAGGATTAAAAAGTAAACGAGAATAGGTGGTACTATCTCCCAAAATCCGGTACATTTCTTGCATGTAGTCATCCTTGTTAAGGACGACTATCCCACCACCTTTATCCGCAGGACGGATAACCAAATTTTTATTGGTACATAGGGAATCAATTCCCAATTCAATGTCCCTTTTAGTTTTAACGAACTTGATCTCCATATCTTCCAAGTCCTTTAGGGCCAAGTCCCTGAAGACTTTCAATGAAGTGGGTAATTGGCCGGGGGGTTGAACAGAGACGCATTAGACAGGCTAGAGTGTAAAAAGTCACAGCAAGACGTCCTCGGAGGGTTATATGGATTTGAAGTCATATATCTCTATGTTGAGTTTACCGACATATTTATAAATGTGCATATATGTATGAAATTTACTAATATTGCGAGGTGGTGCGAATTTCAAACCCTTATTGAGGACTCTAATTTCAGATTCGGTCAGGACTTGGGAGCTAAGATTGAAAATGCCTGTACTGTCTACGTCCTTGGTCTTTTTGGAATTAATGCGCCTCCCCCCTCTAGTTCCTCTCTTAATTCGACCACCCCTTTTGTTCCCTGACTGGGTCTGGGAAAATCCCAATTCTGCTGTGCATATTGGTCAGCCGTACCTATCTCATTGTAACCAACATAATTGGATCTATAGTGGCCCCCAGAGGCACCGCCAGCATCCCCCATTGTAGGGGGTGGTTGGTAGACACCCTCTTCGGGTCCCAATGAGTCCCCAAGAGGTGCAAAACTGTTCTGAACAGGGACGTTGTATCCAGTATCATAATCACCCCCATAATGCACCACACGTTGTTCACTATATATATATAAGGGTGAGTGTACCCAGGGCCCCAAGAATGAGGTGAGGCAGACGTACGATAATCAGAATAACCATTATTAAAGTGGCCCCCATTAGAGTGACCGTTACTGTGGTTGGGTGTGGGGCCCCGCCCACGAATAGAGGATGGAGATCCCCGCATCCAACCCCTTCCACGACCCCATGGAGGGCCCTGAGGGCCATAATGATGCGGACCATATACATATTAAATCCTGCACAGCCCTGAACAGAGCCAGCAGATGGTCTAGCAAGAGCCGCAGATTAGAGGGAAATAACGTGTCTGGTGGAAAGAAATTAAATCCTATTTTATAGCCTGAGAGAATGATGTCCCGCCACTGGATGGAAATTAGGAAAGTCCATGGGTTTGTAAACCAGCGAAGTCGACCACCCCCCTCCCCCCACCCTGGTAGGGGTGGGGGCATACCTTCATGCTGAGGAGGATTCATCCGCAGGCTTAAAGGGATTCTGGGCCAGGGATGCTTGGCGCCACCCGTGGGAGTTCTGAAAGATTTAGAGCCCTTTGTCGAGGGCCCAGGGGAGTGAAAAAATTGCACTTGTGAACTGAGAAGGTCATTCCAGCCTTTTTGAGCAGTTCCTTTCCCTCCCTAGTCTGGGGGAGGAAGGTACTCTAACTGAAGACACTAAGCAGGAATGACTGGAGGCCTATAGCAGAGAGAGGGTTTTATGCCCAGAGGACTGCCTATATGAGGAGCCGAGTTTTTTTTTTTTTTTTTTTCTTCTCTCTCTAGTGTCCTACTCCTGTAGGTGGGGCTATAAAACCGTGTTTGGTCATGGATAAAGAAGCAGCAGCTGTGTCTTTCAATGAACGTAAGAGAAATGGCATTTTAGTTTTGGTGATACTGCGGTGAAAGGACCTTCTTCCACAGATGAATTATTTGAGTCAGAGGAAGAATCTGCCCTGGTTACATCCTCATTCGCTAACTACAGTCAGGAGAAGATTTATGAGTCAGAGGGTTGAGAAGAAACCAAAGGGCTGTGGGCCTTGACTTTTTTTAGCAGATTTTTTTTGGGGAAAATGTTTTTTTCCTTCCTAAGAGGACATTTGGAAGGAGAATTCTTCTTTGCTAAAACCAGAATAAAGATGCATCTTGGACAATGCAGCTCAGAATGTCAGAATTTAGGGGGGAGACCTGACAGACTGTACTTTAACTTCTGTGGGGAAAAAGTGCAATGCTCAGGACTGTAGGAAGAGACCAGATGTTGGTTGTATTTCAATATGTTTTTATTGAAGTAACAACATAGTGTTGTACACAGCAAATTTATAAAACAGTGCAAATAAGTATTCAAGATATCGCAACCCCAAAAAAAAGTTTTGTTTCAAAAGGCCTGCAAGTATAAACATCTTGACATCATCAAATAGAGAAATCCCAACCGTAATTCTCTCGGGTGATAATACCAGCAAAAATAACAATATAAAACCATAGGGATGAAAATCAGTAATAAAAGGGCAGAGGAATACACTTCTGACCCATTATAAACCAGTTGTGTAGTTTCCCAATGAACTCTAATGCCGTGTACACACAAACAGACTTTACGCCAGACTTGGTGCGGCAGACTTTTTGACGGACGGACTTGCCTACACACGATCAACCAAAGTCCGGATTCGTACGTGATGACGTATGACCAGACTAAAACAAGGAAGTTCATAGCCAGTAGCTGCCCTAGCGTCGGTTTTTGTCCGTCGGACTAGCATACGGACGAGCGGACTTTTCGACCGGACTCGAGTCCGTCGGAAAGATTTGAAACCTGTTTCATTTCTAGGTCAGTCGAACTTTTGGGGAAAAAAAGTCCGCTGGAGCCCACACATAATCTAATTATCCGACAGACTCCGGTCCGCCGGACCAAGTCTGCTGTAAAGTCCGCTCGTGTGTACGCGACATAAATGAGAAAAAAATTATGCCTGGGTAAACAATCGGGAAGTGTCATTCTGCAAAGTCTTTCTATGAAGCCAATAACCCCTTTATCTCTATTTAGTATAAATCTTAGTATGTTACAGGTGGTGCCTCAATTGGGCCATCTTGTGGAATATGTATAAACGGTAGCTCTTATGCCGCGTACACACCAGCGGACTTTACGGCAGACTTGGTCCGGCGGACTTTTCGATGGACTTTCAGACTGAACAGACTTGCCTACACACGATCAATCAAAGTCCGACGGATTCGTACGTGATGACGTACGACTGGACTAAAACAAGGAAGCTCATAGCCAGTAGCCAATAGCTGCCCTAGCGCCGGTTTTTGTCCGTCGGACTAGCATACAGACGAGCGGACTTTTCGACTGGACTCGAGTCCGTCGGAAAGATTTGAAACATTTTTCATTTCTAGGTCCGTCGAACTTTCGGGGAAAAAAAGTCAGCTGGAGCCCACACACGATCGAATTGTCTGATGGACTCCGCCGGACCAAGTATGCCGTAAAGTCCGGTCGTGTGTAAGCGGCATTACTTAGAGCTTATGCAATGCTATATATCTTTGTATAATCAACCTATATAAGAAAAAATCTTAAATAAAAAGATAAATAAATAATAACAATTTTAAATTAATGCTTAACAAAAAATGAATAAAAATAAAAGTGAGAATAAAAAATGAAATTATAAAAATAAAAAAAAAAGAAATTTAATAAAAATAACATGTAAAAAAAATTAAAAAATATGAATAAAAAATTAGAAAATGTATATATGAATTAATGTGTAAGATTTGTGTAAATACACATTGGTGAATATGAAAATTGTCTTATTTAAATTCTTATATGACCATATGTAATAACTGCCAGAATACTATATATGCTTATACTATGCTCCCCAGCTTTTTGGTTAGTGAATACTAAAAACCCCCTTTACACAGTGTAGACTTCATTATTGTCTGTTCTTTACAAGTCATGGTACACTTATAGGGACAGAAAATTAAAATTTATAAAAAAATGATAGAAATTGGATATAAAATAGTTTGTCAGTATCGATGTTCAGGCCTGCTGGACTAAAGGTACCTAATTAATTTAACCAGTGATTTTTCGTTCTGTGATACAGCTCTAGTCATATTCATTCCCCTCCAATGTCGGTCTGTTTTGTCTATCCCACAGACCCTTAGTTATATGGGGTCCCTGTTGTGATGTAATCTAATATGTTGAGACAAACTATGATTTTTGTATCCTTTCTTTATACTATTTAAATGTTCTCTAATTCTCACACATAATTGTCTGGTTGTCCGAGCCTTCATATTGTCGGCCACAGAGACAGGACAGCAAGTACGTTACATGTGTGCTCTGACAAGTGATCAATTTTTTTTTTATTGTGTATTTCTTTTTGGTAACAAATGTTATGTGATGTGGTGATGTTCCTATGTCTTTCCTTCACAGTCCTACACCCCTTACATCTACCACATGTAATATAACAGAGGAAGAATCAAAGAAAATTATTCAACTTAATTTTAAATGGGAGAACAAAATTAACACATCATTCAAATCATCCAAGACCTAAGGGAGAAATTAGATCCCTAAAAAGAATCCCAAGAATATATAGAAAGGATGAAACCTGTCAAAGAACTTATGGATAAATTAGATAAGAAACACAAAATAAAAAAAATATCAGATGTAAATGACTACCAATGTAATACAGTATACAAATGGCAGGAGAAAAAAAAAAGAGGGGGAAAGAATAGTCTAGAGCCTCATCGATGGAAAGAGGGCAAACAGGTGAACCCTACCCACTAAATCCTTAATCTACCTAGGAGAGAGGCTAATGATGGAAGTAAAAAAGAATAGATAATTAGAAGCCATCACAAGGATATAAAACCCAACCCCTCCCCACCATATCTTCTCATGTACAATATACCCACACACAATAGACCATTAGAACACAAAACCATATATACCCCAGGAGGGTATGAAGAGCCTTACAGGAGGGATTCTCACAGATGGAATTATGTGGAACCCCCGGGAAACCCAAATTATGTGGGGCCCCCGGAAAATCCAAACTACTACCGGGGCCAAAGGGGGAGGAGCAGATACATACAGGGAGGAGGAAGAAGGGTGAGGGGAAGATTCTGGGAACAACCCCCACCTTGGGTACAACCCATACAGTATGCACAAGGAAGAGGGGGTAAGAGAGGATGTAGGGGTAGGTGTCGCAAAAAGAAAACAAGAACAGTAGGCCAGGGTATTTTTAACTTCAGCGGAATAGAATTTGCAGATATGGAATTAAGTTTACTGGATTTGGGACTTAAGTTTGCCCCCAATAATAATTTTAATTAATTTAAAGCTTATATTGATGTACACAGGTTCCTGCAGAAATTGAATATAAAAAAATATTTTGCAGATGGTAAAGGTATGGTTAATGACCAGAATCCTACCTACACACATAGTGGTTTGAGAAATAGTTACATTTTTAACCCTAAAAGTTCATCTAATCCATATCTGGAGGCCTTTTATGGTAGCGAGGGATTTGGAACACATAAAAGCCCCCAATGGGAAGTATAGTAATACAGTATGAGCGGGTATCAAGAAATTGGAAAAAAGGAAAGAGGTAGTGGGGGGTCTAGTAATACTAAGGAAAGGTACATATTAGAATAGACTAGTGGAAGACCCCACCACATATAAAAAATTGACGTTGAACCCTACTAAGAAATATAAGAACAATCTTAAGAAACTAACCAAAAAAAGCACATAATCATGACATCTTAGATCAGAAGGAATATGGATACAGGCGGTTCCCAGGTTACAAACAAGTTAGGGTCTGTAAGTTTGTTCTTAAGTTTTAAGTGTAGCTCCAGCCAAAAAAAAAAGGATTTTTAAGTTTTTTGGATAGCACAGGGAAGGGTTAACACCCATGTAATGTTTGTTTTGCTGTCTGTGCCCCTGTTTAGAAGATTTTACCTCACTTTCTGTCCCAATGACAGTTGGATTTTGAAAATGTTGGGTTGTTGTGGAAACAAGCCTTGGTGATAAAGCATCAGTAGAGACACCTTTTTCCCATGATATCTCTTACAGGAGTGAATTTTTCTTCATAGGGGTAGATTTCCTCTCGCTTCCTGTTGTCTCCCTCTGTAAGTAGGAGTCTTTTGTAAGTCGGATATTTATAACTAGGGGACCACCTGTACCTGGTACCAGATACACCTAGGTTACAAGTAATCAATCAAGTACTTAAAGTTCACAAAAATCAAACTAACCCACCAGAGAGAACAATTGTTAGTGTGGGTGGACTCCCTTTTCTCTCGAATAGGAGTATATTGACCACTATTTACAACCGTTGGCACAATATCCATCCTATCTCAGAGACCGTAAGCGACTGATCAAAATCCTAGATAGATTCCCATATGAAGAAAATTTGATCTTTGCCACAATAGATGTAGATTACCTCTTCACAAATATAAAGCAAGATAATGCCCTTCAGAGCTGCAGAATGGGCCCTGAATAGCAAGTCTGGGCTAGAAATTACACCAACAAAATTTTAAAATAAATGCCTTGAAACTGACTGAGGAGTAATTGTTTTTGGCACAATAAAACATACTACCGCCAACCTAAAGGTGAAGCCATGGGGGCAAAGTATGCACCCAGTGTTGCTAATGTTTTCCTCCAGTAAATGGAAACAAGAGGAAATCTGACAAACCAAGACCTACATAGATTACGTGAGGAAATTAATTTGAACAGTTATAACCTCTCCTTTTCTAGAGGATGGGATTCTAAACAAATACATTTTCTGTATTTGGTCATAGATCTACAAGCTGGTCAGGTATACACACGGACCTTTTACAGAAGAACTGGAGCCTTCCTGAACATGCCTTTTAATTGCTGGAAAGCTGATTCTGCTTCTGAAGGCGACACTTTGCAATTTGTACCTTTCCTAGTCATAGCAGTAAGGGGGGCAGCAATGGAGGCAAAACCTTTGATGAAGCGCCTGTAGTAATTTGCAAACCCTAGAAAGCTTTGGAACCCCTTCAAAGTGGTCGGTTGGGGCCGTTGTAAGACAGCAGACCATTTTTGTGGGTCCATTTGTAAACCAACAGCACTTATGATGTATCAAAGGAAAAGTATGCAGTTTTGATGAAAACTGCATTTCTCAATCTTTTCGTAAAGGTGGTTTTCTCTGTCGCTGTAATACTTGCTTTACATGTGATATGTGCTCTAGGTGAGTCTTGGAAAAGATAAAAATTTCGTCCAAGTAGATAATCACAAAACTGTTCTAGGATCTAGGATAGCAATTCTAGGATAAGAGGCAAAGGGTAGGAGTCTTTTACGGTGATCTGATTTAACCCTCTATAGCAGGGATATGCAATTAGCGGACCTCTAGCTGTTGCAGAACTACAAGTCCCATGAGGCATATCACAGCCGTGCATCCTGCCCACCGCCCTCACTACAGCCTTGTGTGGTTGGGGCAGCATTGCCATTATATTTACTATTTTTATTCGACTTCACTTTATAGATTTTGGATCTGGGTTGCTGACTTTTGGCATCTACAGGCATATAGCCTGTATTCAAGCATCTACCCACTAATCTTTTTTGAATTACCTTCTATTCATCAGTTAATCAATTGAATCCATCATCCGTTGCCCCCGTTTTTTACTCATAACACCTGGTACAGGTATATATTGGTCCTAGTTCTTACTTTATTCACATTTATCTTGTCCTGTGTTTGTCCTGGGTTCCACCATTCACCATTGCATCCACTATTGGTATCTTTACCCCTGGTTTACACACCAGTAACCATCTGCACCCTCCCCTCATTATTTCTCAGATTTTTGGTTGTTTATTTACCATTAATATCCTTCACCGTCACCAGTCACGGTTTGCTTTTGGTTCTATCACTATCACTATCACTTTTCTGCTTATCACCTTTTTGTTTACACCACCTTTTCTGTTTTCATACTCGGCTGTTGGTATGGACTCTTTTTCCTGATTCTCTCCACCTTATTCCCAATGGTGTTTTTTCTTATTTACCTTTATTCTTTTGACTACATTCATGTATATTATTCATATATACCCCTTTATTAGCTACCTAGACGCTTGTCTTTTTGCGGCCTTATTTGTGTCCTCCCCAGTCGCCACAGGAGACTTTACCGGGTTTGGCCTCAGCGCGTTGTGCGCCTCAACATGGGTAAGCTGCCCTCTACATCTGTTCACAAAATGTCTTTTCCCCATTTTCCACACCTTGGTATTATCTTTTATACCCTTCTCTAAATCAAATTAAACTATGTATATTTCATTGCATTGTATTTTATTCGCAGACACATTTCCTGATGAAGCAGGTTTCCCGCGAAACTAGTCGAAATTCCATGTCATCTGCGCATATTTTAATATAGTTTGTATTATTACTATGTCTTGATTTTTGTATTAATAAAATCTGTTTTTTACATACACCTCTCTACTTACTGCATATCCCTTTCTACTTGTACCGAGATAGTCCGCTTGCACTTTATCCTGGTGAGCTTGGAGTCCTTGCTCCCAAAAAATTCTTGTCTTTAATAAATTCGGATGATGGTACAACTTTATTTAACCCACCTGGTTAAGTGAGGCCAACAAATTCTTCCTCCATGGACTTTTGTTCATGCAATGACAGGGGATAAGTCCTTCCTTTGGGAAGAGGTGCTCCAGAAATTGGATTAAACGCACAGTCAAAGGAAAGATGTGCAGGTAAAATCTCTGCCTTTTGCTTGCAAAATACATCTGCAAATCCATGGTATTCACGAGGCAAGGTAGGAGTTCTGGCCATGGAAGCCAGCAGAAAACCAGAAAGTCTTCTGGGTTGAGACAACCAGTTTCAGATGACAGGAAGGCCCCCAAGAGGTTAGTTCTCCATTTACCCAATCAAAAGAAGGATTGTGTTGTTATAACCATGCGTAACAAAGGATAACAGGCAGAAGTGGAGAATCAATAAGAGACAGGACAATTTCCTCTTTGTTGAGTGCGCCTACCTGAAGGGTGATGGGGTGTTGTAGTCTAAAACTTTACAAGGCCATCTCCCAAAAGTTGTCCATGGTGATGCTCAGGGGTCTAGATTTGGGAACAAATGGGATGATGTTTTCCTTAGCAAAAGTGTAATCCAGGAATATGCCAGCGGCTCCAGAATCCACAAAAGCCCCACAGGAGAGAAGTTTAGAGGCTAAATGAAAGATTGTGGGTACAGTAATCTTGGGCTTGGAGGAAGTACTTGTAAGGTCTAACCCAGCTCCTCCAACACTGGTTAGATCCTGTCTTTTACTGGACGGGAAGGGCAAACAGATAACAATATACATAGCATACTAGCTCATTCTGAATTACTTTCCTGAGATTGAAGTCCCCGCAGCGGTCCTCGTTCACCACTCCAGCGGCCAACACCGCTCCAGGGGGTTACTTCTGGGTATTGTGGCTTGCCTGTAGTAAAAAGTGGTTGTAAAGGGTTTACAACCACTTTTAAGTCCACAGTACAAGCATAGGCCCAATGCATACCTCCTTTTGTTTCTCTGACTCTGGGTAGAGACGGCTGACTTCCATGGGTTCCACAGGTGTCTTGGACTCAACTGAAATTTCAGGTTGAGGTGGTGCTTGGAAGTTATGGGCCAAACAGTAAACTGGCTTAGGAAGCTTGAGAGTTCTAAGTTTCTCCTGGCACCTTTCATGATACCGGACATCCAGGCGAACACACAGCTCTATGAATTTTTCAAGGTCTTTGGGGGAACCCTTATAGAACAAATCGTCCTTAATGCGATCTGTAAGACCTTTACGGAAAGCTGCACGTAATGCCCTTGAGTCCCAATTAGTCTCAGCAGCCAAGGTACAGAACTCAATAGCATACTGTGCCACAGTCCTAGTACCTTGCAGTATGTCCAAAAGTGAGCACTCCGCTGCAGAAGCTCTATCTAGCTTGCCAAATACAGTCTGGAGAGAAGCCAGAAATCTATCAGCGTCTTGCAGCACACAATTATTGGGTTCCAGGTAAGGAGAGACCCATGCCAGGGCTTTCCCCTTTAACAATGAAATTACAAAAGCCACTTTGGCAGAAGAAGTGCTGAAAGTCCCAGGATTGTTGCGGTAATGCAAACGGAAAATGTTTAAAAAACCTCCGCAGTCCTCAGTATCACCACCAGATTTTTCAGGCAAGGGAAGTTTGGGTGGCACAGAAGAAGCGGGTTGGATTGGAGCAGGAGTAGGAGCTGGTGTCTGGACAGGTGCAGAGGAACCAGGCAAACAAGACTTGAGCATAGCACAAAGTTCATCTAGCTTAGCGTCCAGAGAAGATGCAGCTGTAATTGCCACGAAAGGTGGTTCTACAAAGTATTGACTCGGGGGGCTGAATACAAATGCATGCCACACTTTTCAGATATTTATTTGTAAAAAAGTTGAAAGCCATTTATCATTTTCCACTTTGCGTTGGTCTATCACATAAAATCCCAATAAAACACATTTACGTTTTGGTTGTAACATGACAAAATGTGGAAAATTTCAAGGGGTATAAATACTTTTTCAAGGCACTGTATTTCAGATTTTAACAGACAATATGTTGCATTTGTATGAGTTTGAAAAAGTAATATGTAGATATTACGGTAGATCATTTTACTCAGAGATAACACCTTCGCCAACATTTTACCAGACAAACCAAGATTTGTGTACTGGAGGGCCCCCAATTTGAGGGACAAGCTGGTGCATAACGTACCAGACCCCCCAAAAAATTGGGAACTTTTTTGGATTCAAAAGGTTTTTATACATGGGGTAGATGTAAGGTGTGCAGGACTGTGAAGGAAAAACAGAGGAAATAGCCACATTTAAATCATTTATTACTGAAAAGGAAAACACAATAAAGTTGATCACTTGTCAGAGCACACTTGCTGTTCTGTCCCTGTGGCATACAGACTGATTTTACTGTTGTGGGTTTAGTAACACTTTTTATTTTCAATTTTTATCTTTTCTTATTTTTTTTTCTTATATAGGTTCATTATACGAAGATACATGGCATCACATAAGCATTAAGTAGGGGCGACAGTTTATACATATTTCACGATGTCCCCATTGAGGCATCACCCGCAACATACTAAGATCTATACTAAATAGAGATAAAGATGTTATTGGCATTGTAGGGAGACTTGGTAGAATAGCACTTCCAGATTGTCTTTTCTATGGTAAAGAATATTATTGGAGGGGAGGAACAAGCATTGTCCTCTGGAGTTTATAAAGTGATTGGCACGCAGGGGAACCTCCTCCTTTTGAACACGTTGTTTATTGATGATGAAATGCATCAAATGGGGGTTCCTGTGCATCACTTCCGGCCCAGTGAGTGGAAAGCACACCAGGTTCTAGGCAGCGTCCATATTTGTGCACACATTAGAGGGCTGTTCTTTTACTTATACGTATAACTATTCAGTGACGCTTTTTTTACATTGTAATTTTTAATCAATAAACCTACCAAGGATTTTACACTGAGAGGCTGTCTCTCCATTTATTTTTTGCCTGCCTAATAATAGTTTGGGAGAACACATTGGATTACAACAGGGAAGAGCCAGGATCTACGAGAGCAACCGGGAATTGTGGGACAGGTCCCCCTAAAGACTTACAAGCCTTCCTTGGCCCTTTTGTTACTGATTTTCATTCCTATGTTTTATACTGTTATTTTTGCTGGTATTCTCATCCGAGAGAATTAAGGTTGGGATCTCTCTATTTGATGATGTCAAGATGTTTTATATATCCAGATATTATGAGAACTGCCCTACCCACCAATAATATCTCCACCGCGCCTGCTAGAAACATAGTTACATAGTTACATAGTTAGTAAGGTTGAATAAAGACACCAGTCCATCCAGTTCAACCTGAGTGAGTGTGGGTCTACAACCCTGACCCTTGTCCCTAACCCTGAACATCGCACACTCACATCAATCCCTACCCTCAATCCAAGGTCCCCATTCATATACTAGGGCCAATTTTGGACAGAAGCCAATTAACCTACCAGCATGTCTTTGGAGTGAAACAAATAATAAAGACCATGAAACCATATAAGTGGATAATTAGAAATTAAATTTTGTGGTGAACTGACTCCCCACAATTAGTGCAAAGCTGCCCCTTTAAAATAAATCTGTCTAAAAAATATTTGATCTAGTGTGCCTATACTACCACAAATCTCCTCCAGGCACCCAAAGAAAAAATAAGAGGCGCTAAAGATCAATTAAAATGTTAATGTGTTTAAAACCAGTGATGGTGTGACCCCCCAAAGGTGTCCTGATAGCTTAGTGTATACAAAGAAAAATGTGAGCAAAAATATAAGATGAAACAAACAAAAAAAATTAATTTTTGTATTAAAACGCACTCAATGCGTTTTAAGTGTAGTTTCAACACAGTGATGGTGTGACCCTCTCAATATATGATACTCCCAATCAACAAACATATCAATGCATCTCCAGTGATAAAGGTGCAAAACATTCATGCCAAGCATGCATTAACATAGATTCAATGCAATGACATCACTTTCAGAAAATCAGTCCAAAAAACGACATGACATCACACGTGATAAATAATGTCCTAGAAAAGTGATCAATCTTGATGCAACAAGGTGATAATGTGAATCTTCCACCTCTCCCTTGGTGCACGGTGCTTCCACTCCCTCAAGAATAACACTCACCGACTATTATTGCCAGCACTCTCATGCACGGCAAAAATCACTTATTTACCACACCCGGGTAATAGGATCAATCGTATTTTCCACGGTGATTGTTTAGGCAAGGGGTCCACATGAAAGAAATAAATGAGTGCTCCAATAGTGTAAACCAGTTTCACTCTTTTAATAAAACCACTGCAATCTTCTAACATCACACTTACATTTAAAACTATAAAACCAGTCAAAGTAAGGTGCAGATCACATCATACTGTAAATGGTGGAACCAAATGCAACAAATGGTCACGGCGGACCCGAGGTGTGTCGGCGCAAAGCTTTCAATCTCACCACCTCCCTGGATACTCCTCCGTGCTTCCGTGTAATAGCAACTCCTCTCCTTCAGTATGGATAGCAACGCTGTGTGTCACGTCTCACAGCCACGCCCCCGACATGTTTCGTCACAAATTGACTTACTCATGGGATAGGCCGTGCTCCCTGTCACTCATCCCTTATATGCATATCCCTCCTACGTCTATTACGCCGCGCTTCGCGCATGCACACATCTCGGGTCCCCGCTATATGAATCAGACTAAGAACTTCATAGCGGTGCAAGACAGGGATCGAATAATACGATGACATGGACTGACATTACCAACGAAAAATACATTCTCTAAGGAACATTACACACATGGTTAAGGTTAAATCACATTATGTAACCATTGATAGGGAAGTGTACTGACAATATCTGTCTGTGCCACTCTCATATCCTTTACTAGGTCACCTATGATTCACATAAAAAACATAAACACATGTGAATACATATAGCTAAATATCCACACAGTGAATACTATCTAAATAAGTCACATATGAAACCTAGATGATATGCTGTATATATGTGCCTTCCTATTTCATATGCATACATCCATTGTGAGTGTCAGTCACCCGCATGCATGGATATATATATACCAGATGATGGATTGCTCCACAGGAATAATAAAATATTGAATTATTAAAATATTAAAATCAATCTTCATAAAAAATGAATCAAACCACATGTGTGATTGCTAACTAATATGCATGTTGAATAATTATAAACTTTGATAAAAGATCCACTACATCTATTAGTGTATACTGGGTGATGCAAGAAGAATCACTGATTCAATAAAAAATTACATGTTAAAACTCAGGGGAATCTACCCATAGATTCAGCTCCACCTCAGCTTTATAATTCGGGCTAGATGACTCATTACTTATACATACTATTCTATAACTGTATCTCCTATCTCAGCTAATATATCCTTCCCCTAAGCGTTTGCATCATACGGATATACATCAGCCAGTATTGAGAATAATATCCCTTCAAGGGACTCCGTACACAATTCCACTAAAAATCATTAATAAAACAGTTTACGTCTAGCTCGATATTCAATCCCCTCGGGGCCAGGCTCTTCAATAAAAATATCCACCTAGTTTCCCTTTGGGACAGATTCCTGACTCTATTGGACCCCCTCCATGATGGATGAACCACATCTATCCCACAAAACTGTAATAGGGAGGGGTCCTGTTGGTGTTTTTCTTTAAAATGCAGAGAAACGCTATGGTATTTGTAACCGTTCTTAATGTTCGTTAGGTGTTCTGAGATTCTAATCCTTAAAAGCCTCTTTGTCCTCCCCACATATAATAGGCCACAAGGGCACCACATCAGATATACTACATGTGAGGAGTTGCAAGTGCTGAACTCCTTAATATCGAAGGATTCCCCATCCCTATTAGCCACACTTTTTATCCCTCTGTGTTTTACTTTGACCGTCCTGCAGCAAATGCACCTCCTGCAGCAGTAAAAACCCCTGAAGTCCAGTCTCAGGTCATTCTGCCCTGGTGGTATTAGATTTTTGCATGTCCCATAATTATTTTTGGTGTAATGACCAATTTTATTCCCAGCAGGTTGGCGTGGCTATGGGAGCCAAATTTGCTCCTAGCCTCGCCAATCTGTTCATGGCGGAGTGGGAAGACAGAAAAGTTTTTAGCCAAAGGAGGCCTCAATTATTATTTTACCGGAGATTTATTGATGACCTCCTGTTCATTTGGGAGGGTACAGATTTGATTGTAGCCGTATTAGTGCAATTGTGACAGAGAAAATTGAGTACTGTCCGTGATACTTTTTTTATTTGCACTAACATACAATTTTTCAGGACAAGCTTTCGGGGTATGTCCCCTTCTTCAAGGGGTACAGAGAAATCTGCTATTGACTTTATACAGGAACTGAATACTAATAACAACAATATTAAATTGGAGCACCAAATTAGCAGTCATTCAGTGAATTTTCTGGATGTTACAATAATAAGAGAAGGGAATGGTCTGAAAACAAAAGTATATTTTAAACCAACTGATCGCAACAGTTATTTATCAATAAGAAGCGGTCACCATCCGACATGGATAAAAAATATCCCGAAGGGACAAATGTTGCGAGTACGCCGAAATTGCACTGAGTTGGATGACTTTCTTGAGCAGGCTGGAACCCTGAAAAATAGGTTCATACAAAAGGGCTATGAAGAAGAAATCTTGGATGGGGTCATTCAGGAAGTGGCAGAGATGCCTAGGGAGCAGTGCCTGATCAAAAAGGACACTGTAGGGAAAAATAACCAACACCAGTTCGGATTTACATCTAGTTTTCATTGCCAATATAAGGATATTGAAGACATTTTCAAAAGGCATTGGCATATCTTATGCAGAGATAGACACCTGGGAGAAGTACTACCCAGCCACCCTAAGTTTATATATAGGAGGGCCCCAAACTTTGGGGACCTGGTGGTCAAGAAAATTTTGAACCCACCAGGGCAGAATGACCTGAGACTGGACTTCAGGGGTTTTTACTGCTGCAGGAGGTGCATTTGCTGCAGGACGGTCAAAGTAAAACACAGAGGGATAAAAAGTGTGGCTAATAGGGATGGGGAATCCTTCGATATTAAGGAGTTCAGCACTTGCAACTCCTCACATGTAGTATATCTGATGTGGTGCCCTTGTGGCCTATTATATGTGGGGAGGACAAAGAGGCTTTTAAGGATTAGAATCTCAGAACACCTAACGAACATTAAGAACGGTTACAAATACCATAGCGTTTCTCTGCATTTTAAAGAAAAACACCAACAGGACCCCTCCCTATTACAGTTTTGTGGGATAGATGTGGTTCATCCATCATGGAGGGGGTCCAATAGAGTCAGGAATCTGTCCCAAAGGGAAACTAGGTGGATATTTTTATTGAAGAGCCTGGCCCCGAGGGGATTGAATATCGCGCTAGACGTAAACTGTTTTATTAATGATTTTTAGTGGAATTGTGTACGGAGTCCCTTGAAGGGATATTATTCTCAATACTGGCTGATGTATATCCGTATGATGCAAACGCTTAGGGGAAGGATATATTAGCTGAGATAGGAGATACAGTTATAGAATAGTATGTATAAGTAATGAGTCATCTAGCCCGAATTATAAAGCTGAGGTGGAGCTGAATCTATGGGTAGATTCCCCTGAGTTTTAACATGTAATTTTTTATTGAATCAGTGATTCTTCTTGCATCACCCAGTATACACTGTAATAGATGTAGTGGGTCCTGGATCTTTTATCAAAGTTTATAATTATTCAACATGCATATTAGTTAGCAATCACACATGTGGTTTGATTCATTTTTTATGAAGATTGATTTTAATATTTTAATAATTCAATATTTTATTATTCCTGTGGAGCAATCCATCATCTGTTATATATCCATGCATGCGGGTGACTGACACTCACAATGGATGTATGCATATGAAATAGGAAGGCACATATATACAGCATATCATCTAGGTTTCATATGTGACTTATTTAGATAGTATTCACTGTGTGGATATTTAGCTATATGTATTCACATGTGTTTATGTTTTTTATGTGAATCATAGGTGACCTAGTAAAGGATATGAGAGTGGCACAGACAGATATTGTCAGTACACTTCCCTATCAATGGTTACATAATGTGATTTAACCTTAACCATGTGTGTAATGTTCCTTAGAGAATGTATTTTTCGTTGGTAATGTCAGTCCATGTCATCGTATTATTCGATCCCTGTCTTGCACCGCTATGAAGTTCTTAGTCTGATTCATATAGCGGGGACCCGAGATGTGCGCATGCGCGAAGCGCAGCGTTATAGACGTAGGAGGGATATGCATATAAGGGATGAGTGACAGGGAGCACGGCCTATCCCATGAGTAAGTCAATTTGTGACGAAACATGTCGGGGGCGTGGCTGTGAGATGTGACACACAGCGTTGCTATCCATACTGAAGGAGAGGAGTTGCTATTACACGGAAGCACGGAGGAGCATCCAGGGAGGTGGTGAGATTGAAAGCTTTGCGCCGACACACCTCGGGTCCGCCGTGACCATTTGTTGCATTTGGTTCCACCATTTACAGTTTGATGTGATCTGCACCTTACTTTGACTGGTTTTATCGTTTTAAATGTAAGTGTGATGTTAGAAGATTGCAGTGGTTTTATTAAAAGAGTGAAACTGGTTTACACTATTGGAGCACTCATTTATTTCTTTCATGTGGACCCCTTGCCTAAACAATCACCGTGGAAAATACGATTGATCCTATTACCCGGGTGTGGTAAATAAGTGATTTTTGCCGTGCATGAGAGTGCTGGCAATAATAGTCGGTGAGTGTTATTCTTGAGGGAGTGGAAGCACCGTGCACCAAGGGAGAGGTGGAAGATTCACATTATCACCTTGTTGCATCAAGATTGATCACTTTTCTAGGACATCATTTATCACGTGTGATGTCATGTCGTTTTTTGGACTGATTTTCTGAAAGTGATGTCATTGCATTGAATCTATGTTAATGCATGCTTGGCATGAATGTTTTGCACCTTTATCACTGGAGATGCATTGATATGTTTGTTGATTGGGAGTATCATATATTGAGAGGGTCACACCATCACTGTGTTGAAACTACACTTAAAACGCATTGAGTGCGTTTTAATACAAAAATTAATTTTTTTTGTTTGTTTCATCTTATATTTTTGCTCACATTTTTCTTTGTATACACTAAGCTATCAGGACCCCTTTGGGGGGTCACACCATCACTGGTTTTAAACACATTAACATTTTAATTGATCTTTAGCGCCTCTTATTTTTTCTTTGGGTGCCTGGAGGAGATTTGTGGTAGTATAGGCACACTAGATCAAATATGTTTTAGACAAGATGTTTTATACTTGCCGGCCTTTTGAAAGAAATTTTATTTTTGTGTTTGCGATACCTTAAATACTTATTTGCACTGCTGTTTTAAAAATTTGCTGTCTACACCACTATCTTGTTACTTCAATAAAAACTATTGAAATACAACCAACATCCGTTCTCTTCCTACAGTCCTGAGCATTGCACTTTTTTCCCACAGGAGTTAAAGTACAGGGACTTCTCTCATTTCTGTGAGGTCTCCCCCCTAACTTCTGACATGCTGAGCTGCATTGTGCAAGATGCCTCTTTATCCCGGTTTTAACAAAGAATAATTCTCCTTCCAAATTTCCTTTTAGGAAGGAAAAAAAAAATTTTTCCCCCAGAAAATCAGCTAAAAAGGCTAAGGCCCACAGCCCCTAGATTTCTTCTCAACCTGACTCTCAACCCCCAACTACTGGCTGTATTTAGCGAATAATGATGTAACCAGGGCAGAATCCTCCTTTCACTCAAATAATTCCTCTGTGGAAGAGGTCCTTCCACCGCAGTATCACCAAAACTAAAATACCATTCTTCTTACGTTGATTGACAGACACAGCTGTTGCTTCTTTAACCATGACCAAACAGGGTTGTATAGCCCCACCTAAAGGAGTAGGACACTAGAGAGAAAAAAAGACTCGGTTCCTCCTATAGGCAGTCCTCTGGGCATAAAACCCTCCCTCTGCTATAGGCCTCCAGTCATTCCTGCCTAGTGTCTTCAGCAAATGTACCTTCCCCCAGACCAGGAAGGGAAAGGAATTGTGCAAAGAGGCTGGACTGACCACCAAGCATCCCTGGCCCAGAATCCCTTTAAGCCCACGGATAAGTCCTCGGCATGGAGGTTTGCCCCACCCCTACCGGGGTGGGGGGGTCAACTTTGCTGGTTTCCAGACCCATGGACTTCCCTCATTTCCATCCAGTGGTGGGAAATCATTTTCCCAGGCTACAAAATAGGATTTCATTACTTTCCACCAGACACGTTCTTTCCCTCTAATCTGCGGCTCTTGCCAGACCATCTGCTGGCTCTGTTCAGGGCTGTGCAGGATTTCCTCTTTTGAAGAGTGGTGGTTCTGCTGCCCAAGTCAGAGTGGTTTCAGGGATTTTAATACTATCTGTTCACAGTCCCCAAGACGGACAGAGTTTGCCCGATCCTGGATCCCAAAACCCTGAGTGCCTTTGTGCAGGTCTACAGGATGCAATCTATTCACTTGGTGGCCTCCCTTCACCAGGGGGATTTCCTGGCATCCAAGGACGCTGGGGACGCCTACCTGCAAGGGACATCCCTATCTGGGAGGGACATCAACTTTTCCTACGCTTTGCTGACAGGGAAGCACATTATCATTTTGTAGCTCTGCCCTTCGGTCTAACTTCTGCTCCCGGGGTTTTTACCATGGTCTTGGCCCCAGGCCTGGCCTTGTTGAGACAACGGGGGGATTGCTGTGATTGGTTACCTGGACGGCTCTCTCCTGCGTGCAGACGCTTGTTCATCCCTGTTGGATGGTTTGGAGATCACTATGTGTTCCTTCGAGGACTTCAGGTGGTTCCTGAACTTTAGGAAGTCTGTTTGACCCCATGCAAGCGTTTTGGAGTAGGCCAAGGTCCTCTCACAAGACAAACTCCGGGAGCTCCGGTCTGCGGTCTGGCAGCTCTTGGCTTGCAGGTGGCTGTCCCTGTGTATTTTGCATGCAGGTTTTAGGATTGATAATAGCTACCTTCGAGACGGTTCCATACGAGAACACTGCAGAAGGCAATCCTTTACAAATGGAACGGTCTCTCTCTACCTTGGACATTCAGATTTACCTGGAGCAGTCAACGAGGGCTTTCCTCCTCTGGTGGTGGCAGGCTCCGGCCCTTAGGAACGGAAAGTCCTTTCTTTCCCTTTGTTGGACTGTGCTCATGATGGATGCCAGCCTGTCATGCTGGGGAGGAGTCCTGGGATCAAACTCGGCTCAGGGTCGCTGGACTCCGGAGTAAGGCCGCCTGCCCATCAGTGTTCTGCAGGTTTATCCAAGTGGGTTGTCACTTACGCATTGGACAGATTGTCTAAAGGGTCTGCCAACCAGGATCTAGTCTGACAACGCCACGTGGTGGTGTATAGCCATTATCACAAGGAGCACAGCGGTGCTACTGGAAGCGTCTCACATCCTGCGATGGGTGGAAAGGTTCTGTTCGCTGTGCATATTCCAGGTATCGAAGTCTGGAAAGAGGATTACCTTCAGCCCTTAGACCGAAGTGAGTGGTCCCTATACCCATAGTTGTTCCATTAGCTCTGTCGCTGGGGGACACCAGATGTGGATCCTCCTGCCTCCGCTTGAAATTTTCCAGGTTCATGGCAAGATTATTGGATCTTCTGGCGGGCGCGACGGATGCACTAGTGGCTCCGGGGGATCAGTCCAATCTCTTCTACACCTTTCCGCCGCTATGCCTCGTACCTCATCTGTTGTGCAGGATAGAGGGCGAAAGGACCCCAGTCATCCTGGTGGCTCCAGACTAGCCTTGCCACCCATGGACCCTGCTTTAGCATCGATGGTTCTGATAAGGTTGGCTGTTGAAAGCCAGGTTTTGAAGGACATGAGGCTGCCTACTTCAATGATCCCGCCTTTGTTGAAGGCTCAGAAGTCTACCTCACAGAAGATTTATCATTGCACCTGGGGAGCCTATATGTTTTGATGCAAAGCCCTTGGTGGCTCGGATGATGCCTTCCTGGAACTTGGCGTAGTTTAGAAGCTTGCTTTGAGCCCTATCTTGGGTCAAGTCTCTGCTCTGGCTGTTTTCTTTAAGTGTCCTTTGGCCACTCACTCTTTGGTCCACACTGCTTACACTTTTGCAAAGAGTTGCATTCCTAATCTCTCTCACTTTAGTATGGAGGGTTTCAGAGTTGGCAGCTTTGTCCTGTAAGCCATCTTCTCTGATTTTGCATAAGGACAAGGTGGTGCGTCAGCTTTTCCCTTCTTTTCTGCAGAAGGTGGTGTTGGATTTTAACCTAAAGGAGGACATTGTTCTTTCTTCTGTGTCCTCAGCCGTCACCCTTAAGAGAGGCCTTACACTTCTTGGACGTGGTTTGCATGATTCGTATGTACCTTTCAGTGACGGCTGCTTTTTCAGAGGTCCATTTTTTGTGTGCTCACAGATGGTCCAAATAGAGGCTTGGCATTTTGCCATTTCATTTGGCAGACGATTGTGCAGACATATGCCATTAAGGGGTGGGAGCCTTGCTTCCCTGTTACAGAGCTCTCCATCAGGGTAGTTAGTGCCTCTTGGGCGTTCCAACAGCAGGTGTCTGCTTCTCAAGTCTTCGAAGCAACAACCTGGTTGTCTGTGAATAATTTACTAACTTTTAAAAAGTTGCTGTGTGGGCATCCTCGGATGCTAGCTTTGGCCTCAAAGGTATTGCAGGCAGCGGTTTAGGATTTTCAGGCTCCCCTTGGGGTGGTTCAGAATGTTGGCATTTTGCTCTGGGTGTTGGCTCTCCATTCGTTGGTTTGCCCACCCCCTCATCGTGGCACTGCTTGGGCATATCCCAGTTTGGTCATGAATAAAAAAGAAGCAGCTGTGTCCGTCAATGAACATAAGAGAACTAGATTTTTTGTTACTGTAAAATCCCTTTTCTCTGGGTTCATTGACTGACACAGCACCCACCCCTCTATGGAAATTCCCCATTGACAGAGAGCAGAGAGGGGGTTTTATGCTCAGAGAGGACTGCCCATAGGAGGAGCAGAGTCGTTGTCTTCTTCTTCTCCTCTTCTTCTTTATTTTTTTTTTTTCATAGTGTCCTACTTCTGTAGGTAGGGCTATAAAACGTGGTTTGATCATGGATAAAGGAGCTGTGTCCGTCAATTAACTCGGAGAAAGGGGTTTTACGGGAAACAATGTTGATACAGGTCTCCGTAGAAGAGATACCTGGGCTTCTATTTCAGTCTGTTAATGGTTCCCAAACCCAAACAGAACAGGGAGGTCAAACCAATTATGGATCTCAAATTGTTTTCTGAAAGTCAGGTAGTCCCAGATGGAATATGTGAGATTAGTCATAGCGGCCCTCCAGTTGGGGGAATTCTTGACATTGTTCAATATCAAGGATGTGTACTTGCATATCTCAATCTTTCCTCCCACACCATCTCTTTCACTTTGCAGTAAAAAACAGGCATTTTCAGTTTGTAGCTCTCTTTACAAAAGTCTTGGCTCTGGTTCTGGCAGGGCCAGACTGGGAAAAAAAAAACAGCCCTGGAAATAATTTTATACCAGCCCCATAGCATTATTATACCAGTCAAGCAGCATTATTTTCTTGTTCATAAAAGAGAAAACTATGCATTTTAAACCACATTTGAAGAGTTATATATATTACAAATTCTGGTTAAAAGTGCAAACATGGTACAGGTGGTGGTCATAGGCTGTATGGACATGGTACAGGAGGACATGTCAGATGCTGCAGATATGGTATAGGAGGGCATGTCAGAGGTTGCAGACATAGTACAGGAGAGCAGTAACAGGAAGTGCTCAGAGGCTGCAGAGCGGTCTTACAGGGCTGTGATGAGGCGCACGCCGCCGCCGAGACCTCACAGAGACGAGTGCCACTGCTGCCTTACATTTAAAAATGGTGCCGCCTGGCACTATTACATCACTGCGTGTATGGGCTTTCCCGAGCGGCTGCGGCGCATGCGCAGTTGACATATCTGCCCAGGCCGGCAGACATATTTTTTACAGGCGCCACTGCCTTCAAAGCAGCCCCAGGGTAGGCCAGTCCGGCCCTGGGTGCTGGTCTTGTTGCAGTCCAAAGGGATTCATGTCATAGATACATAGACATTGCTTTTTGCAAGGAAAAAACAGGGAGGGGGAGGCGCCGACCTGAGTGTATTATTAAAATGATGACATTAATAGGATAATATTAAAAACACTTACAAGATGATAGAAGATGCATGCTAGTCAAAGTAAAGTGCAGTCCTGGCATTCCACATGTCTCTCTGGGTCCCACCACTGTTCTGGATAGCTGTAAAGGATTTAAAGCTGGCTGGAATGGATCACAGTGTTTCTGCAGGAGCAAAGGAACCAAGCAGATCCACACAGACCAGCATGGACCATGGAACAGGAAGTGATGTCACCAGCGTCTGGGCCTAGGCAGGGCTGGAATCTTGTCAATCAGAGCTGCAGTGATGAAAGGCTACGCGCTCGGAGCTGACTGCTCCTTCTATTGGCCTCTGAGAACAATCCGAGACTGTTAACCCCTGCTTCACCTTGCCCCTTGCTATAATTTGTTTACTGATTGGTCTGCTGGAAGTTCCAGTTCCACGGCCACACCCACATGCTCTCCATTGTCTATATATAGCTGTCCTCCTCTAGAGGGCAGCAGGCCAATAGAAGGAGCACTCCACTCCGAGCGCGAAAGAAAGAAAGAGGCCAATAAAAGGAGCAGTCAGCTTTGAGCGCGTAGCCTTTCATCACTGCAGCCCTGATTGACAAGATTCCAGCCCTGCCTAGGTCCAATCAGACGCCGGTGACATCACTTCCTTTTCCATGGTCCATGCTGGTCTGTGTGGAGCTGCTTGATTCCTTTGTACCTGGAGAAACACTGTGATCCGTTCCAGCCAGCTTTTTAATCCTTTCCAGCTATCCAGAACAGCGGTGGGACCCACAGAGCCATGTGGAATGCCAGGATTGCACTTTGACGAGCATGCATCTTCTATCACCTTGTAAGTGTTTTTAATCTTATCCTATTAAAGTCAAAGAGCAGCGTTCACAGCTGTCAAGCGTGGACTCCGGGACAAAAGTTTATCATGCAGCATGTTGTATCCTGCAAAACTCCACGTGGTCGTTCACTTCACCTCTCTTGCAGAGGCTTCGGATTGGCTGGATAATGTGAAGTGAACTACCTGGCATTCTTTTTCTTATCAACATGGCTTGTATTTCTCTTGTACCTTATTCCAGCCTAGTGCTGAAAATCATGATTCTCTATTTCCTTTAAGTTGTCTGCTGTGCCCTTTTTATCCATCTAGAGACATTGCTGGTGGACTGTGTTAAGGTTATTTCTTTATTCACAGTTTATTTTTACTGGTGCTCCTTGGTGCATTCAGTATGTTCTATGTACTGTGGTTTATGACAAACAATTTTTGGTTCTTTTTTGGGGACTGCTATGGACATCGCCCTTGCGGATTTCTGTTGGTTATGGGTCAAAGCCAGTGGTGTATTTAGGTTTTGTGCTGCCCTAGGCCTGATTACTCCCCCTAATTTAAATATAACCCACCCTTTCCTGTCAATGTCACGCCCCTTCGTCTTTAAGACCTACCCTGTCATCTGTAAACCACGCCCTTTCCTTTATGCTCCACCTTTTCTTCTTAGAGCTCCACCTCTTTTTCTGGGTATCAAGTGCAGCCTCATCAGTGCCCATCAGTGCAGCCTTATCAGTGCCCATCAGTGCATCCTTATCAGTGCCCATCAATGCAGCATCCTTATCAGTGCCCATCAGCAAAGCCTCAACAGTGCCCAATAAGGGTCTCCAATTGCATTCTAATCATACCAAATAGTGAGCAGACTGCAGTTCCTCTTTAAGCACCCATTCACATTGGGCCGATTGGGCATTCAATTTGACATATCAAATCGCATGCCAAATCGGCAGCTATTGCAGGCAATGGCACCATCCGAATTGGTACGATGCCAACTTTGCGGCGCCGCACTGATTCCCAAAACCAGTTCCTATGCTACTTTTGGCGACGTCAGGGGTGATTTGAATAGACATCTGTTCATGAACCGGCACAGATGTCTGTCAAATCGCCCCCTGAAGTTGGACTGCATTGCTGGTTTGAAATTGTGCGAGTTCAGCTGAACTTACACGGTTTCTAACCTTCATCAGTGTGAACCTGGGCTAAATGTAGTCAGCAGGGATGGGTAATAAATTTCAGACTGATCTATGATCAGAAATTACGCTTTTCCTCATATGTCAGAAGGCAGCAATAGGCTGGGTTCACACCTATGTGAATTGGATGTTGGTTTACCCGCATCCAATTCGCATAGCAGGAGAATGTGACCGTCTCTCTATGGAACCGGTTCACATATCTCCGGTGGGCGGCTATGGAGCGGCTTGCACAAAAACGCTGTGTGTCTTTGCCTGAATTCGGCCCTGAAATGGAGCCAAAGTTTCCGTCCTGATTCGTCCCTGAAATGGATGCATAGCGTTCCTTTGCGATCCCCGGCCGGTTCAAGTGTGGACCGAGCCTTAGACATACAAGTAGTTATGAAAGGTAACCACATATACAAGCAGACACTAAGGTGTTAAATGCCATTTGATTCCAGAAGCACCAGCCTGCAGATATTGAGCTATAAAGAGTTAACCATATATGTAAGCAGCAGCATACATGCGTCCATTAAAGCAGAGTAGAAAAGGACAGTCCTCCCCTAGTACCAAGGACACAGAGGGTTCATTATCAGAGTCATCCCTATTTCAGATAACACGAGATAGGAGAAACAAAGTTGGAGCACAGATGAGCGCTGTGTTAGGTTTGCAAGGAGAGACCGTGAAGAGGATCGGCATCTTACTCTCACCCCCTCCAGGATATGCAGAATGTAGCTGGGTCTCTCTCTGCTCTCCTGTCTGTGTGAAGAGGAGGGGAATAATCCTGCCATTTCACCTATCATACATTTTCCAGATTAGATATGTTTTTCACACAACTGGAGACTCTGAACAGAGTTTCATCAATACAATATTCACAGAAAGCCATCTCCGATCATGCCCCTTTGTTTTACATCTCCAGGTCTCTTGCCCTTCTGGCATATGAGCCCCTTAAGGATTTCTGACCCCATGGTCCTATACAAGTATAAAGATGACATGTGACCATTCTTGGTTGAAAACGATCAGGCTGCTTCTGAAGGGGTCCACTGGGATGCCTTTAAGGCTGTAATGAGAGGTTCATATATGAAGGGTGTTCATGAACTCAAAAAGGCCGATGACTCTAAGCTTAGTGATTTAGCCAGGAGTGTTGCTGACTTGGAAGCTACAGTATTTATGGAGCTGACCCCACGCTGGCCAATAATCAACAATGGAAACGCGCTAAAAGGGCATATGCTGTGGCCCTTACGGACAAGACCCAGAAAAAACTTTTATATTCCGGAACTTTTTGGACGATTCTCTGGGTTCAAAGATAATTGGATGAAGTCATACATTTAACCCATTGACGCAGAACCACTTCCTTCATTACTTTCAGCCTGCCCCTACAGGTTACAAATGCATTTAGATACTTGGGAATTGATACTCGGCTTCCATTAGAAAAAATATTTTGATAATTATGTCTTACCCTGTATATCCTCTTTTCGCATCAAACTAACCCAGTGGCTAAAAATACCTCTCACTCTATATGGGCCTGTAAATCTCTTTAAGGAATTTTGGTAGAAACACAATTTTAAAGGGGTTGTAAACCCTTGTGTTTTTTCCCCTTAATGCATCCTATGGCTCTTTTCAACCAGATTATTCATGTTCTGACCTCCGGAAAGACCCTTTAAGGTACCTGTTCAGCAGGGGGTCCCCTGATGGCCCCGCCATTTTCTTCCTCAGGAGACTGTCCCTATCTACTGCTAGCGGTTGACATACACCCGTGGCCTCATCCTGCATTTTATAGGTATTAACACCTTGCCCTCAAGGAACTCATACCTGCAGACTATACCTGTGGTATGGGGGCTTCCTGATCCTTATTAGGATTTAAAGCAGAACTCTGGGAAAAAAACGTTTTCCCATACGTCCTTGTTGCTGATCTACCTTCACCGACTATGCCATCCATGTTCTGAGCTTTGTAGTTCCTCTGCAATAGCCTGCTGATTTTGAAGAAAAAACATTACTGCATGGTGATATCCGATTTGTAAGACCACTGGCTGCTATTCCTCCTGTACTCCCAGCCAGCGGTCTTGTCACTGCCCACTTGTAGTTCTCCACGGCAAGCAGGGACTTCTACTTCCGTGTAGTGGGCAGGGGATCTCGCAGTCCCCAGTTTGTACCACCCATGGAGGTGGTTTCCTCTCCTCCCTCCTCCTCCTCCTCTGCTCCCTGCCAGCACTGCCCTCACATAGACCCCCTCCCCCCTGCCTCCACCACCGCCTGCCTGTCATCTCACTGCAGAGCGGGGATCATTACTAAACATCAGCTGGGTGACAGAGCAGGGGATCTCGGGTTGTGACAGATCTTGTATATTAAAGACCGATTTTCATACAGCCCCGCCCCCTGGGCCGACATTGGACCAGTGTGCTATCAATTACATTGCCAGCCCAGGAGGCAGGATGTTACGTTGATCGGTGTTTAATATACAAGATACAAGATCTGTCACAGCCCGAGATCCCCCCGCTCTGTCACCCAGTTGGTGTCTCGTAATGATCCCCGCTCTGCACATATGGGCTCTGATGAGACCACAAATATGGGCTCTGATGAGACAGCACATATGGGCACAGATGAGACCACACTTATGGGCACAGATGGGACCACACCTATGGGCATAAATGAGACCGCATTTATGGGGTCAGATGAGACAGCACTTATGGGCACAGATCAAACCGCACTTATGGCACAGATGAGACTGCACATATGGGCACAGATGAGACTGCACATATGGGCACAGATGAGACTGCACATATGGGCACAGATGAGACTGCACATATGGGCACAGATGAGACTGCACATATGGGCACAGATGAGACTGCACATATGGGCACAGATGAGACTGCACATATGGGCACAGATGAGACTGCACATATGGGCACAGATGAGACCGCACATATGGGCTCTGATGAGACCGCACATATGGGCTCTGATGAGACCGCACTTATGGGCTCTGATGAGACCGCACTTATGGGCTCTGATGAGACCGCACTTATGGGCTCTGATGAGACCGCACTTATGGGCTCTGATGAGACCGCACTTATGGGCTCTGATGAGACCGCACTTATGGGCTCTGATGAGACCGCACTTATGGGCTCGGATGAGACCGCACTTATGGGCTCGGATGAGACCGCACTTATGGGCTCGGATGAGACCGCACTTATGGGCACAGATGAGACCGCACTCTATACCAAGCCAGGACCATTTCCCCTACATCAAGCTGAACTGTTCTTTTGTGAACTGAACCTTCCTAAGCTTCCAGAAAAAGGCTCACAGTGCCCTTAATGCCAACATCTCAGAGGCTGAAGTTCTTCAGGCAATTAAACCTCTAAAGCTCTGGGCCCGGACAGGTTTTCAGGCCTATATTACAAGACGTTCTCTACCCTGTTGGCTCCCCACCTAGCCAACTACTTTAACGCTCTGAAACATGGATCAATGCCCTCAACTGATGCCCTTAGGGCCCATATATCGATGATCCCCAAGACGTCGGAGGATGCGAGTGACCCTCAGGAATTCCGGCCCATCTCCCTTCTGAACGAGGATCTGAAGCACTTCGGGAAGATTTTGAGGATACGCATAAAAAAAAAAAATGTGCTAACTTATACAGGTGGGTTTTGTCCCAGGAAGGCAGGCCAGTGACAATGTCAGTAAAGTTGTCCATCTCATCCATCTTCTACATCATCGGAAAATCCCTAGCTTCCGTCTTTCCTTGGACATCTACAAGGCTTTTGACGCCTTATCCTGGGAATACCTACAGTTTGTACTCTCCCGTTGGGGCTTTGGTGAAGCCGTGCTGACCTGGATCAAAGCCTTATATTCTACTCCTACAGCTTCGGTCAAATATGCCGGGTACTTTTCTGCCCCTTGCTCTGTTTACAGGGGCATGAGACAAGGCTGTCCTCTATCCCCAACCTTATTTCTCTTGGCCCTAGAACCCCTGGAGCTCGCACTTCAGGCAGACCCAAATGTGACTGTACTTTTCTATGCAGGCCAAAACTTCAAATTGAGCCTCTTCGCAGACTATGCCCTTCTGACCTTGATCAATCCCTTAATAACTCTTCTCAAACTGCTACGCCTCTTGGCGCGCTTCTGCGCTATATCCAGCCTTCGTATCAATCTGGAAAAATCCATAGCTTTAAACCAGTGGTTCTCAACCTCAGTCCTCCAATGGGCCAAGTTTTGAGAACTTCTCTTAGATAAAATAATGTATTTATCGGCATATAACACGCACTTTTTTCCCCTGAAAATCAGGGGAAAATCGTGGGTGCGTGTTATAGGCCGATCCCCGCCAATTTTGTGTGATCGGAGCGATCGCCGCCAATATACACAGCCGTGTGTAAATTCAAATATGGCGCCGAGACTGCAGGGACTCGGCGGAGCCGAGATGCACATACCCGAGAGTCCTTGGCTTTTCTCGGCGCCGCTTACAGTCCTGCCCAGTCCCGCCATTGGACCTGTGTGATGTTCATCATTGGGCGGGACTGTAAGCGGTGCCGAGAAAAGCCGAGGACTCTCGGGTATGTGTATCTCGGCTCCGCCGAGTCCCTGCAGTCTCGGCGCCATATTTGAATTTACACATGGCTGTGTATGTCGGCAGGGATTGATTCGCGGCGATCACACAAGGCTGCACTGGGGCAAGGCTGCACTGGGAAGGCTGCAATGGACACTGGGGCAAGGCTGCACTGACAATTCTGCACTGGGGCAAAGCTGCACTGACAAGGCTGCAATAGACACTGGAGCAAGGCTGCACTGACACTGACAAGGCTGCAGATGGACACCGATAACGCTGCATTGATGGGCATTTTAATGTAAGTTTTTCTTCCTTAAACTTTACTCCTAAAAGTTTTTTTCCTTAAAATTCCCTCCTAAACTTGGGGTGCGTGTTATATGCTGGCGCGTGTTATACGCCGATAAATACGGTAGCTCTTATCAATACCATGTCATTGATATTGATTGAAAGTAGCTGTACAGAATAAAGTAAAACCTGAAAACATGGACCTTTTGAGGGTACTTGGAGCCTGAGGTTGAGAACCACTGCTTTAAACGTCTCTCTGGATCCTGACCTGGTCGCGGGCTTGCAGCCCCACTTTCCTTTCTGCTGGTTGTCCTCGTCCATTGACTACCTTGGAGTCCGATTGACCCCTACTTTTCCTCTCTTTTCGCTGCCCATTATTATCCCTTACTTCAATCACTGCAGTCTTGGCAGTTCCCACACCTGTCATGGATAGGCTCTGAGGCGTAGAAACTTCAGGGCCCTGGTGCATGAAATCATGAAGGCCCCCCCCCCCCGAAAAAGCATCATTTTGATACTTTTTTTAGGGGGGGTGGCATCAGTGGCAGCGGTGGTGTTGATGAGGGGGTGTGGCAGCGGCGGCGTTGAGGGCTGGCAGTGGTGGTAGTGTTGAGAGGGGGTGGCAGCGGGGGTGTTGTTGAGGGGGAGTGGCAGCGGTGGTGTTGAGGGGGTGGCAGTGGTAGTGTTGAGGGGGTGGTAGTGTTCAGCGGGGTGGCAGCGGCGGTGGTGTTGAGGGGGGATGGCTGAGGTGGCAGTGGTGGTGTTGAGGGGGGTGGCAGTGGTAGTGTTGAGGGGGGATGGCTGAGGTGTTGGGGGTGGCGGTGGTGGTCGATTGCACTGGCAACTTGTCACTTAGTTCAAGCAATCGATTTCTCCTCGGAATTCTGTCACACGGTGCCTCCAGCCTAAGGATGCCCTTGCCTCATGGGGACTCCTGGCAATCGCAGAGGAGAGAGCTCCTCCCTCTTCACTCGATTGATGTCAGCTGGTCACCTGACTTTCTTTTACAGTGACTGCCTCCCTACATTTTCTCTGGATAGGGGCGGGGCGGTCCACAGTCTCAGCTCTGCCTTCTCTCCCCGCAACGCTATCAGTGGACGAAAGCCCCCCCTGCGGGGAAGCAGACGGGCGAGGGGCCCGCGGGCCTCTCACACTGGTGGACGGGCGGAAGTGGCAGAACTGCAGGGCCCATTCGCAAGTGCGACTGCTGCGACCCTAATAATTCTGCCACTGGATAGGCTGTATCCATTCAGTAAAAATTACAATCTTACCTTAGCTCCTATACTATTTCCGTACTTTACCTGTGTGAGTCCCTCCACACTTCCTTTGCCTGCTCCAGAGCAGGATCTTACGCTTTATCTGGACTAATAAACGCCCTAGAATCTCTAGGGCCACTCTATACATAGGTTAGGGGGGGGGCCTGGGGGTTCCCCATATCTCCAAATATCTGGCCACTCAAATCTCTCAACTCTATGCCTCCCCCGATGTTCCTTTTATGGGTGTTCTTGGAGCTTCCTAATTGTGCCACTCTTTCTATAGAGGTGCTTCTCTGGCTTCTGCAGAAACCATGTCCTGGGGCCTTGAGCCCATTAATGCAGCATAGTTTGAAGCTATGGGACTCAGTGAGTTACTCAAGTTCCCTCATACCCCCTTTCTACCTTTGTTACCTAATACCCAGCCTCTTATTTCCTCCCGGTCTGGACCAGCCCCAGGCGTTTGCTTGGTGGACCACCCATGGTTTTACCCATGTACACCGGTTTTTGACTAACCGGTCCTCTCCAACCTGGACCGCTTTTCGTGAATCCTACGATGCTCCTCAGTCAGTCAGTTTTTTTTTTTTAATTTTCTTCAGCTACAACATTGGATAGCTTCTCTCTGACGTACTTCCTATGCGTTTCAGAAAACCACTTTTGAGCATATCTGCCAGCACTTCCCCGGGTTCTTCGGGTCTTAACGCTACTCTTTATGTGTCCCTTGAATGGTCGATCATCTTTAACTTCATTTTCCTATGTGGCTCAGTGGGAGCGAGATCTGGGTACTGAACTCGACCCTGCAGATTGGAGCAAGGCCTGGTCTTCGATTGCAAAATGTTTGTTTAAAGTGTAAGTCCAGGCAAAACCAACGCTAAACTTATCTATTCTGCACTCGATCTGAGCCAGTATCCAGCAGCAGATGCTGTGTGCAGGAGAGGACCGACAACGGCTGTGAAGTGAATATGGGTGACGTCACTCCCCAGACTTACTATGGGATTTCCGTTTCTTCCTCTCCTCTTCCTCTTATTCCTCTCCTGCACCCGCCTACACAGCGATTCCGCGGCTGACAGCTAATGCTAGGACCGGACTGGATCCGGCTGCAGGATAGGCAAGGACCGTGATTATTGCTTTACAGGGTTGTAAGGTGGAAGTGACGGTGAGGAGGCAAGCTCTCCAAGGTTGAAATGTTATAAAGGGATTTTACAAGATGTTCTAAATGTGAGTGGGCATTTTTATATATTTAATAAAACTCATATACACTAGCATGTATGCACTATGAATTTTTCTTATTTGTTTTGAGCAACATCCAAAGGAGTGGTTCCCAGGGTGTCTAAAGAGGAGTACATAGGACCCAGAACACAGCTGATGTTCCCATTTGGGATTATTCAAAATCTATATACTCGAGGCCTGATTTGACCCTTGGGGGTCTTTTGCTGAGGTGAGCAGTAGGGATGTGCCCGAACACCCCCCTGGTTCGGACCAGAATATGCGAACAGACAAAAAATTTGTGCGAACACAGTTAGTCTATGGGACATGAACGTGAAAAAATCAAATGTTAATTTTAATAAGGGCTTATATGCAAGTTATTGCCATAAAAAGTGTTTGGGGAACCGTGTACTGCCCCAGGGGACATGTATCAATGCAAAAAAAAGTTTTTAAAACAGCTGTTTTTTCAGGAGCAGCGATTTTAATAATGCTTAAAGTGAAACAAAAATTAAATATTCCTTTAAATACCGTGTCGGGGGGGGGGTCCCCTTAGTCTGCCTCTAAAGTGGTGCATCTTTCTCATGTGTTTTACTGTGCCACAGCAAAATTAAATTTCCAAAGGAAAGAATGTCATTTAACCACTTAAGCCCCGGATCATTTGGCTGGCCAAAGACCAGAGCGTTTTTTGCGATTCGGCACTGCGTCGCTTTAACATGGCTCCCAAACAAAATTGATGTCCTTTTTTTTCCCCCACAAATAGAGCTTTCTTTTGGTGGTATTTGATCACCTCTGCGTTTTTTATTTTTTGCGCTATAAACAAAAAAAAGCGGCAATTTTGAAAAAAACGCATTATTTTTTACTTTTTGCTATAATAAATATCCCTAAAAAATTTAAAAAAAAATTTTTTTCCTCCTTAGTTTATGCCAATACGTATTCTTCTACATATTTTTGGTTAAAAAAAAAAAATCGCAAAAAGCGTTTGGTTTGCGCAAAAGTTATAGCGTCTACAAAATAGGGGATAGTTTATAGCATTTTTATTAATATATATATATATATATATATATATATATATATTTTTTACTAGTAATGGCAGCGATCAGCGATTTTTATTATGGCGGACAGATCGGACACTTTTGGCGCTATTTTGGGACCATTCACATTTATACAGCGATCAGTGCGATTAAAAATGCATTGATTACTGTGTAAATGTGACTGGCAGTGAAGGGGTTAACCAGGAGGGGGCGCTGCAGGGGTTAAGTGTGTCCTAGGGAGTGATTCTAACTGTGGGGAGGGGTGGGCTATGTGTGACACGACACTGATCATCGCTTCCGATGACAGGGAGCGGTGATCAGTGTCACTAGGCAGAACGGGGAAATGCTGGTTTACACCAGCATTTCCCCGTTCTTCCTCTCCGTGAGACGATCGTGGGTACCCCCATAGACATCAAGTCCGTGGGACCCGCGATCACGCTCACGACCACATGGTTGCAAATTTAAAGGGACGTACCTATACGCCCATTCGCCTGTCAGTGCCATTCTGCCAACGTAAATCTTTGTGCGGCGGTCGGCAAGCTGTTAAAATTGCTTGCAGCTGTAATGTATTGCCGGATCCAAGCAATATAGATAAAAAAAAAAATCAATGAAAAAATTGGCGTGGGTTACCCCCCAGTCCACACCAGGCCCTTCAGGTTTGTTATGGATATTAAGGGGAACTCTACGCCAAAATGTAAAAAATGGCGTGGGGTCCCCCCCAAAATTCATACCATACCCTTATCCGAGCAAGCAGCCATGGCAGGCCAGGAAAGGGGGGGTGAGCAAGCGCCCCCCCCCTCCTGAACCATACCAGGCCGCCTGCCCTCAACATGTTGATTGGGACAATGGCCTCATCCCCACAACCCTTGCCCAGTGGTTATGGGGGTCTGCAGGCGGGGGACTTATCGGAATCTGGAAGCCCCCTTTAACAAGAGGGCCCCCAGATTCCCCCCCACCCATTCACCCTAAAAAAGTAAAAGAATAAAAACGACAGGAGACCATTTTTGATAATTCCTTTATTAAAAAAAAAAAAGTGTCCCGCAATGTCCATCCATCTTCAATCATGACGCCCGGACCCGAAAAATAGAGAAAAAAAAAATCTGCCTAGATGGGAGGTGTCCCGCCGACTGCTGTCTCTTGGCTTTGACAGCTGTTTTATAGGCAAGGGCTGGGCTACCTGCTGACGTAACCGGATGACCCCGTCCCCTCTGACGGCACATGACGTCAGAAGGGGCAGGGTCACTCGGTTACGTCCCGTCCAGGCGGAGGTTTTTTTTCCTTCTGTTTTCCGGGTCCGTCGGCGCTGTGATTGAAGATGGATGGATATTGCGGGACACTTTTTAAATTTTTTTAATAAAGGACTTGTCAAAAACTGTATTGTGGTTTTTACTTTTTAACACCTTTTTGGTTAATGGGTAGGGGTACAGTGTACCCCATGCCCATTCACATGGGGGGGGGGCCCGGGATCCAGATTCCGATAAGCCCCCCGCCCGCAGACCCTCACAGCCAGTGGCCAGGGTTGTGGGGACGGGGACCCCAAAGCACCCTCCGCAGGTTGAGGGCAAGTGGCCTGGTATGGTTCAGGAGGGGGGGCGCTCACTCGCCCCCCCCCTTCTTGGCCTGTCAGGCTGCTTGCTCGGATAAGGGTCTGGAATAGATTTTAGGGGGGACGCCAAGCCAATACACTATATTATATACTGTACACTGCACTATATACCCTGCACTGTATTATATATACTACACTGACTGCACTATATACTCTGAACTGCAGTATATATACTATATACGGTCTTCACTTCATACTCTGCAGAAAAATTGGGCCTTTGGTTTTGGTGGTGCTTTTGTTGGGTGCAGGAACGGGCCCTGCTGTTAAATATTATTTCTAAAATTGTAATTACATGCCCCTGTTAAACAGTGGCAGAGAAATTGGGCCTTGGGTGTTGGTGGTGCCCTATACCAAAAATATTGTTTGAAGGTAGCATCATCAAGATTCAGGAGGATTAGGATAGGCAGTCTTCAAGGGATCCCAGATCCATAGCAAATTCAATCAGTTAAATCAGCATCAGGGGCTTGACAGCTGCTGGTCCAGGACTGATTCATTCTTATAAATGTGAGCCTATCAACAGAGTCTGTGGACAGGCACACTCTTTGATCCATTACAAACCCTCCAGCAGCACTGAATGTGCGTCTAGAATGTAAGCTGGATGCAGAACAGGCCAGTAGCTTGATTGCATATTGAGCAAGTTCTGGCCAGTGGTCCATCCTCAAGACCCAGTAACCCAGTGGGTGCTCTGTTGGAAAGGTCTCCAAGTCTGCTCCTGCCCCTAGATATTCCTGGACCATGTAATGCAGACGCTGGCGATCGTTGCTTGAACCTATCAGACCTTGGCGCTGAGGACTGAAAAACTGTTTAAGGGCATCGGTCAGTCGACCACATTCTCCACTGCTTTTCCTCTGAGCGAACAAAGCCTCAGAAACACTTTGTCCAGCACCAGGAAATGGTAACCTCCCAGGGTCTGGAAATGCGTTACACAAACTTTTCTTCTAAGCCTCCTGAAGATGTTTCATCCTCTGCTCCCTCTGCGCAGGCAGGATGAGTTCTGCAATTTTACCCTTGTAATGTGGATCAAGAAGGGTTGCCAGCCAGTAATGATCCCTCTCCTTGATACCACAAATCCAAGGGTCCTTTCGCAGGCTTTTCAGAATCAGGGAGGCCATGCAGCGTAAATTTGCAAAGGCATTCGATTCTGTGTCCTCTGGATCACTAAGGATGACATTATCCATAACTACCTCCTCCCAGCCACGTACAACTCCTTGGGTTTCTAGGGACTGAAAACCATCTCTTGAAGACTGCTGCGTGTTATCCTCTACATCTATGTTGACACAATCCTCCTCCTCTTCTTCCTGTGTGTTTGATGGCCCCGCAGGAATGCTATCTGCATAAAGGAGGCCTTTAGAGGAAAGGAAGTCCTCCTCTTCCTCCCGCTGTTCTGCCTCAAGTGCCCTGTCATGATTCTACGAAGCGCGTGCTCCAACAGGAAGACTAGAGGGACAGTGTCGCTGATGCATGCATTGTCGCTGCTCACCATCCTTGTGATCTCCTCAAATGGTGACAGGACAGTACATGCATCCTTGATCAGTAGCCACTGGCGTGGCGAAAAGAAGCCAAGCTCCCCTGACCCAGTCCTGGTGCCATACTCGCACAGGTACTCATTGATGGCCCTCTGCTGTGTGTGCAGCCGTTGCAGCATTGTCAATGTTGAGTTCCACCTGGTGGGCATGTCACAAATGAGGCGGTTGGTGGGCAGGTTGCATTCCCGTTGAATGTCAGCCAGCCAAGCACTGGCATTGTATGAAATTACCACAGACTTTTCTGGCCTGCCTCAGGAGATCTTGTAAACCTGGGTACCTGGTCAAGAAACGCTGCACCACCAAATTCAGGACGTGTGCCAAACATGGAACAGGGGTCAAGTGTCTCTGTCGGAGGGCAGAGAGAAGGTTGGTGCCATTATCGCATACAACCATTCCTGGCTCAAGCTGGCATGGCGCCAACCACCTCTGCGCCTGCCCCTGCAGAGCTGACAGAATGTCTTCCCCAGTGTGGATCTTGTCCCCTAGGCAGACCAATTGAAGCACTGCATGGCATCTTTTAGCCTGACTGCTTGCGTAGCCCCTTGACCACTTACGGAACACTTCTGGTTCAGAGGACAGTTCTGCAGAAGAGGCAATAGAGGAAGAAGAGGATAGAGTGGAGCAGAGAGCTGTGGCAGAATCACCACCAGCTTTTTGGAGGAGTGGTGGTGGAGCAAGCTCCAACAACACTGAACCCTGTCCTGCATTCTTCCCAGCTGCCAGCAGAGTTACCCAGTGTGCCATGTAGGAAAGGTAACTTCCCTGCCCATGCCATGCCTGCTGGACCATGAGTCAGTGTTAATATGAACCTTGCTGCTGACTGCCCTGTCCAAAGAGGCCAAAACCATTGCCTTCCACATGACGGTAGAGAGCCGGAATGGCCTTGCATGAAAATAAATGCCGTTTTGGAACCTGCCACATTACATATTCAGGAAAGGGGGCAGAGTCTACCAGCTGAAAAGGCAGCAGTTGCCGTGCTAGCAATTTGGCCAAGCTAGCATTTAGACACTGAGCATATTGATGGCTGGAAAATTTATTTTTTACGGTTCAGCAACTGAGGTAGCGATATTTGCCTGCTGAAATCAACTGGTGGTGTACTGCTAGCAGATTGGCTGCAAGTACCTGTGGCACCAGTTGCTATACCTTCATTCCTCTCAGTGCAGGTTTTTGAGAGGACTGGCGGTATAGTGGGGTTTGAGATCCCAGATGAGGAGCAAGGAGAAGTCCGCCTTTTTCTGTGATGCGAGTCTTTTAGGTGTTGTTGCTAATGGACTGCATGACAGGTCGTCGTATGTCTGGTCAAGCATGTGGTGCCCAAGCGGCTGCTGTTCTGGCCATGCTTGATCCACCTCAGACATAGGTTGCAAACAGCAATTGTTGCAAACCTCAGACATAGGTTGCAAACAGCAACCTCATCATGCCCTCCCTCCTCATCACTGGCGCAAACTTGACAGTATGCTACAGCTGGGGGAACATGACTGCCAGTTTCTTGTCCTTCTGTGGCAAATCCTTCTCTCTAGGCTCATGTTACTTCCTTCCTCAACCTGGGAACCATCATCGGAGCCTTCAAATTGCTGCGCATCCTCCAGCAGCATGTAACCGATACTATAGTCGAATAATTCTGGTGACTCCCCCGTGCATGATAGTGGGGCTACGGAAGGAGTAACTGTGGACAAGAAGCCGGTGGAATAGGCCAGTGGAACTCTTCTGCATATTGTGGCTCAATAACACGGCCAACAGCAGAAAAAAAGACCATGACCACCACTGTTGACTGTAGACACAGAGGCTGCTTGCCCTCTTTTTGAGCGTCTGCCTCTCCTTGGTGGCCTTCTGGACATGATGATTTTTTTTTTTTTTAACGCCTGCACTGTATTAGAATCTGTACACTGGCTGCACTTTATTACAATGCCTTGAAAAAGTATTCACACCCCTTAAAATTTTCCACATTTTGTCATATTACAACCAAAAACCTAAATGTATTTTATTGGGATTTTATATGATAGACCAACACAAAGTGGTACATAATTGTGAAGTGGAAGGAAAATGATGAATGGCTTTCAATTTTTTTTTTACAAATAAATATCTGAAAAGTGTGGCATGCATTTGTATTCAGCCCCTTTTACTCTGATACCCCTAATTGAAATCTAGTGGAACCAATTGCCTTCAGAAGTCACCTAATTAGTGTCAGGCTATGAGCAGATAACAGATAACCGTTCAGGGGTGCTGATTATGCAAAGAGTTCAAGGAACAAGAGCACATACCATGAGCAGGTCTAAGCAGAGCAGATCAGCTGGGACTTGTAGTTCACCGCTGTAGATGAAGGTAGATGTTGGCTGGTGCTTGTAGTTCACCGCTGCAGATGAAGGTAGGTAGGTGTTGGCCGGACCTTGTAGTTTACTGCTGCAAATGAAGGTACTACAGTAGAATCAGGCAAAGCATAGTCTAGGCAAGCTGGGTCATACACAGGTAGATCAGAGTCTAAACGGTACCGAATCAGAAGCAAGCTAGCAGGGTCAAAACTAGCTGGTTCATACACAAAATATACAGAGCTGAAATCAGCTGGTTCAAGCAGTAGCTTTTAAAGGTAAGGGACTGTATCACGAGCATTGGTCGTGTGCTGATGCAGGTGATTTTAGGGTTAGCTGGCCAATCACCGTTGTTTCCCAGGCAAAGGCTGTGTCAGGTGAGTTCTGCTGGGTCTTAAAGGGATCCTAGTACCGACAGTACCCCCCTTTTCTCGAGGGGTTGCTCCTGCACCCCCAGGCTTACTTGGAAAACAAAGATGGAACTTCTTCTTAAGTCAGTCAGCATAAAGATCACAAGCTGGGACCCAAGATGGATCCTCTAGGCCCAAACCTTTCCAATGAACAAGATATTGTAAGGAATTGCGCACTCCTCTGGAATCAAGAATAAATGCCACTTCATATTCCTGACTGTCCAATATGTCCACAGGTTCTGGTTCTTTTTCTTGGAGGCTGGAATGAACAGGTTTCAACATTGAAACGTGAAAGACATTTGGAATACGCATGGATGGGGGAAGTTTTAATCTACAGGCCACAGAATTAACTATCTTCATAATTTCATAGGGTCAGATGAATTTTGGCCCAAGTTTTTTTAGATGGAACGTGCAGGGACAGATTCCTAGATGGCCACACTTTGTCACCAACTTTATATGCTGGTGCTTTTGAGTGCCTCTTGTCAGCCATTTTCTTAAAAGCCTGCACAGAGCGAGAAATGGCACAATTAACATCGGACCAGATTTTGGAGAAATTTTCAATCGTAGTGTTGGCATCTAGAACATCGGAGGGTGGAAGATCAAAGGAGAACACACAAGGAAGCAACCCATAAACACAGAAGAAAGGAGATGTCCCTGTGGAGGTGCTGGCACAGTTATTAAAGGTAAACTCTGCCCACGGAAGGATGTTGACCCACTCCACCTCATCATTGGCCATCAGACAATGTACCATCTTCTCTAGTCTGATTAGTCCTTTCTGTTTGGCCATTTGTCTCAGGATGATATGCTGAAGAATATGATAACTTAATCCCCAGCTGAGAGCAAAGGGCCTTCCAAAACTGGGCTATAAACTGAGACGATGTTAATTGGTGCCCCATGGAGCCTGAAAACATGTTTAATGAATAAAGATGCAAGTTCTTTAGCCAATGGAAGTTTCAGAAGTGGAACAAAGTGGGCCATCTTTCTGAACCTGTCTACCACCACCCAGATCGTGGAATATCCCAAGGACGAAGGCAAGTCGGTGATAAAGGCCATAGGTAAATGGGTCCAGGAACAGGTAGGTATCGGAAGAGGATGTAGGAGACCGGAGGGCTTAGAGGTACTGCTCTTGCTTCTGGCACAAACTTCACAGGCCTGGACGAAGGCTAACACATCCTGCCTAATCGATGGCCACCAGAGGTTGCGAGAGATAATCTCAAAAGTCTGTCTGAATCCCGGATGTGCTGCAGATTTCGATGCATGTACCTGCTACAATACCTGCAAGCGAAGAGCCAGGGGCACAAAAAGCATAGTGGAGGGAGGGGCTTCAGCCTGTGCAGGTAACAAGGCCTCAGATGTCCATCTGGGTGAAGGCCAAAATCCTATCCTCAGGGATAATGGGTTGTGAAGGAAGCGGAGGAGGAGACTGATAAAAAGCTTTGAGATAAGGCGTCAGCCTTAATGTTTTTTGGCCCTGGTAAATCATAAATTCTTAAGTCAAATCTGGAGAAGAACAATGACCACCTGGCTTGACGTGAGTTCAGTCTTTTAGCAGATCGAATGTATTCAAGGTTTTTGTGGTCAGTCAGAACTATGAATGGATAGCTCCCTCCCTCCAGCCAATGTCTCTATTCCTCTAAAGCTAGCTTTATGGATAGAAGTTCTCTGTTGCCTAATTGCACTGCTGGGGAATATTTACGGGACAAGAAGGCACAGGGGGTGGATGGCAGCATTTATAGGATCCTTTTGTGACAAAAGCGCCCCCACCCCTACTTCAGATACATCTACAGTACCTCCACAATAAAAGGTAGCTCAGGAACAGGATGGCGTAGAATTGGTGCAGAGGTAAAGGCCTTCTTCAACTGAGTGAATGCTGCCTGGGCTTCAGTAGTCCATTTAAACTTAGTCGGAGTCTTCCTGTTGAGAGAGGTGATGGGATGTGCAATTGTGGCAAAGTTCTTAATGCATTTTTGATAGAAATTTGCAAAGCCCAGGAAACGCTGAATTGCCTTCAGGACTGAAGGTGATGCCCAGTCTAAAATGGCTTGAATCTCGGCTGGATCCATGGTGAGGCCTGTGTCAGAAATTAGGTAGCCCAGGAAAGGTACTTGTTTAACATGGAATAAACACTTTTCGGGCTTTACAAAAAGGGAGTGAGTCTTTAATCAGGCCAATACCGAGCAGACGTGCCTCTGATGTGTTTCAAGATTGGGAGAGTATATCAAAAGATCATCTAAATATACAAGCATGAAGCGACCCAACAGGTCACGGAAAATGTTATTCATAAAGTTCTGAAAGACAGCTGGCGTATTCCTGAGATCGAAAAGGCATGACAAGACATTCGTAATGACCATCCTTGGTGTTAAAGGCCGTCTTCCATTTGTCGCCTGCACAGATGCGCACTAAATTATAGGCTCCCCTTAAGTCCAGTTTGGAGTAGATTTTGGCTCCCTGGATTTGAGAGAACAACTCTGTGATGAGAGGAATAGGATACCGATTGGGAACAGTTATCTTATTTAGATCTCTGTAGTCAACACAATGTCTCAGTCCCCCATCCTTCTTCGGGACAAAGAAGCATCCTGCGCCTGCGGGAGAAGTGGAGGGATGGATGAAACCCTTAGCTAGATTTTCCTGAATATATTCTTGCAAAGCAAGATTCTCTGGCTCAGACAGTGGAAAAACTCTCCCTTGAGGAGGTGTAGTGTCAGGCAAGAGGTCAATGGGACAATCATAACTGCGATGAGGAAGTAAAGTGTCCGCAATCCCTTTAGAAAACACATTCTGAAAGTCCTTATAACACAGCGGAATCTGTTCCATTCCCATTTGACAGGCAGCAAATCAAACAGGGTGCTGGATGCAGTTTTTTTACACACTGATTGGACCAAGCCAAAATATTTTCTGTTCGCCAGTCAATTACTGGATTGTGCTTCTGAAGCCAAGGAAGGCCTAGGATCAAAGGAGTTGATGGAGAGTCAATGACAAGGCATGAAATCTTCTCCCAATGCAAGGCCCCCAATTGTAACTGGAAAGGGTCGGTGGATCGGAGAACTAGATTTTGTGAGAGAGGCCGATTATCCACAGAAATTAGGCGGACTGGGCAATCTAGAGCATGAGTTTCCAGGGACAAAGAGGTAATCGGAGTCTTAGCAATACAATTATCTGTGGCTCCAGAATCTACAAAGGCCAGCAGTTCATGAGCCCCTGTTCCAAAGTGGATAACAGCGGCTAAAAGTATACGATTGTCCTCCTAGGGAGATGAAAGCAGACCTAAGGTGACCTCCCCACAATCACCTAGGTCCTGGAGTTTCCTGGACGTGTAGGGCAAGAATGGACCATAATACCCTTGAGGCCAAAACATAAGCAGAGTCCCATGTTATGCCGGCGTGTGTGTTCCTGGGCAGATAAATGGGTGGAGCCCAACTGCATTGGTTCTGCCTCCGATCTGGCACTGGAAGTGAAATAATTAGGTGGCAAGGGAGGCATATAATTTTCCACAGCCGTAGGAAGTTCTAGCATTCTCTCCCACTGGTGGCGGTCAATTCTAATGGCTGGACACATATCCTCCTCTAGTGAGGCTGGGTAGGAAAAGTTGAACAGAGCATCCTTAATTGCATCTGCATCTGAAAGGCCTATGCTAAACTGGATGCGGAGAGCTGCATCATTCCAGTCAGATTCCAGGGCCTATCTGCGAAACTCAGCAATACGTTTCAGCAGTGGTAGTTCCTTGCTGTAAGTTACGCAGGGTTGATTCTGCAGTAGCAGCACAATCTGGATCAACCTATAGCAACCCGAGGGATTCAAAGAAGGCATCTACTGTTAGCAGGGCCGGATGGTTTGGTTTCAGGTTAAAGGCCCAAGCCTGGGGGTCACCCTGTAGTAGTGAAATAATGATCTGAACCCTCTGAGTTTCAGAGCCAGACGAGGATGGCTTTAACTTGAAATACAATTTGCAGCTGTTTTTAAAGTTGCAAAACCCTTTACGGTCACCAGAAAACCGGTCAGGCAAAGGAATTTTCGGTTCAGATGATGGAATTTTTGTAGCGGTGGTAGTAGGAGATTGCCCCTTGGTGAGCTCTTTGGCCATTTCCTGGACTTGATGGGATAAACAGCAAAGTTCCTGTGCAAACAACTGAGCCTGCTTAGGATCCATGATAGTCTTCTCTTTTTATGTATGGCTCGTGATAATGTCAGGCTATGAGCAGATAACAGGTAACAGTTCAGGTGTGCTGGTTATGCAAAGACTTCAAGGAACAAGAGCACATACCATGAGCAGGTCTAAGCAGAGCAGGTCAGTTGGGACTTGTAGTTCACCGCTGCAGATGAAGGTAGGTGTTGGCTGGACCTTGTAGTTCACTGCTGCAGATGAAGCTACTAAGGTAGAATCAGGCAAAGTGTAGTCTAGACAAGCTGGGTCATAAACAGGTAGATCGGAGTCCAAACGGTACCGAATCGGAAACGAGCAAGCAGGGTCATACACAAAATATACAGAGCAGATATCGGCTGGTTCAAGCAGTAGCTTCCAAAGGTAAGCAACTGTATCACAAGCATTGATTGTGTGCTGATACAGGTGATTTAAAGGTTAGCTGGCCTATCATAGTGGTTTCCCAGGCAAAGGCTGTGTCAGGTGAGTTCTGCTGGGTCTTAAAGGGATCCTAGTAATGACCATTAGTAAATCGAGTCCATCTGTGTGTAATTTAATCTCAGAATAAGCTTGAGAGGTCCTGCAAAGAAGAATGGGAGAAAATGCACAAAAATAGGTGTGCCAAGCTTGTAGCATCATACTCAAAAAGACATGAGGCTGTAATTAGTGGCAAAGGTGCTTTAACAAAGTATCGAGCAAAGGCTGTGAATACTTCTGTACAGTGCCTTGAAAAAGTATTCACACCCCTTGACATTTTCCACATTTTGTCACGTTAAAACCAAAAACGTAAATGTAATTTATTGCAATTTTATGTGAAAGACCAACACAAAGTGGCACATAATTGTGAAGTGGAAGGAACATGATAAATGGTTTTTAAAATTATTTACAAATATCTGATAAGTGTGGCGTGCATTTGTATTCAGCCCCCTTTACTCTGATACCCCTAACTAAAATCTAGTGGAACAAGTTGCCTTCAGAAGTCACTTAATTAGTAAATAGAGTCCACCTGCGTGTAATTTAATCTTAGTATAAATACAGCTGTTCTGTGAAGCCCTCAGAGGTGTGTTAGAGAACCTTAATGAACAACCCGCATCATGAAGGCCAATGAACACACCAGACAGGTCAGGGATAAAGTTGTGGAGAGGTTTAAAGCAGGTTTAGGTTATACAAAAAAATATCCCAAGCTTTGAAAATCTCACGGAGCACTGTTCAATCCATCGGAAAATGGAAAGAGTATAGCACAGCTGCAAACCCACCAAGTCATGTCCCTTCCACCTAAACTGACAGGCCGGAAAAGGAGAGCATTAATCAGAGAAGCAGTCAAGAGGTCCATGGTAACTGTGGAGGAGCTGCAGAGATCTACAGCTCAGGTGGGAGAATCTGTCCACAGGACAACGATTAGTCGTGCACTCCACAAATCTGGTCTTTATGGAAGAGTGGCAAGAAGAAAGCCATTGTTGAAAAAAAGGCATAAGAAGTCCCATTTGCAGTTTGGGAGAAGCCATGTGGGGGGGTACAGCAAACCTGTGGAAGAAGGTGCATTTGTCAGATGAGACCAAAATTTAACTTTTTGGCCTAAAAGCAAAATGCTATGTGTGGCATAAAACTAACAGTTCACCCTGAACACACCATCCTCACCCTAAAACATGGTGGCAGAATCGTGTTGTAGTGATGCTTTTCTTCAGCAGAGACAGGGAAGCTGCTCAAAGTTGATGGGAATATGGATGTAGCCAAATACAGGGCAATCTTAGAAGAAAACCTGTAATGCCCCGTACACACGAGCGAAAATTCCGCCAGCAAAAGTCAGACGAGAGCTTTTGATCGGAAATTGTGACCCTGTGTATGCTCCATCGGACATTTGCTGGCAGAATTCCAGCCAGCAAAAGACTGAGAGCAGGTTCTCTATTTTTCAGTCGGAAAAAGTTCCTATCCGAAAATGCGTTCGCCTTTATGCAATTCGGATGCGCAAAAAATCACGCATGCTCAGAAACAATTCGACGCATGCTTAGAAGCATTGAACTTCATTTTCTCGGCTCGTCATAGTGTTGTACGTCAGCCGCGTTCTTGACGGTAGAAAGTTCAGAGAATGTTTGTGTGACTGTGTGTATGCAAGTCAAGCTTGAGCGAAATTCCGTCAGAAAAACCATCTAAATGTTTTCCGACGGAAATTCCACTTGTGTGTACGGGGCATTAGAGTCTGCAAAAGACTTGAGACTGGGGCGGAGGTTCACCTTCCAACAGGACAATGACCCTAAACATACAGCCAGAGCTACTATGGAATGGTTTATATCAAAGCATATTCATGTGTTAGAATGAAGCCCTAAATCCAATTGGAAATCTGTGGCAAGACTTAAAAATTATGAGAATGGACCCGCGCCGTGGAGTGAATATAGTGCGTGAAAAAAACAAATGTAAATAAAGTATTTTTAGTGAATCCAAAATGTAAATGTGTGTGTATGTCTGCACACACACACACACACACACACACAAACACACGATGTATGCAATGGGGCTGCCGCTGTAGTGTGAGGTAAGTACCCCCAAAAAAACTGATGAAAAAGTAATTAATACTCAGTGCTGCCTCTCTATATCATAATTTGCATCTACTTACATCAAATATATGTCATATAACAACATATACAGCAAAGTGCTAAAGTGCCAATAAATTCATACAATAAGGTGCAAAGAATAAAGTGCAATTAATAAAGTTCATCTATTGTGGAGTAAGGCAACGGTGACACATAGGTGTAATCTTGGTGACTTCCTGTGTTCCCCTCCTGGGTCCCCACTCACCAGATAGTGAAAATCAATGCGCCTTTGTGTTTAAAGATGGTATCTTCTGTCCAGCAAAATGGATAAGTTGGTTGTACCTCAGAGAATGGAATGGAATGGAACCTTCTCTCCTCCACCGCTTGTTATGGGTCCTACATACTTTACCATTGCAATCACCTATGATTGAGTAAAGTTCGAACAAGTGAAGAGAGAGAGGATATAGTGTAATACTGCAAGATTTATTTAAAAGGTTTAAAATCATTACACTTACATTAAAAATCTTTAAAATGTGCAAAATTGCCACCTTGGCATCCAAACAGCCTTCACAGAGAGTTCTTAGCTTGACATGTTTCGCCCCTCCCACTGGGCGTCATCAAAAGCGCTTTCGTGTCAAGAACTTGTGAAACCTCTTCGAACCCGTGGTATAAGCCTTCAGTGTATTGCTGGATAATGAATTATTGGCCAAATCGATCGCCTGTGTCCAGAACCAGACTAGTCCATGATCAGCAGGGAGTAAGGAGGAACCGGCTTGCCCACCAGCTCTGCTTCCGGGTGCTGCAAGAAAAATTGATTGAAATTAAGTCGGGTTAACGCGTTGACTGCACCATTATAATTCCCACTGATGAATTCTCCGTGGAAATTATATTTCTTTATCATACATCACGGGACACAGAGGCTCATAGTAATTACTAAGTGGGTTTATATCTCACCTTCAGGTGCTGGACACTGGTGTAATCAATTAGACAGGAAGTTTCCTCCCTATATAACCCCTCCCCTACAGGGAGTACCTTAGTTTTTTCGCTAGTGTCTAAGGTGTTGGTCATGGTTAATGAGTGCTCCTAGATGGCATGAACAGGGTCAGGGAGCTATGCTATCGGATCCATTCAAAGAGCCAAAACAAAAGCTAAAGTGGATGGTACTCGATAGCGAAGAACGAGGTTTTGCCTGTAACGCTTCTCGTAGGAGAGCTGGGCCCTGAGATCCAGCACCTTGGTCACATTGCTATACCACAGGTTTGCTCTGGCAGGGCGCTATACAAGGCCCAAGGCAGTGGATCCTACGTAAAGAGGGGACCCAGTCCTTGAAGGTCTGGCATGACACCAACCCGCTGTGATATTCCAACAGTACCCTGCAGTGAGGAATGGTGAGTCTGCATTTGTTTGCAGTGTCTCTATTAAGAGAGCGATCTGACTGTTTCCCGGTGGCCACTGGGAGCAGTGTGCTGTTCTATCATGCTTGTACTTTGGCTCAGGCAGGCTGCTGTTTTTTCCCCAGCCACTAGAGGATGCAGATTTACTCCAAGCCTATTGTTACTGTAGGCAGGAAGAGGAAGGGCAGCCATTACCATGTGCTGACAGGACGGCCAGTGGAGACAGAACAGTGGGCCTTGAGTGTGTGAGTACCAGCTTGGGAACAGGTACAGACAAGTCATGATTACATGCTGCATATTTTCTGCCTATCCATGGGGCATGTACAAGCTGTAAGTAGTAGATACACCCCTGGAAGATTAGCAGTTCACTTTAAAAGTGTCATTTTCTGCTTGCAGGCAGGGACAGCATAATATACATGCTTGCAGTTTTGAAATGCATGTTATATTACATGTTTGAAAGGTTTGAGCATAGTGCATATGTGCATGGTATCCTACGGGTATAAGTATAGGACCAACTGCAGTTGAGCAGGTGCTTGCTTAGAGGCTTTATAAAATTGCACAGTTGCTAAATACACACAGATGCTGATATGCTTAATTGCTAAAATCGCACAGTTGCTAGTACGCACAGATGATATGTACAGTTGCTAAAATCACACAGATGCTGAATTGCACAGTCACTAAGGTTGCACAGTTGTTTAAAACGCACAGATGCTGAAATACACAGTGGCTGGATCACACAGTGCTAGATCGCACAGTTTCTGCTGAAACGCTCACGTGCTGCTTAAATGCAAGGTTGCTGCTTAAACAAACAGGTTGCATAAATATACATGGTCATGTGTGTACAAAATGCATTTTGGACATGTTTATGTTGGAAAAAAAATAAACAAATAACACACAAAACATGCTTAATTTTTTGATCACATAAGAACGCTTTATTGCATAAGATGACAGGCTCGCTTAAAGATACACGGTCACATAAAGATGCATGTTTGTATAGATATGCATAGTTTTTTTTTTTTTTTTTCCTTCTAGTCACATGGTCACACAGAAAGGCTTGATCGCATAAAGATGCTTGATCATCAGGCTATAAAACCTCCACAGGATCCTCATGCAGGTGCTTGCTTACAAGCTAGCTAAATTCACAACTGTTGCTGGTGCACATTGTTGCTAACGCATAAACAGTTAAATTGCATGATTGCGGAAACGCACGTTGGCAGAGGATAACTTCCTCTTTACTAGTTCACATGTTTGCATAAAATATATAAGTTTGAAATGTACATCATGTGAGTAAAACAAGTAACAGAACATGTTCTTGTTGATCACATAAAGATGCATGTTTTCTGTTGGTATGGATTTACATGTGTTTTACGTAGTCGCATGAGGACGCTGGGTCACATTAAAGTGCTTGTTTGCACAGAAATGCCTAAAATCACAAAAAAATGCTGGATTGCATAAAGATGCTGGATCGCACAAGGGTGCTTGATCACACAAGAGTCCTTGGTCAAACAAGGGTACTTGTCCGCACAGTAGTGCTTATAATGCATAAAATGTTTGATCATATAAAAAATACAGAATCACATAAGGATACATGATCATCTAAAGTTGCATATCGAGGCATGTTAATTTAAGTTTTCCTTAAATATACAGGATTCCTTATGTTCACATAGGAATACATGTCTGCATGGATACATGTTGTGTAATGTTGCATAACGCGTTCATAAAACGCATGCTTGCTTGCAAGATGCCTGTTCCATAGCACACGTGTTATATGTTTGCGCGTATACAGCGCACACTTTTCTTGTTCTTGCCTAAAACATATTTGTGTGAATTTATGCTTCCATGAACGCACACTTCCATAGTCATATGGTGTTAATACTTGCCTCATACACATACGGTCCGTTTGCATATGTGTTTGTGTGGGCTACAGAGGTTGTCTGCGCTTCGCAGGGGAACAGCACCTCTTCTGGTTGGTGGTCTGGCCTTTTGGGTTAGCCACCGTGCCAGGGGTAAAGGCCCAGGGTGTAGCAGTAATGGCATACCGAGGCAATCTGCTGCTGATAGATCAGTCAGTAGCATGGCTGGACCTAGGTGGTCAAGTATCTGGAACTCCTGGGTTTGGATCCCAGTCTAAAGGTACTTTCTTACAGTTGGTAAGGAGCTTGGCGTGTTTGGGACTCAGCCCAAAAAGGGGTCAAGACAAGGAAGAGTTCCTTAGGTTTACTTTTGCTAGGGAAGATTGCTTCATTCAAAGCCGTTCCCTATGCTCAGTTTCGTTCAAGGCTGCTATAAATATTATTCTGTCTGCCTGGAACAAGTAGATCCTAACCTAGGCATTATCCAAAGGGTCTGGTCCCAGGGATACGCCGGAACCTCAGCAAGATGGCAGAAAGGAAGATCCTTCATGCCGATTACCTGTGGGTGGTGGTTATGAAGGCTGGCCTCTAGGGATGGAGACCAGTCCTGAAGGAGGCCACTGCCCAGGGGAAGTGGTCAAGCTCAGAGAGCCTTGACTGTCGACATTCTAGAGCTTCTGATGGCACATCTGGCTTAATAGCCTGGGCGTTTAGATTGCAGATTTGTTCTGTCAAGGTACAATGCCACATCAGTGATGTACTTCATTTACCAAGGAGGCACTAGAAGTCACACAGCCAGATGGAAGTGGGCCATGTTCTGGTTTGGGCAGAGGAGCTTGTACCTTGCCTATCGGCAATCTTCATTCCTAGAAATGGAGAATTGACAGGTGGCTGTCTGGAGCCATCAACAATTGTTCCCGGGAGAATGGCCTCTGCACCCCGACTTTTTTCTGACCAGATAAGAATTTTGAGCATCCAGATTCAACAAGAAGTTGGACAGCTTTGTGTCAAGGGCTAGGGATCCACTCGCGTATGGGACAGATGCGTTAGTGACCCCGTGGGATCAGTTTTTCACTGATTTATATGTTCTCTCCAGTTCAGCTGCTTCCGCAGCTTCTATGCAGGATCAAAGTGGAAGGGAAGCCGGTAATACTACTAGTCCGCCATGGTCCACAAGATCCTGGCATGCAGAGATCAGAAGGTTGGCAGTAGGGAAACCATGGACTCTTCCATCTTGGCCAGACTTGCTTTTGCAAAGGGCCGGTATTTCATCTGACCTTACAATCGCTAAATTTAACAGTCTGTCTATTAAAGCCCACATGTTAAAGAATCAGGGCTTTCAGGTTCATTGGTAACTGCCCTGATTAATGCAAGAAAGCGGGCCTCTGGGACCATTTATTATAGGGTCTGGAGGGCCTATGTTTCCTGGTGTGAAACCAAAAGATGGCATCCTCGGAGGTATGTCATGGGTAGAATTCTTGCCTTCCTACAATTGGGCGTAAAAATGAAGCTAGCCTTGAATACCATCAAGGGTCAGATCTTGGCCAACGTGTATAAATCTGCCAGTTAGGTCGCACTTGTGCTGTAGGGTTGAGTCTAGTTTTGTCGGCGTACAAGGACAGCTCCTTGGGCCGATGCATCATCTTCCTTTGATCCTCCTAACGGGGGAATTGGTGTTCTCTGTTGCGGTAGCCTCCGCAGGAGAGTTTCAGTGTTGGCAGCTTTCTTTTGTGTAGTGCCATACTTAATTATTCTTAGGGATAGGGTGATGTTAAATCTTCACCCAGCCTTTTTCTTTTTTCTTAAAAGGATCTAGCTGTCATTTGAATCAACACGTTTCTTACCTTCCTTTTTACCAGAACCTTGTTGTGCGGAAGGAAAGTTATTAATTCCTCTCAATATAGTGAGAGAGGTTAAAGGTATATCTGAATGTTTCAGATATGGGAATCTGACGTTTGTTGTGCTGCCAGAGGACCCTAAGTATGGGCAGGCAGTGTTCAAATCCGCTATTAAAATGGTTGCACTCTCTCATTGTATCGAGAGCAGTCAAGGCCTATCTGAAGCAACTGTTCAGATACGGAAAACGAATGTTTGTGGTGCTACCCGGAGGTCCCAGGATAGGGCAGATAGCATCTAAATCAACTGTTTTAATGTTGATTTGTCAAGTTATTGTTCAGGCTTGCGGTTTGAAGAAAAGGTTTTCTCCTTAGAGTGCACTTTACCAGGGCAGTAAGCATTTCATGGGCAGTGCATTACCAAGCCTTTATGACTCAGATTTACAAGGCTGCTACTTGGTCGTCTAAACATACGTTCACTAATTTCTATCAGGTGAATGTGAGACGGCAAGAGGATGCCGCTTTTGGCGCAGTGTACTGCAGGCAGCAGTATAGGTCCTCACGTCTGATGGCGGTCTGCATTTATTTGGGTCTTCCTCCCCTCAGTAGGCATTGCTTTAGGACATCCCACTTAGTAATTACTATGAGCCTTTGTGTCCCGTGATGTACGATAAAGAAAATAGGATTTTTATAACAGCTTACCTGTACATCACGGGACACAGAGCTCCCGCCCCTCTTTTGGGACACTTATTGCTTTGCTACAAAAACTGAGGTACTCCCTGTAGGGGAGGGGTTATATAGGGAGGAAACTTCCTGTCTAATTGATTACACCAGTGTCCAGCACCTGAAGGTGAGATATAAACCCACTTAGTAATTAGTATGAGCCTCTGTGTCCCGTGATGTACTCTAAGAAAAGGATTTTACAGGTAAGCTGTTATAAAAATTAAATTTTGTATGTCAAACCCAGCCATGTCAACCTGCGCATGAAGGACATGATGAAAATTCACTCAAATCTGCCTTTATTAACCACTTGCAGACCACGCTATAACTGAATTACAGCTGCAGCGCGGTCGGATAACTCTGGGAGGGTGTACTATGACGTCCTTCCGGAAGCCCACTCTCGCGTGCCCCCGAGAACATCCTTGACTGCCGGGTCCTGCATCACGGATCACAGTAAACGGCCGCTGATAGCGGCCATTTACCACGTGATCGCGCCGTCAAATGACGGAACGATCACTTGTAAACAAACCAGGCGTCACGTCCAGTTCCTCTCTCCCCTCCCCGTACCTATTGCTACGGTGCAAGTGGAGAGGGGAAAGATCGGTGGCAGCAGCGCTGTGGACTGGATGTGTAGTGCCCACAGCGCTGATATGTGCCCATTCCAGCCTTCCATGCTCAGCATATCCATCCATCCATCCATCCATACTCAGCATACTCATCCATCCCTGCTCAGCCATCCATACTCAGCATACTCATCCATCCATGCTCACCCATCCATACTCAGCATACTCATCCATCCATGCTCACCCACACATACTCAGCATACTCCTCCATCCATGCTCGGCCATCCATACTCAGCATACTCATCCATCCATCCATGCTCACCCATCCATACTCAACATACTCATCCATCCATACTCATCCATCCATCCATGCTCACCCATCCATACTCAGCATACTCATCCATCCATGCTCACCCATCCATACTCAGCATACTCATCCATCCATCCATGCTCAGCCATCCATACTCAGCATACTCATCCATCCATCCATGCTCACCCATCCATACTCATCCATCCATCCATGCTCACCCATTCATGCTCATCCATCCATGCTCAGCCATCCAAACTGAGCATACTCATCTATACTCATCCAACCATCCATACTCGGCATATGCATCCATCCATGCTCAGCCATCCATACTCAGCACACTCATCCATCCATCCTCAGCAATACCCATCTATCCATGCTCAGCTATCCCATCCACCCCATCCATATTTAGCCATACCCATCCATACTCATCCATACCCAGCAATACTCAGCCGTACCCAGCCATACTCAGCCATAACCAGCCATCCCAGCTGTACTCAGTCATACTCAGCAGGACCCATCCGTACTCAGCCATACCCGGCCATACTCATTCATGCTCAGCCAATCCCCATCCACGGCTCATCCATCCCCACTCATGCTCATCCATGCCATATCAGTTATCATCCATGCCACATCCATGCCACTACAGTGCCTCACAAAAGTGTAATAGGAAGTCAAATTAGAATTATTATAATTATTTGAAACTTATGCCCCTAGAACACCTGATGGTGCTCCCTGCATGTTGGTCCTCTGTATGTGGCCAGGCTGTGGAAAAGTCTCACACATGTAGTATCACCGTACTCAGGAGGAGTAGGAGAATCTATTTTGTGGTGTAATTTTTGGTATTTACATGCTGTGTGTTAGAAGCGTTGTGTAAATGGACAACGTTGTGTAACAAAAAAAAAAAAAAAAAAGCGTTTTCATTTTCTTTACAAATTTTCCAAAAACTTGTAGAAAAAAATGACATATTCAAAAGACTTGATATGCCTCATAGATTATACACTGGGTTGTTTTCTTTCAAAAATGGGGTAATTTTTGGGGCGTTTCCATTGTCCTGGTTCTCCAGGACCTTCAAAAATATAAGGGGTAGTCAAATTATATATGTAATTTATGGTCCAAGAATGCCTGATGGCGCTCCCTGCATGTTGGGCCTCTGTACAGTTGCAATAAAAAGTATGTGAACCCTTTTGGAATGATATGGATTTCTGCACAAATTGGTCATAAAGTGTGATCTGATCTTCATCTAAGTCACAACAATAGACAATCACAGTCTGCTTAAACTAATAACACACAAAGAATTAAATGTTACCATGTTTTTATTGAACACACCATGTAAACAGTCACAGTGCAGGTGGAAAAAGTATGTGAACCCCTAGACTGAGATCTCCAAGAGCTAATTGGAGTGAGATGTCAGCCAACTGGAGTCCAATCAATGAGATGAGATTGGAGGTGTTGGTTACAGCTGCCCTGCCCTATAAAAAAACACACCAGTTCTGGGTTTGTTTTTCACAAGAAGCATTGCCTGATGTGAATGATGCCTTGCACAAAAGAGCTCACAGAAGATCTACGATTAAGAATTGTTGACTTGCATAAAGCTGGAAAGGGTTATAAAAGTATCTCCAAAAGCCTTGCTGTTCATTAGTCCACGGTAAGACAAATTGTCTATAAATGGAGAAAGTTCAGCACTGCTGCTACTCTCCCTAGGAGTGGGCGTCCTGTAAAGATGACTGCAAGAGCACAGCGCAGACTGCTCAATGAGGTGAAGAAGAATCCTAGAGTGTCAGCTAAAGACTTACAAAAGTCTCTCGCATATGCTAACATCCCTGTTAGCGAATCTACAATACGTAAAACACTAAACAAGAATGGATTTCATAGGAGGATACCACAGAGGAAGCCAATGCTGTCCAAAAAAAACATTGCTGCACATTTACAGTTTGCACAAGAGCACCTGGATGTTCCACAGCAGTACTGGCAAAATATTCTGTGGACAGATGAAACCAAAGTTGAGTTTGGAAGAAACACACAACAGAGAGAAAGAGGCACAGCACACCAACATCAAAACCTCATCCCAACTGTGAAGTATGGTGGTGGGGGCCTCATAGTTTGGGGCTGCTTTGCTGTGCAGAGCCTGGATGGATTGCTATCATCGAAGGCAAAATTAATTCCCAAGTTTATCAAGACATTTTGCAGGAGGACTTCAGGCCATCTGTCCACCAGCTGAAGCTCAACAGAAGATGGGTGTTGCAACAGGACAACGACCCAAAGCATAGAAGTAAATCAACAACAGAATGGCTTAAACAGAAGAAAATACACCTTCCGGAAGAGTCCTGACCTCAACCCAATTGAGATGCTGTGGCATGACCTCAACAAAGTGATGCACACCAGACATCCCAAGAATATTGCTGAACTGAAACAGTTCTGTAAAGAGGAATGGTCAAGAATTACTCCTGACCGTTGTGCAGTCTGATCTGCAACTACAGGAAACATTTGGTTGAAGTTATTGCTGCCAAAGGAGGTTCAACCAGTTATTAAATTAAAGGGTTCACATACTTTTTCCACCTGCACTGTGAATGTTTACATGGTGTGTTCAATAAAAACATGGTAGCATTTAATTCTTTGTGTGTTATTAGTTTAAGCAGACTGTGATTGTCTATTATTGTGATTGGATGAAGATCAGATCACATTTTATGACCAATTTGTGCAGAAATCCATATCATTCCAAAAGGGTTCACATACTTTTTATTGCAACTGTATTTGGCCACGCTGTGTAAGACTCACATGTGGTATTGCCATACTCAGAAGGAACAGTAGAATGTGTTTTGGGGTGTAATTTGTGCTATGCATATGCTGTGTTTGAGAAATAATCTGCTAATATAACAATATTGTGATAAAAAAAAAGAAAAAATCTTGATTTTGCAAAGAATTGTGGGAAAAAATACAACTACAAAAGACTCACCATGGCCTCTTACTAAATACCTTGGAATGTCTACTTTCCAAAAAGGGGTCATTTGGGGGGTATTTGTACTTTCCTGGCTTGTTAGGGTCTCAAGAAATGAGATAGGCCGTCAGTACTTCAGGTGTGATCATTTTTCAGAGATTGGCACCATAGCTTGTGGACTCTATAACTTTCACAAAGACCAAATAATATACACTGATTTTTATTTTTACCAAAGATATGTAGCGGTATAAATTTTGGCTAAAATATATGAAGAAAAATTACTAATTTGCAAAATTTTATAACAGAAACAGAAAAATGCTTTTTTTTTTTTTTTTTTTGCAGAATTTTCGGTCTTTTTTCTTAACGCAAAAAATAAAAAAAACGATTAAATGCCACCAAAAGAAAGCTCTATTTGTGTGAAAAAAAGGACAAAAATTTCAAATAGGTACAGTGTTGCATGACTGAGTAATTGTCATTCAAAATGTGAGAGCACTGAAAATTGGTCTGGTTATGAAGGGGGTTTAAGTGCCCAGTGGTCAAATGATTTTGGTTGTGGCCAAATTATCAGTGAATAAAATGAGAGAGGTCCCCAAGTGACAGCTGCCGCCAATATTGGGTAAATTTCGAACAATGCCGAAGTCTGAGCAAACTTGGGCTGAGCAAACTTGGAAATACTTCTGGGGGCCAATTGCTGGCCAGCTATTCTCGACCAAAAATGGCTCCAAAACCGACTGATGCAGCGGTGTCTGAAAATACTCAGGGAGACTTAGGCCTAATGTACACGGGACGCTGAGACAACCTCTTCTGAACGATTTTTTTGACAGCTTGAAACCGGCGCTTAAAAACGCCCGTTTAGCCTCTAAACGCAACTGCCTAAAAACGACATTAAATGAACCTGTGTACATATACACATAATATAACATTGGATGAGTTCAGGGGCAGCTGAAAAAAGCATCTGAATGTCAGTTTATCAGCAGCAGTGTACATGAGGCCTTACTCGTTGGTTGTGAAATGAGCCTAGAAATGCCGTTCCAGTACACAGGAACTGGTCCCACATGATGAGATCGGCTTGTGCGTCCGCTTGTAAGCCAATGACTGAGTCAGAGTCCTGATACAGGGGTAGAAGGGCCAGCAACCTAGAAACAAAAGATCTACCCTGTGCAATAATCCTCATAGTGACTGTAAGTCTCTCTTGGAACAGACTGGGGACCGGACAAAAAGATGAATTGTCTGACGTATCCTGACCAACTTTTCCCTGGCCAAACTCGCAATCATGAGATTTGAATTGAGTGTAATGCCCAAAAAATTGAGAATATTGGCCGGACCTTCCACCTTATGGGCAGCTAATGGTACGTTTAACTCAGTAAAAAGCTCTGTAGGAGACTGCAAATCCTTGTGCGGACAACCCTCTAAAAGCAGGAAATCATCTAGATCATGAACTATTCCCTGACAACCTGTAAGAGAAGTCTGGCTAACAGATGCGCACCTGCACACAAGCATGGGCACACCAGTATGTGTAAAAAGGACACAGGTGCACGTCTGGGCGCCAAATAGTTTATTTAAGCTGAACACTGACACATGAGCCTTGCTGAGTGGTCTTTCAGCTAGTGCCTGTTACCTGAATCTGATCTGTTCCTGTGTTTGACCCGGCTTGTACCTGAAACGCCTCTTGGACTTCTGCCTGCCTTCCTGTGACCCCGGCTTGTGTTTTGACCTTGTCCCTGCTTCATGCTCCTGTACCACGCTGCCCGACTGTGTACCGAACCTGTGGCCTCTATCCTTTCTTTAGTTCTGTCTCACGTTCCAGTACCTGCTCTGCTCGGCTGTTGATGACCTCCTGGCTTATGTACCGACCACGACTCGGCCTGCTGTTCCAGCAACACGGAGTTCCAGTCCTCGGTGCCCGTCCGGTAGTCTGCAGCTATCGGGTTCCTGCCAAGACCCGTCCTGAGCCACCTGCTACATCGGCCCTCATGCCACTCTGTGTCTTTCACTCCCTGTCATCTCTATCAGGGGTGCTAGACAGGAGGTGCAAGAGAAGCCCTCTCTACAGCTCAGTCTCCACCAGGTACGTGACAGTACCACTCAGCCATATGTCGGAGACTGAGAGCGAGGCTTCACCTATTGGAACTGCTATGCCAGCAACTTGTCCCGCTCACACAGGCAGTCAGCACTCTGCAAAGGAGCCATGCACAGCTGGAAAGTCGCAGCGACTCCTGCACCTGTTATCGCACCAGACTGTCCCACATCTGAGCAGCCTGCTTCCGCATCCTCACATGTCGTATCACCACCTGAACCCCGTGTTCCTGCACCAGAGCGATTCTCAGGCAATCGGCACAAGTTCCGTGCATTCAAGAACTCTTGTGAACTTTATTTTTCCTTGCAACCAAGAACTTTCTCACGTGAAGTCACTAAGGTGGGATTTGCTATTTCCCTACTTTTCGGAGAGTCACAATCTTGGGCCCACCAACTCCTTGACAAAAGAGCTCAGTCCTGGACTCTTTCTTCATTCTTTGATGCAATGGCCCAATTCTATGATGAACCCCAACGCACTGCTACCGCTGAATCCAACCTCCATACTTTGGGACAGGGTCATCGACCTGCTGAGGACTATGTTGCAGAATTCCACTTATGGGCCTCAGATTCTGGATGGAACGATGTGGCCTTACGGCATCAATTCCGCCTTGGCTTGTCCGAAGGAGTCAAAGATGAGCTTGCTTGAGTGGAGGCTCCCAGTTCCCTTGAAGGCCTCATTAATCTTGCTATCCAGCTTGATTGCCGATTCAGGGAAAGGAGAGCAGAGAGGATTGGCACCATAACCAGACCTATGCAATTAGGACTTTTTCGTTCTCCACTCTCCAGTACTGAGAAGCTGCGATGACGCAGAATGGGCCTGTGTATATACTGTGGGGTGGCGGGTCATTTTCTCCAAAACTGCCCTGTGAGACCCACAAAGACTGGGATCACCCCCTCTGCCTACCTTGCCAATTGTTCTGGATCAAAAGGATCTGCTCATGTCACCCTATCCTTGTCACTTCAGCTCCCCGGGAGAAACATTCAGGTACCAGCTATAGTTGACTCCAGGGCCTGCAGCTGTTTTATGGATAAGGAATTTGCTCATCATCACCAAATTCCTATGTAAACAAAGACTTACCAGCTGTCCATCCACCTGGCTGATGGATCCCGTCTCAGGTCCGGGCCGATAACACATGAGACCTGCCCGCTACTGGCTACATCTGATACGGGTCATCAGGAACACCTACGCCTGGATATTATCCCATCACCCTTGTTCCCCGTTATCTTGGGCATTCCCTGGTTGCAGGCCCACAACCTGCTGATAGACTGGGTTACTGGGAAAATTACCTTTTCTTCTTCCTATTGCCAGCAGTCCTGCCTTGATCCCATGTCCATGACATCTGCACCTCTCCTGGCAGTACATAATGACTCTCCTGTGTAACAACTCATACCTGCAGTTTATCACGAGTTTTTGGATGTTTTTGATAAACAAGGAGCAGACACTCTGCCCCCTCAACGCCCATACGACTGCCCTATTGAATTGTTGCCGGGTTCCGAAATCTCATTTGGGTGCATTTTTCCCCTCTCTGAACTAGAACTTGAGGTACTATGCCAATACTTTGATGAGAATCTGGAAAAAAGCTTCATCCGGCCTTCCACATCCCCCGCTGGCGCGTGAGTCTTTTTCATGGAGAAAAAGGATCATACGCTGCGTCCTTGCGTAGGTTACAGAGAATTGAATACAATTACTGTCAAGAACAGATACCCTTTGCCTCTAGTTCCAGAGCTTTTTCAACACTTCAAGACTTCCGTTGTTTTCACAAAACTTGACTTACGAGGGGCAAACAACCTCGTACGAATCCGCAAGGGGGATGAGTGGAAAACTGCCTTCCGCACTAGATTTGGACATTGAGTACCTTGTTATGCCCTTTGGGCTATGTAATGCCCCAGCAACATTCCAGCATTTTGTCAATGACATTTTTAGAGACTTCCTTGATCTGTTCCTTATCGTGTATCCAGATGATATCATCTTTTCCAATTCCCTCTCGGCATACCGTGAACATGTAAAAAAGGTTCTCAGTCGGTTAAGAAACCATGGACTATATGAAAAGGCCGAGAAGTGCGAATTTGAGAGACACCATCCAATTCCTAGGACTGATCATTTCCACCTCAGGCATCTCCATGGATCCCCAAAAAGTCAAATCCATCCTAGAATGGCCCACTCCTACAGACGGGAAGAGTACACAGAGGTTCTTTGGATTTGCCAACTTCTACCGTAAGTTCATTAAGGATTTCTCTGCCATTATCACGCCTATTACCCAACTGACAAAACAGAATACTCACTTCCAGTGGACACCTGCTGCACAAGCTGCTTTTGACCAACTGAAAGGCCTGTTTACCTCAGCTCCCATCTTGCGACATCCAGACCCTGCATCACCATATGTTCTTGAGGTAGACGCATTGGAGAATGCTGTGGGTGCCATCCTGTCCCAGCGCCAGGGGGCGAAGTCTCTACTGCACCCCATCACTTTCTTCTCCAGGAAACTTAGCCCCGCAGAGAGGAGCTATGATGTGGGTGATCGTGAACTGTTAGCCATAAAGACAGCCCTGGAGGAATGGTGTTATTTGTTGGAAGGAGCAGCCCACCCTACTTTACCGATCATAAAAACCTCGAATACCTTAGAACAGCTAAGCAGTTAAGACCTCGGCAGGCCAGGTGGGCGCTAATTTTCTCCCATTTCTCCTTCCACATAACTTTTAGGCCAGGCTCCAAGAATGGCAAGCCGGACGCTCTATCACGAATGTACCCAGAGGAAGGAGAATTCCATCAGGCAGACACAATCTTGCCGGCACAAAGTTTTCTACTACTACAAGTAGACCTGATTTCCCAGCTCAAGCAAGCATCCACAAGGGACATTTACTCCCTGTAATCTGTATCAGGGGTGCTAGCGAGGAGGTGCAAGAGAAGCCCTCTCGACAGCTCAGTTTCCACCAGGTACGTGACACAACCTTTGCAGTTATCCAAGATCCAATGAAGTGCTTGGGCAAAGATGTCAAACAAGCAAGGACTGCTCTTTGACTCAAAGGTTAACTTGGTGGCGAAATAGTAACGTTCTCGCCATCTGATGCTGTGCCATTGCCAAAGGGCAGGTCTGATTGCAAGTAGCTTGAATGCATCGGCAATATCCGCTTTGGATAACCAAGTTCCCCTGCCCAATTGTAGAATATGCTGGATAGCTGAATCCACAGATGAATACTTCAATGAAAACTCCTCCGAGGGGATCAGGCGAATTGAGAGTAGGGATGTAAGATGAATGAGGCACAGGCACGTCATAAATTGATATTTATTGGAAAACTTGCCACAAACCACCCCAATGGGGCTGACCCTCCGACATGCCAAGTGGTGGGGAAATAAACGGACCAATCACAATTCCTGTGGACGCTTCTGCCTCAATTCCTGCATTCAAAAGACTCAGTTGACAACGTAATTAGACCTGTGTGAAACCCTACTGAAAATCCATCCAGCAGGAATTGTCTGAAGGCTGAGGATATGTGACTTTCTAAACAAGCCTAGGGGCTTATGCAAAGATAGATTGGCAAGCCCTTTAGTTCATCATTACTAAGCCAAGTCAAGACAGGAGGACTTGGGGTGAGCTCTGAAACAATTGGAGCAGACTTGCAGAAGCGTGCATTGGTTGTCGTTGCAACCGGAATGATTGACATTGTTGCACACTTGAGCCTTACCCAGGTAATGGATGGGCCTAACCAATTTGTCCACCTGCCCAGAAAGTCCTGTAGAGGACCCACCGGCTGCCTGCTTGCTGGTCCCTGTATGACCAGAGGGCTCAAACATGGGACACCACGCTGAGGTGTGAGCTGAAGACTGGCAATTAACCCACACAGGGGATTTTTGGTTAGCAAAATGCCTGCAAATAAGTTCCATATCAATATTACTCCAGCACATTATTACCTGGAACTGCGCCCAAGTGGCTGCCACCTTCGCAGAAAAAAAACAATGGTAATCGTAAAAAATGCACCTGCCGTACTTGTGCGATAAGTCCACCACCTTATGTAAATACAGGTCTATTTTCACCCTCCTATCAGGACTAACAGCACAGATAATGTCCCTGAAAATGCCAGCACAAATTCTGCCATGCTGAGTTTGCGGTTAAGCCTGGGGTCTTTAGTTTTGAGCACCACGAGACCTCCCCGCAAGCATAAGACTTGTTCTCCGTAACATCCTGAGATGCTATTAGGAGAGAGTCCAGGTTTACATCTTTCCCTTCCAGAATATCTTATTTAATGTTGACAGGTATGAAATGAGCTGGGGATACTGATGGTAACGCCGCTAGAGGGGAAGGAGCTGCCACAGGCAAAGAAACAGCAACATTAACTGCGGGAGCGCTGGGAGGAACAGGAGCTGGGGGTGCAGCTGACACCGGAGCTCTGGTGGAATGGGCTTCAATCACCTCCATCCTATCTTGCATTTGCGACATGGATGTGGAAAGAGTATTTAGTAAGGCATGAATCTGTGTCAACGAATTATGCACAGAAACCTGGTCTGCGCTGGCAGTAGGAAGTGGCTAAGATGGACTGGGAAACAACAACCTAAACGACTCTGCTTTCCTAGCTGTGGCCGGAAATGGAATGCCCCTGTGACGCAGCTCTGCTGTTAGCCTGGGTATAGTGCTACTCCTTAAAGATGGGGTGCTGCCATGCTCTGAACCCCTAGTTGGGCTTGGAGGAATAAACGCTAATTTGTTGCTTTCCGAAACATGCGACATGATAATATCTATGAAAGAAAAAACTACAAGCAAAGAATTTAAGACCCACCCATACAAGAACCACAACACCCCTAACTAAGTCTAAAGATGTGGGTGCAGCAACGTGCCAACAGCGCGTGAATGAACCTAGTGACCAATCCTACCCTACGTGTATGCAATAAGCGTGCCAGAGCAACCTGTAGCGCAAAGATAGGCAACTAGAAATGAACACTCAGGGCTGAGGTACCCACAGTAAGTGATAGGTAACAAAATGGAGTAAAGGAATGAACATGCAGCATATGACGTATGATATACAGCTGAGAATATTGTATTAACACTTACAAATGAATCTTGGCCCGTGGCCTGTAAACATGACAGATCCTGACATGTGACAACTGGCTAACTACCCGTGATATAAGTAACCTAAACACACCTGCTACTCCTGGGTAAATGCTGGGACGCACGTGAACAAATCACCCTAAAACGTGATGGACCTGAAGGCAAAATATGACAAAGAAACGAAAAATGAAAATGGACACTACCGTGCAGAGATAGCTTGAAAAACCCACATAAAGGCCGATACCAGGGAATGGGAACTCCCGTGTGCAATGGATGAATGACCCAACCCACGCACATCCTCAATATTCCAAGTCCTGAAGCTGGAATCGCCGTCACCACAAAACAGATCCTAACATGTGACAACAGGCTACCTACTCGTGATAGAAGTGACCTGAAGGCACCTGCTGCTCCTGCGTTACTGCTGGGATCCATGTGAACAAATTACCTGTAGAAGTGATGAACCTGAAGGCAAAATATGACAGACAAAGAAACAAACATAAAAATGGACACTGACGTATGCAGTGATTAACATGAAAACCCACATGGAATGATACTTGAAAATGAAAAACGCCCATCGGGAAATGGATGAATGACCCACCCACGCATACCCAAGAATGATATGACAGACAGAAATTATATGAGCGAAAATGCATTGATCGAAATGCAATGACCGAAACGCAATGAACGACAGCTCATGAAATGACCTTAACACCGGAGCTGAGTCACCAGCCAGCCCCCCTAATGCGGAAACCCCCCCACCTGAGCACCGCATGACATGGTGACAGCAATGTCCCCCCCCCCCAACATGGTAACAGAAAAGATTGCAGATGATGAACCCACAGCAATTGAAGGGAATAAAATAAGCTTGGGAGCAAGCAATATTGAGGATTACAACAAAAACATTTGGGGTATGCTAACCTTCAGACAATACAATTGCATGAGCAGCCTACAATGGTAACTAAAACTTGCAGCAGACCCCCTTAAATTTTTCACTCTTTGTTATATTGCAGCCATTTGCTAAAATCATTTAAGTTTATCTTTTTTCCTCATTAATGTACACACAGCACCCCATATTGACAGAAAAACACAGACTTGTTGAGATTTTTGCAGATTTTTAAAAAAAGAAAAACTGAAATATCACATGGTCCTAAGTATTCAGACCCTTTGCTCAGTATTTAGTAGAAGCACCTGTTTGATCTAATACAGCCATGAGTCTTTTTGGGAAAGATGCAACAAGTTTTTCACACCTGGATTTGGGGATCCTCTGCCATTCCTCCTTGCAGATCCTCTCCAGTTCTGTCAGGTTGGATGGTAAACGTGGGTGGACAGCCATTTGTAGGTCTCTCCAGAGATGCTTAATTGGGTTTAAATCAGGGCTCTGGCTGGGCCATTCAAGAACAGTCACGGAGTTGTTGTGAAGCCACTCCTTTGTTATTTTAGCTGTGTGCTTAGGGTCATTGTCTTGTTCGAAGGTAAACCTTCGTCCCAGTCTGAGGTCCTGAGCACTCTGGAGAGGGTTTTTGTCCAGGATATCCCCATACTTGGCCGCATTCATCTTTCCCTCGATTGCAACCAGTCGTCCTGTCCCTGCAGCTGAAAAACACCCCCACAGCATGCTGCCACCACCATGCTTCACTGTTGGGACTGTATTGGACAACTGATGAGCAGTGCCTGGTTTTCTCCACACATACCGCTTAGAATTAAGGCCAAAAAGTTCTATCTTGGTCTCATCAGATCAAAGAATCTTATTTCTCACCATCTTGGAGTCCTTCAGGTGTTTTTTTTTTAGCAAACTCCATGCGGGCTTTCATGGGTCCTTCACTGAGGAGAGGCTTCTGTCGAGCCACTCTGCCAAAAAGGCCCGACTGATGGAGGGCTGCAGTGATGGTTACCTTTCTACAACTTTCTCCCATCTCCGGACTGCATCTCTGGAGCTCAGCCACAGTGATCTTTGGGTTTTTCTTTACCTCTCTCACCAAGGCTCTTCTCCCCCGATAGCTCAGTTTGGCCGGACGGCCAGTTCTAGGAAGGGTTCTGGTCGTCCCAAACGTCTTCCATTTAAGAATTATGGAGGCCACTGTGCTCTTAGGAACCTTAAGTGCAGCAGAAATTGTGCCTTGCCACAATTCGGTCTCTGAGCTCTTCAGGCAGTTCCTTTTGACCTCATGATTTTTATTTGTTCTGACATGCACTGTGATGTCTTGTATAGACAGGTGTGTGGCTTTCCTAACCAAGTCCAATCAGTATAATCAAACACAGCTGGACTCAAAGGTGTAGAACCATCTCAAGGATGATCAGAAGAAATGGACAGCACCTGAGTTAAATATGAGTGTCACAGCAAAGGGTCTGAATACTTAGGACCATGTGATATTTCAGTTTTTCTTTTTAACCACTTGCCGACCGCCGCACGACTATATACGTCGGCAGAATGGCACGGGCAGGCAAAAGGACGTGTATGTACGTCCTTGCCTGCCCGCGGGTGGGGGGTCCGATCGGACCCCCCCCCGGTGCCTGCGGCGGTCGGCAAATCTTCTCCGGCGATCGGAGGTGAGGGGGAGGCCATCCATTCGTGGCCCCCCCCTCGCGATCGCTCTCAGCCAATGGCATCATTTCCCTGCCTCTGTATTGTACACAGAGGCAGAGGAAATGATGTCATCTCTCCTCGGCTCGGTATTTTCCGTTCCGGGCCGAGGAGAGAAGACTGCAATGTAAGTGCACAACACACACACACACAGTAGAACATGCCAGGCACACAAAACACCCCGATCCCCCCCCGATCGCCCCCCGATCCCCCCCCAATCACCGCCCCCCCCTGTCACAAACTGACACCAAGCAGGTTTTTTTTTTTTTTTTTTTTTTTTTTCTGATTACTGCATGGTGTCAGTTTGTGACAGTTACAGTGTTAGGGCAGTGAGTGTTAGGCCCCCTGTAGGTCTAGGGTACTCCCCTAACCCCCCCTAATAAAGTTTTAACCCCTTGATCACCCCCTGTCACCAGTGTCGCTAAGCGATCATTTTTCTGATCGCTGTATTAGTGTCGCTGGTGACGCTAGTTAGGGACGTAAATATTTAGGTTCACCGTCAGCGTTTTATAGCGACAGGGACCCCCATATACTACCTAATAAATGTTTTAACCCCTTGATTGCCCCCTAGTTAACCCTTTCACCACTGATCACCGTATAAGTGTTACGGGTGACGCTAGTTAGTTTGTTTATTTTTTATAGTGTCAGGGCACCCGCCGTTTATTACCGAATAAAGATTTAGCCCCCTGATCACCCGACGGTGATATGCGTCGCCCCAGGCAGCGTCAGATTAGCGCCAGTACCGCTAACACCCACGCACGCAGCATACGCCTCCCTTAGTGGTATAGTATCTGAACAGATCAATATCTGATCCGATCAGATCTATACTAGCGTCCCCAGCAGTTTAGGGTTCCCAAAAACACAGTGTTAGCGGGATCAGCCCAGATACCTGCTAGCACCTGCGTTTTGCCCCTCCGCCCGGCTCGGCCCAGCCCACCCAAGTGCAGTATCGATCGATCACTGTCACTTACAAAACACTAAACGCATAACTGCAGCGTTCGCAGAGTCAGGCCTGATCCCTGCGATCGCTAACAGTTTTTTTGGTAGCATTTTGGTGAAATGGCAAGCACCAGCCCCAGGCAGCGTCAGGTTAGTGCCAGTACCGCTAACACCCACGCACGCACCGTACACCTCCCTTAGTGTATAGTATCTGAACGGATCAATATCTGATCCGATCAGATCTATACTAGCGTCCCCAGCAGTTTAGGGTTCCCAAAAACGCAGTGTTAGCGGGATCAACCCAGATACCTGCTAGCACCTGTGTTTTGCCCCTCCGCCCGGCCCAGCCCAGCCCACCCAAGTGCAGTATCGATCGATCACTGTCACTTACAAAACACTAAACGCATAACTGCAGCGTTCGCAGAGTCAGGCCTGATCCCTGCGATCGCTAATAGTTTTTTTTGGTAGCGTTTTGGTGAACTGGCAAGCACCAGCCCCAGGCAGCGTCAGGTTAGTGCCAGTAGCGCTAACACCCACGCACGCACCGTACACCTCCCTTAGTGGTATAGTATCTGAACTGATCAATATCTGATCCGATCAGATCTATACTGGCGTCCCCAGCAGTTTAGGGTTCCCAAAAACGCAGTGTTAGCGGGATCAACCCAGATACCTGCTAGCACCTGCGTTTTGCCCCTCCGCCCGGCCCAGCCCAGCCCACCCAAGTGCAGTATCGATCGATCACTGTCACTTACAAAACACTAAATGCATAACTGCAGCGTTCGCAGAGTCAGGCCTGATCCCTGCGATCGTTAACAGTTTTTTTGGTAGCGTTTTGGTGAACTGGCAAGCGCCAGCGGCCTAGTACACCCCGGTCGTAGTCAAACCAGCACTGCAGTAACACTTGGTGACGTGGCGAGTCCCATAAGTGCAGTTCAAGCTGGTGAGGTGGCAAGCACAAATAGTGTCCCGCTGCCACCAAGAAGACAAACACAGGCCCGTCATGCCCATAGTGCCCTTCCTGCTGCATTCGCCAATCCTAATTGGGAACCCACCACTTCTGCAGCGCCCGTACTTCCCCCATTCACATCCCCAACCAAATGCAGTCGGCTGCATGAGAGGCATTTTTATGTCCTCCCGAGTACCCCTACCCAACGAACCCCCCCAAAAAAGATGTCGTGTCTGCAGCAAGCGTGGATATAGGCGTGACACCCGCTATTATTGTCCCTCCTGTCCTGACAATCCTGGTCTTTGCATTGGTGAATGTTTTGAACGCTACCATTCACTAGTTGAGTATTAGCGTAGGGTACAGCATTGCACAGACTAGGACACACTTTCACAGGGTCTCCCAAGATGCCATCGCATTTTGAGAGACCCGAACCTGGAACCGGTTACAGTTATAAAAGTTACAGTTACAAAAAAAGTGTAAAAAAAAAAAAAAAAAAAAAACACAAACAAAAATATAAAATAAAAAAAAATAGTTGTCGTTTTATTGTTCTCTCTCTCTCTATTCTCTCTATTGTTCTGCTCTTTTTTACTGTATTCTATTCTGCAATGTTTTATTGTTATTATGTTTTATCATGTTTGCTTTTCAGGTCTGCAATTTTTTATACTTTACCGTTTACTGTGCTTTATTGTTAACCATATTTTTGTCTTCAGGTACAGCATTCACGACTTTGAGTGGTTATACCAGAATGATGCCTGCAGGTTTAGGTATCATCTTGGTATCATTCTTTTCAGCCAGCGGTCGGCTTTCATGTAAAAGCAATCCTAGCGGCTAATTAGCCTCTAGACTGCTTTTACAAGCAGTGGGAGAGAATGCCCCCCCCCCCCCCCCACCGTCTTCCGTGTTTTTCTCTGGCTCTCCTGTCTCAACAGGGAACCTGAGAATGCAGCTGGTGATTCAACCAGCTGACCATAGAGCTGATCAGAGACCAGAGTGGCTCCAAACATCTCTATGGCCTAAGAAACCGGAAGCTACGAGCATTTTATGACTTAGATTTCGCCGGATGTAAATAGCGCCATTGGGAAATTGGGAAAGCATTTTATCATACCGATCTTGGTGTGGTCAGATGCTTTGAGGGCAGAGGAGAAATCTAGGGTCTAATAGACCCCAATTTTTTCAAAAAAGAGTACCTGTCACTACCTATTGCTATCATAGGGGATATTTACATTCCCTGAGATAACAATAAAAATGATTAAAAAAAAAAAAAAATGAAAGGAACAGTTTTAAAATAAGATAAAAAAGCAAAAAAATAATAAAGAAAAAAAAAAAAAAAAAAAAAGCACCCCTGTCCCCCCTGCTCTCGCGCTAAGGCGAACGCAAGCGTCGGTCTGGCGTCAAATGTAAACAGCAATTGCACCATGCATGTGAGGTATCACCGCGACGGTCAGATCGAGGGCAGTAATTTTAGCAGTAGACCTCCTCTGTAAATCTAAAGTGGTAACCTGTAAAGGCTTTTAAAGGCTTTTAAAAATGTATTTATTTTGTTGTCACTGCACGTTTGTGCGCAATTGTAAAGCATGTCATGTTTGGTATCCATGTACTCGGCCTAAGATCATCTTTTTTATTTCATCAAATATTTGGGCAATATAGTGTGTTTTAGTGCATTAAAATGTAAAAAAGTGTGTTTTTTCCCCAAAAAATGCGTTTGAAAAATCGCTGCGCAAATACTGTGTGAAAAAAAAAAATGAAACACCCACCATTTTAATCTGTAGGGCATTTGCTTTAAAAAAATATATAATGTGTGGGGGTTCAAAGTAATTTTCTTGCAAAAAAAAAATAATTTTTTCATGTAATCAAAAAGTGTCAGAAAGGGCTTTGTCTTCAAGTGGTTAGAAGAGTGGGTGATGTGTGACATAAGCTTCTAAATGTTGTGCATAAAATGCCAGGACAGTTCAAACCCCCCCAAATGACCCCATTTTGGAAAGTAGACACCCCAAGCTATTTGCTGAGAGGCATGTCGAGTCCATGGAATATTTTATATTGTGACACAAGTTGCGGGAAAGAGACAAATTATTTTTTTTTTTTTTTTTTTTTGCACAAAGTTGTCACTAAATTATATATTGCTCAAACATGCCATGGGAATATGTGAAATTACACCCCAAAATACATTCTGTTGCTTCTCCTGAGTACGGGGATACCACATGTGTGAGACTTTTTGGGAGCCTAGCCACGTATGGGACCCCGAAAACCAAGCACCGCCTTCAGGCTTTCTAAGGGCGTAAATTTTTGATTTCACTCTTCACTGCCTATCACAGTCTCGGAGGCCATGGAATGCCCAGGTGGCACAAACCCCCCCCAAATGACCCCATTTTGGAAAGTAGACACCCCAAGCTATTTGCTGAGAGGTATAGTGAGTATTTTGCAGACCTCACTTTTTGTCACAAAGTTTTGAAAATTAAAAAAAGAAAAAAAAAATTTTTTTTTTTGTCTTTCTTCATTTTCAAAAACAAATGAGAGCTGCAAAATACTCACCATGCCTCTCAGCAAATAGCTTGGGGTGTCTACTTTCCAAAATGGGGTCATTTGGGGGGGTTTGTGCCACCTGGGCATTCCATGGCCTCCGAAACTGTGATAGGCAGTGAAGAGTGAAATCAAAAATGTACACCCTTAGAAATCCTGAAGGCGGTGATTGGTTTTCGGGGTCCCGTACGCGGCTAGGCTCCTAAAAAGTCCCACACATGTGGTATCCCCGTACTCAAGAGAAGCAGCAGAATGTATTTTGGGGTGCAATTCCACATATGCCCATGACCTGTGTGAGCAATATATCATTTAGTGACAACTTTGTGCAAAAAAAAAAAAAATAAAAAAATAAATTGTCACTTTCCCGCAACTTGTGTCAAAATATAAAATATTCCATGGACTCAACATGCCTCTCAGCAAATAGCTTGGGGTGTCTACTTTCCAAAATGGGGTCATTTGGGGGAGGTTTGTGCCATCTGGGCATTTTATGGCCTTCAAAACTGTGATAGGTAGTGAGGAGTAAAATCAAAAATGTACGCCCTTAGAAATCCTGAAGGCAGTGATTGGTTTTCGGGGCCCCGTATGCGGCTAGGCTCACAAAAAGTCCCACACATGTGGTATCCCCATACTCAGGAGAAGCAGCTAAATGTATTTTGGGGTGCAATTCCACATATGCCCATGGCCTGTGTGAGCAATATATCATTTAGTGACAACTTTTTGTAATTTTTTTTTTTTTTTTTTTTTTTTTTCATTATTCAATCACTTGGGACAAAAAAAATGAATATTCAATGGGCTCAACATGCCTCTCAGCAATTTCCTTGGGGTGTCTACTTTCCAAAATGGGGTCATTTGTGGGGGTTTTGTACTGCCCTGTCATTTTAGCACCTCAAGAAATGACATAGGCAGTCATAAATTAAAGACTGTGTAAATTCCAGAAAATGTACCCTAGTTTGTAGGTGCTATAACTTTTGCGCAAACCAATAAATATACACTTATTGACATTTTTTTTACCAAAGACATGTGGCCAAATACATTTTGGCCTAAATGTATGACTAAAATTGAGTTTATTGGATTTTTTTTAGAACAAAAAGTAGAAAATATCATTTTTTTTCAAAATTTTCGGTCTTTTTCCGTGTATAGCGCAAAAAATAAAAACGGCAGAGGTGATCAAATACCATCAAAAGAAAGCTCTATTTGTGGGAAGAAAAGGACGCAAATTTCGTTTGGTTACAGCATTGCATGACCGCGCAATTAGCAGTTAAAGCGACGCAGTGCCAAATTGTAAAAAGTGCTCTGGTCAGGAAGGGGGTAAATCCTTCCGGGGCTGAAGTGGTTAAATAAATTTGCAAAAATGTCAACAATTCTGTGTTTTTCTGTCAGTATGGGGTGCTGTGTGTACATTAATGAGGAAAAAAATGAACTTAACCACTTGACCACTGGGCACTTAAACCCCCTTAATAACCAGACCAATTTTCAGCTTTCGGTGCTCTCACATTTTGAATGACAATTACTCAGTCATGCAACACTGTGCCTATATGAAATTTTTGTCCTTTTTTCACACAAATAGAGCTTTTTTTTGGTGGTATTTAATCACCGCTGGGTTCTTTATTTTTTGCGCTATAAAAGAAAAAAGACTGAAAATTATGTAAAAAAATGCATTTTTCTTTGTTTCTGTCATAAAATTTTGCAAATTAGTAATTGGCCAAAATTTATACCACTACATATCTTTGGTAAAAATAACCCAAATCGGTGTATATTATTTGGTCTTTGTGAAAGTTAGAGTCCAAAAGCTATGGTGCCAATAGCTCAAAATTGATCACACCTGAAGTACTGACGGCCTATCTAATTTCTTGAGACCCTAACATGCCAGAAAAGTACAAGTACCCCCCAAATGACCCCTTTTTGGAAGGAAGACATTCCAAGGTATTTAGAAAGATGCATGATGAGTTTTTTGAAGTTGTCATTTTTCCCCACAATTCTTTGCAAAATCAAGATTTTTTTTTCTTTTTTTCTTTTTTTCACAAAATTGTCATATTAGCAGGTTATTTCTCACACGCGGCATATGCATACCAGAAATTACACCCCAAAACACATTCTGCTATTACTCCCGAGTATGGCGATACCACATGTGTGAGACTTTTACACAGCGTGGCCACATACAGAGGCCCAACATGCACGGAGCACCTTAAGGCGTTCTGGAGTGCCCAGGCCAAATCTGACATTTCTCTGCTACATGTAAAAATCATCGTTTATTTGCTAGAAAATTATATAGAACCCCAAAACATTATATATGTTTTTTAGCAAAGACCCTAGAGAATACAATGGCGGTCGTTTCAACTTTTTATCTCGCACGGTATTTGCGCAGCAATTTATCGAACGCTTTTTTTTGGAAAAAAGTTTTGTGCTTTAAAAAAAAAAACAAAACAGTAAAGTTAGCCCAATGTTTTTGCATAATGTGAAAGATGAAGTTATGCCGAGTAAATAAATACCTAACATGTCACCCTTCAAAATTGCACACGCTCGTGGAATGGCGCCAAACTCCGCTACTTATAAATCCCCATAGGCAACGCTTTAAAATTTTTTACTGGTTACATGTTTTGAGTTAGAGGAGGTCTAGGGCCAAAATTATTGCTCTCGCTCTACTGATCCCTGTGATACCTCACATGTGTGGTTTGAACACCATTTTCATATGTGGGCGGGACTTACATATGCGTTTGCTTCTGCATGCGAGCACACGGGGAAAAACATTTTTTTTTTTTTTTTTTTATTGTTCATTTTACTTTATTTTAGTTTGAAGCTTTTGTCCAAAAGATAAATTTTTTGATCACTTTTATTCCTATTACAAGGAATGTAAACATCCTTGTAATAGGAATATGACATGACAGGTCCTCTTTACAGTGAGATATAGGGTCAATAAAACCCCACATCTCACCTCTAGGCTGGGAAGCCTGAAATAAAAAAAAAAAAAAAAACAAAAAACAATCCTGGCTTCGATCGTAGCGGTGAGTCGGTAGAAGCACCTGAGGGTGGTGGGGGAGTCCTCTCTCGCCTCCCGTAAGAACGATTAAGCAGTGGAACAGCCTTTATGATCATTCTTATGGTGTAGGGAATCGCCGGCTGAATAAGCGGATATCTGAATGATGCCTATAGCTGCAGGCATCATTCAGGTATCCACGCACAAAGTCAAGGACGTCGTATGACGGCAGGCGGGAAGTGGTTAAAACGCATATTTTTTTTTTTTTTTTTACACAAAGTTGTCCATTTATATAATATTTCTAACACATAGCATGTACATACCAAAAATGACACCCCAAAATAGATTCTCCTAATCCTCCTGAGTACGCCGATATCACATGTGTGAGACTTCCACAGCCTGGCCACATACAGAGGCCGAGTACAGCCGAGTATGGCTGAGCGTGGCTGGGTATGGCAAAGTATGGCTGGGTATCACCGAGTATTGCAGAGTGGCTGGGTATGGCAGAGTGTGGCTGGGTATGGAAGATTATTGCAGGGTAGTGCAGGGTATTGCAGGGCATTGCAGAGTAGTGTAGGGTATGGAGGGATAGCTGAGCATGGATGGATGGATCCATGGATGTGACAACAATTGTCACAGAGCAGCGCTGTGGGCACTACACATCCAGCCCACAGCGTTGCTGCCATCCGATCCCTCCCCCTCTGTACCGATCGGTACAGAGAGGGGAGAGAGGAACCGACATGACGCCGGTTTGTTTACATGTGATCGCTCCTGCATTTGACGGAGCGATCACATGGTAAACGGCCGCTATAAGCGGCCGTGATCTGTGATCCGTGATGCGCCGGGTCCTCTGGATTATCAATTCATGTAAATCAGCAACAGCAGCTACCATATACAGTTAGGAGCATCCCTGCTCTTCCTCAGGCTGTCTGGCAATGTGTAACATACTACAAACACCTCCCTCTTTTAAATCAAACATGGGTGGGTGTTGCCCCACAGGTGTGTCCCATGCTTCCAAGATTGAAAGCACACGGAATAAATGAACCCCATATAAATTTCACAACCGCTTACCTATCTATTACCACTAAGCTAATTCTAACACAATAAATCCAATCAGTAGTTTTATCAAAATGTGGCAATCTATCAAGTAGGGTCTTTATATAGAAAAAAAGGAAAGTGCTTACAAAAGCCCAAAAGGGAAAGACAATAAATGCAATTTTTAGCTCCTCATATCAAAAATATATATATCAATAAATATACACAATAATTTTTCATAATCGCCTAATGATAAATTTCCATCATGCATAAAAATGTAATCTTGGAATAATCAAAAAATCTTGTCATGACTTCATCCCATTTTCATCCATCGTTCCATAATGTGTCCCATATGTCCCATACATCAAGATGCGATTATATCTGAAAAAGAACATGCAATATAGTCGCTAAACGAAATCATTCATAAAAATAAATACAAATCATAATCTCTATTCCATCCGTATATAAAGATCGTAACCTGTTAATCCACCAACTTCACGCTGTTTGAGTTTCAGTATTCTATCACCCCCTCTTTTGTCTCGGGGAACCTCCTCAAGCACCATGAATCTCGGGTCTGAGTCCTGATGTCCTTTCACCAAGAAATGCCTGGATACAGGCAAACCTGGCTGTTTCAATCTTATGGTGCTGCGATGATGTGCGATTCTGTCTTTTATCTTCTGGGTAGTTTCACCGACATATAATAGTTTGCAAGGACAAATGAGAATATAGATCACATAAGAGGATTGACATGTGAACAATCCCTTTATCGCGACCCTATTCCCATTTCTGGGATGGATATAATGGTCACCTTTTAGCATAAGTTTGCACTGAATGTAATTCAAGCAGGGGAAACACCCTTTCCTTTTCTTACCTAGAAACGTGATTTTTGATATCTGTTCTCTGTTTCTATATTCTGATCTCACCAATGCATCTTTCAATGTTTTATTCCTTCTGAAGGCTTTAACCACTTAAGGACCGCCTCACGCCGATGTACGTCGCCAAGGTGGCACGGGCAGGCAGAATCTCGTACATATACGAGATCTGCCTCCCGCGGGCGGGGGGTCCGATCGGACCCCCCCCAGTGCCCGAGGCGGTCCGCTTCTGACCAGCGGCGATCAGAGATGAGGGGGAGACCATCCGTTCGTGGCCCCCCCCCCCCTCGCGATTGCCGCCGGCCAGTCAAATCATTCCTTTGCTGCTGTATGCTAAACAGCAGCAAAGGAAATGATGTCATCTCTCCTCGGCTCGGTATTTTCCGTTCCGGCGCCGAGGAGAGAAGACTGGAATGTGAGTTACACAAACACACACATACAGTAGAACACGCCAGGCACACATTACACCCCCGATCCCACCCCGATCACCCCCCCCCCCCTGTTACACTGACACCAAGCAGTTTTTTTTTTTTTTAATTTTTTCTGATTACTGCATGGTGTCAGTTTGTGACAGTTACTGTGTTAGGGCAGTTACTGTTAGCCCCCTTTAGGTCTAGGATACCCCCCTAACCCCCCTAATAAAGTTTTAACCCCTTGATCACCCCCCGTCGCCAGTGTCACTAAGCGATCATTTTTCTGATCGCTGTATTAGTGTCGCTGGTGACGCTAGTTAGGGAGGTAAATATTTAGGTTCGCCGTCAGCGTTTTATAGGGACAAGGACCCCCATATACTACCTAATGTTTTAACCCCTTGATTGCCCCCTAGTTAACCCTTTCACCACTGATCACCGTATAACTGTTACGGGTGACTCTGGTTAGTTCGTTTATTTTTTTATAGTGTCAGGGCACCCGCCGTTTATTACCGAATAAAGGTTTAGCCCCCTGATCGCCCGGCGGTGATGAGTCGCCCCAGGCAGCGTCAGATTAGCGCCAGTACCGCTAACACCCACGCACGCAGCATACGCCTCCCTTAGTGGTATAGTATCTGTACGGATCAATATCTGATCCGATCAGATCTATACTAGCGTCCCCAGCAGTTTAGGGTTCCCAAAAATGCAGTGTTAGCGGGATCAGCCCAGATACCTGCTAGCACCTGTGTTTTGCCCCTCCGCCCGGCCCAGCCCAGCCCACCCAAGTGCAGTATCGATCGATCACTGTCACAAAACACTAAACGCATAACTGCAGCGTTCGCAGAGTCAGGCCTGATCCCTGCAATCGCTAACAGTTTTTTTTGGTAGCGTTTTGGTGAACTGGCAAGCACCAGTGGCCTAGTACACCCCGGTCGTAGTCAAACCAGCACTGCAGTAACACTTGGTGATGTGGCAAGTCCCACAAGTGCAGTTCAAGCTGGTGAGGTGACAAGCACAAGTAGTGTCCCACTGCCACCAAGAAGAAGACAAACACAGGCCCGTCGTGCCCACAGTGCCCTTCCTGCTGCATTCGCCAATCCTAATTGGGAACCCACCACTTCTGCAGCACCTGTACTTCCCCCATTCACATCCCCAACCAAATGCAGTCGGTTGCATGAGAGGCATTTTCTTTATGTCCTCCCGAGTACCCCTACCCAACGAACCCCCCCAAAAAAGATGTCGTGTCTGCAGCAAGCGCGGATATAGGCGTGACACCCGCTATTATTGTCCCTCATGTACTGACAATCCTGGTCTTTGCATTGGTGAATGTTTTGAATGCTACCATTCACTAGTTGAGTATTAGCGTAGGGTACAGCATTGCACAGACTAGGCACACTTTCACAGGGTCTCCCAAGATGCCATCGCATTTTGAGAGACCCGAACCTGGAACCGGTTACAGTTATAAAAAGTTAGTTACAAAAAAAAGTGTAAAAAAAAAAAAAAAAAAATGAAATAAAAAATAGTTGTCGTTTTATTGTTCTCTCTCTCTGTTCTCTATTGTTCTGCTCTTTTTTACTGTATTCTATTCTGCAATGTTATTATGTTTTATCATGCTTGCTTTTCAGGTATGCAATTTTTTATACTTTACCGTTTACTGTGTTTTATTGTTAGCCATTTTTTTGTCTTCAGTTACGCCATTCACGACTTTGAATGGTTATACCAGAATGATGCCTGCAGGTTTAGGTATCATCTTGGTATCATTCTTTTCAGCCAGCGGTCGGCTTTCATGTAAAAGCAATCCTAGCGGCTAATTAGCCTCTAGACTGCTTTTACAAGCAGTGGGAGGGAATGCCCCCCCCCACCATCTTCCGTGTTTTTCTCTGGCTCTCCTGTCTCAACAGGGAACCTGAGAATGCAACCGGTGATTCAGCCAGCTGACCATAGAGCTGATCAGAGACCAGAGTGGCTCCAAACATCTCTATGGCCTAAGAAACCGGAAGCTACGAGCATTTCATGACTTCGACTTCGCTGGAAGTAAACAGCGCCATTGGGAAATTGGGAAAGCATTTTATCACACCGATCTTTTTTTTTCTCAAACAAAAGGTTTTATTAAAATTGAATAAGTGTATACAGTTCCAGAGCTCATACAGCAATTTACATGGCAGAAGTCACATCTTACATATGTATTAGGATAAAGAACAAAAAAAAGTACAGAAAAAGGGGGTACATACTCCATTACATCAGATGAAGAGAAAACAAAGAGGAGAAAAGAGGGAACATAACCTCTCATCAGATAAATCCTTCTGTGGGCTATCCACATTCCTTCAATGGATAATTTGCTTATCACCTCTTAGCATACTGGCTAATTATATAGTGCATAACATATATCCCATGAGAATTGAAGCTAATAAAGGCCACCTTTAGAATAAGCGATCATATATCAAATCTATTGGCGCTAGACCTGGTGTATCCAACCATGGAGCCCATAGTTTCTCATATTTTTGTGTCGCTCCCCTATGCTGGTATATAATTTTTTCCATACGGATTGTGGCCCCCATTTGTGTAATCCATTCTTGTACCGTGGGAGGACTCGTGGACCTCCAGTGCCTGAGGATAAGCAGGCGGGCCTGAAACAAAGCTCTTCTGATAGCCTGTCTAAGGATATCCTCAGTCAGTAGACCATCCACAATCCCCAGCACACATGGTTTGGGATCCAAAGGTATCACTATTTGGAAAACTCTATTAATGGTGTTAATGACCTCGTTCCAATAGAGGTGCAATTTTGGGCATCTGCACAGGAGGTGTATGAGATCTCCATGGTCTCTGGAGCATCTGGTGCAGGTGGGATCAGTGCCCAAACCCATACGGGCCAGTCTAGCCGGTGTGTAGTGCACTCTGGAAATAATATAGAGCTGTGAGAGCTTTTGAGCAGCGTTTAATGAACACGTGGAAACTGCCAGCAAGGCTTCCTCCCACTGTTCCTCCTCAAAGGAGCCAACATACTGTTCCCAGTGGGACATGACCCTCAGAGGCGCGTCCCCTAGGAAAAGGTTCAGAAGCATGGTATAGCAGTCAGATATAAATCCTCTATAAGTGGTTATGGCAAGTAGATGGTTGAAAATAGGAGTGGGTTGCAGGTTCCAAATATCGGGGCCCCTTTGTGCATCTATTGCATGTTTAAGTTGTCTGTAATAAAAGAGCATAGAGCCCGGCAATTGAAAGGCCTCCCTGAGCTCCGAGAAGGGTCTCAATTTACCGTCTCTAAGTATGTGGACTATATGGGACACCCCGTACTGTTGCCATTTAGATCCATAGGGTATTTTAGCTATTTCTGAATAGTGATTGTTTTCCCAGATGGGGCTATACTTGGTGAAGCCCTCCACCCCCTGCAGCATCCTGACCTTGTTCCAGATTTTCTGCATAAGTGCATAAGTTGGGAAAAGCTTATTAGATTTGTTATATTGTAAGGCCTCTAATCCATCCACCACCTCTCTCCTGGAAGTGAACCGGAGTATGTGGGCCGAAGAGTCTCTCAGGTTCATCTCCAGGTCCTCCCCGGGACCTATGGCTCTAGCAATGTGCTGTAGCTGGGAGGCCAAATAATACACCCAGGGGTTAGGCAATGCTAAACCTCCATTGTCTTTAGGACGTTGTAGCTGCTCTAGTTTAATTCTAGGAGGCTTTGAAAGCCATATAAATGAACGGAAAAGGGAGTTGATGATTCTAAACTTTTTCAGAGTAATAACCATTGGAGAATTGTGGAGCACATATAGTAGTTGTGGCATAAGGATCATCTTTATTAAGTTTATTCTGCCTACTTGGGACAGCTTTAATTTACTCCACACTTTGACCCGATCACGACATCTATTGATCAATGGGGTTAGATTAAGATTCACATAGTCCAATATACGGGCTGTAATCTGTATACCCAGATATTTGAAGGATGTCGAGACTGGTATGTCCTGCATATTTTGTTGGGTTGTGGGCGGGTCACGGTCCAGAAGCAGCAGAGAGGACTTGGTCCAGTTAATAACTAAGCCTGAGTATTTCCCGAACTGTCTAATTACTCTCATTGCTTCTGTCAGTGAGTTAGATGTATCACCCAGTAGCAGCATGGTGTCATCTGCATACATAATTACCTTCTCCTGAATGTCTCCGTATCTAAAACCCTGTATCAAGGGATTAGCGCGTACCGTAGCCGCTAGGGGCTCAATAGCCATAGCAAACAGGAGCGGAGACAGGGGGCACCCCTGCCTCGTACCCCTGTATAGTTTAAAGGGTGATGAAATCCTTCCTCCCTCTCTAATGGCCGCTATAGGAGACGAATAGAGTAACTGCACCCACTTGATAAAGCCCTCCCCAATTCCAAATTTTCGCATCACTGCCCATAGATAGTCCCACTCGACGCTATCAAACGCCTTGTGGGCGTCCAGTGACAGCAACGCTCTATCTCCCCTATTGTCTGCCTGGGATTGGATATTGAGGAAAAGTCTACGGAGGTTTATCGCAGTCGACTTTTGGGGCATAAATCCGGATTGATCCGAGTGGATTATACTGGATATGACTTTATTCATGCGGATTGCTAATGCTTTGGCTAATATCTTTACATCAGTTTGTAAAAGAGATATAGGGCGGTATGACCCCGGGTCGAGAGGGTCTTTATTGGGTTTTAGTATCAAAACTATATTTGCTCTAGTCATTGATTGAGGAAGGCTGCCACTCTGTTTCGCTGCATCAAATACCTTCAATAGACGTGGAAGTATATGCTCGCCATATTGTTTGTATACCTCGATGGGGAGTCCATCGTCACCCGGGGCCTTGGAATTGGGGAACAGACTGGTCGCCAACCGCAGTTCCTCAACAGTCAAAGGGGCGTCAAGTTCCCCCCTAGCTGCCACTTGTAAACTGGGGAGCTGAATATTGTCCAGATATTCGGTTAAGGAGTCTAGGGTATATGTTTGTTTAGACTCATAGAGGGAGGAGTAAAATTCCACCAATTCTGCTAAGATTTGGTCCGGGGCATTGGTTAGCCCTCCAAGGTGTGTACGTAAGGCCCCAATTGAGGGGGAAGTTTGATGGGCATGGGCAATGGTTGCTAACAGGCGTCCAGTGTGCTCTCCCTCCTCGTAGAATGCTGCTTTATGAAAAAATCTCTTCCTCTCTGCTGTAGATGTCGTGATTTTATTATTATACAGTACAGTATTATACAGTATTTTATACAACGCATCTTGCGCAGAGAGCCACGCCTCTTTGTTACTTTGGGTTGGATCTGTGATAAATTTGCTCTCCAGTTCCTTTGCCATGTTTTCAATTCCCTCCCTCTGAGCATGTGTCTTTCTCTTAACAGCTTGAATTTCAGTTATAAATAGGCCTCTCAGGACAGCCTTAAAGACTTCCCAGTTCACAGGCCATTGTTCGTCAGCCTCATGTAGGCGCCAAAAGTCTATTATATGAGATTCTATTTGCTCATGGGAAGGGAAGAGACTCAGCCAAAAAGCGTTCATTTTCCATGGGGCTTTTGTCATCGTGGAAGGGGGGCGTACCTCTAAAGTTGCTATCAATGGGGAGTGATCCGACACACTCCTAAGAGCATAAGTCACCTCAGAGATGTGTCGTTCAGCTGCACTAGAGCATAGGCATAAATCTATCCTTGATAGTGATGCATAGCTTTTTGAGAAACAGGAAAACTGTTTTACCCCCGGGTTTTTGGCTCTCCATGGGTCCCTCCATCCCACCTCCTCAATAAATTTCCTAAGAGCCGTGCGGTGTACCCCCCTCCCTCCCATCACAGGCGGGTGCTTATCTAGTACTGCGTCCGTATAGTTGTTGAAGTCCCCAAAGACATACATTGGCGTCTCCGGATACTTCATTTGGAATGTCACCAGGGACCTCAACACCAGATTATTGTACGGCGGGGGTACATATACAAATGCCAGTATACATTTAAAGGAAAACAATTTACAACATAAAAATACATATCTCCCCTCATCATCCAACTCAGAATCTAACTCCACAAAATCTATGGAGCCAGGTACCAGTACACTCACACCCCGAGAATATGAGGTGTGAGTGGAGTGATATGCCTTACCCACCCATCTAAAATTAATGCATGACAGAGAATCAGCAGTAAGGTGGGTCTCTTGTAAAGCACATATAGCCGGGAGACGTTTCCTCAATAAGGATGATACCATTGTCCGCTTTAGGGGGTCCTGCAGGCCCTGAATATTCCAAGAAAGGACAGTTACTGTTGTCATTTTTGGGTGTCTAGTTGGAAAATAACAGGGTAAAACAATATAGTGCCCCCCTGACTCCCATCCATGGGGGGGGAGGACCACCATGCAGTACCCAGCAGGGGCCAAGAAGTGACGAAACTGCCAATGCAAGAAGAAGAAAGTTACGGCTCTATCCAAGGACCGTAATACCTCGATCGCTCTGGAACAAACTTGTGTGTAGAAGTATCGTAAAACGCACAACGGTGCATAAATCGAACAAAAGTGCCTCTTCTGACATGAATTATCTATCAATATGCACTTGTCGTATTGAAAGGCAACTATTTTTTGTAATCCACGACACCGGTGTGTCAACTGATATACCAAAACTGTGTGGGACAACCGGTCCCTCCAAACAGCAATGACATATTTTCTGGTACTTGCTATGAAGTACATTGCCATGATCCATCTTGTCATCGAACTCGCATTTTTGTAGAGAATGAATCAATATATGTTTCCGGCACAACCCTCCTCCGAGGGGAAAAGAAAAGGATAGATCCCTGGGCCTTTGTTAGGGATATCAATCTATCTCCGCTTCTGGTCTCCTATCCTGACGCAGCTCATTTTCATTAGCGTCTAGCCAATCCGCAGCCTCCGCCGGGTGTTCAAAGAAATGTGCTCTGCCCCTCAATGTAACTCTGAGTTTTGCAGGATAGAGCATTGCATAAGAGGCTTGTACTCTCTGCAGGCGTTTTTTAATTTCCGAGAACCGTGCGCGGTTCTTCTGGACTGCAGCTGAGAAATCTGGGTAGAATGAAATCCGCGTGCCATTGTACTGGACATTCCTCTTTTCTCTGGCTAGTTTCAGGATAATTTCCCTGTCTCTATAATTCAGGAGACGGGCCAGTATTGGGCGGGGGGGGTTTCCTGGCGGGAGAGGTCTGGCAGGTATTCTGTGAGCTCTTTCCACCGCATACAAGTGAGTGAAAGCCTCCTTACCGAATATTTCAGCCATCCATTGTTCTATGAATTGCGTGGGGTCACGGCCCTCCACCTTCTCCGGTAAGCCGACTATGCGCACGTTATTGCGCCTGAGGCGATTTTCAAAATCCTCAGCGTGGGTATCCGTAGCTTTTGCTAGACGTGTGGTGGATTGGGAGTCTCTAATCAGTGTAGGTAGTTTATCTTCAAGCTCACTTATTCTGCTTTCTGCTGCAGTGGTACACTCTCGAATTTTCTGAATATCTTGTCTGATGAGACTAACCTCCTCCTTGAGGCCACCAAATCGTACTTGTAGATTGTTTACAGAGGCTGTACATTTGTTAACTGCTTTTAAAATGTCTGCCAGTGTGGGCTGTGCACCCCCCTCCTCCTCCTCATGTTCTTCAGGCTCATCAGCTATAGCCTCACTATCCTCTCCCTGTGTCAACATGGCCCCTGCTCCCTGTGCTTCCATACATTCTTCCTCCTCAGTGCCATTAAAGTCAGGGCATTCATTTAGTGACTGTGCTGCATCTAGGCCTGGTTTTTCAGACAGTTTTTGAGCATAGTACCTCATGTCCTTAGGGTGATCAGCGGAGCCATCCTTAGAGCCTTTCAGCTGCTTGTGCTGTCCCTCCTTCAGCTTGTCACGTTTCTGTGTGGACGGCGGAGCGGCGCCATGTTGAGGATCCATCCTGGAACCTTCTCCTCTCTGTCCACGGGTCATCATGCCCTCCTGGTACACCGGAGTGGGCACGGAATGTGCAGGGGGTTCTCCCCGTTCGATCAAGCCAAAAACGGGGGTAATAGAGTGCCGGTAACCGGATCAAATCAGGATCACTGCGGGAGCTCTGTGACTAGACGTCTGCTCACATGCCGCGCTGGCCACGCCCCCTATCACACCGATCTTGGTGTGGTCAGATGCTTTGAGGGCAGAGGAGAGATCTAGGGTCTAATAGACCCAATTTTTTTCAAAAAAGAGTACCTGTCACTACCTATTGCTATCATAGGGGGTATTTACATTCCCTGAGATAACAATAAAAATGATTAAAAAAAAATATGAAAGGAACAGTTTAAAAATAAGATAAAAAAGCAAAAAAAATAAAGGGAAAAAAAATAAATAAAAAAAGCACCCCTGTCCCCCCCTGCTGTCGCGCAAAGGTGGACGCAAGCGTCAGTCTGGCGTCAAATGTAAACAGCAATTGCACCATGCATGTGAGGGGTCACCGCGAACGTCAGATCGAGGGCAGTAATTTTAGCAGTAGACCTCCTCTGTAAATCTAAAGTGGTAACCTGTAAAGGCTTTTAAAGGCTTTTAAAAATGTATTTAGTTTGTCGCCACTGCACGTTTGTGCGCAATTTTAAAGCATGTCATGTTTGGTATCCATGTACTCGGCCTAAGATCATCTTTTTTATTTCAGCAAACATTTGGGCAATATAGTGTGTTTTAGTGCATTAAAATTTAAAAAAGTGTGTTTTTTCCCCAAAAAATGCGTTTGAAAAATCGCTGCGCAAATACTGTGTGAAAAAAAAAAATGAAACACCCACCATTTTAATCTGTAGGGCATTTGCTTTAAAAATATATATATAATGTTTGGGGGTTCAAAGTAGTTTTCTTGCAAAAAAATAAAAATTTTTTTCATGTAAACAAAAAGTGTCAGAAAGGGCTTTGTCTTCAAGTGGTTAGAAGAGTGGGTGATGTGTGACATAAGCTTCTAAATGTTGTGCATAAAATGCCAGGACAGTTCAAAACCCCCCCAAATGACCCCATTTTGGAAAGTAGACACCCCAAGCTATTTGCTGAGAGTCATGTCGAGTCCATGGAATATTTTATATTGTGACACAAGTTGCGGGAAAGTCATTTTTTTTTTTTTTTTTTTGCACAAAGTTGTCACTAAATGATGTATTGCTCAAACATGCCATGGGAATATGTGAAATTACACCCCAAAATACATTTAGCTGCTTCTCCTGACTACGGGGATACCACATGTGTGAGACTTTTTGGGAGCCTAGCTGCGTACGGGACCCCGAAAACCAAGCACCGCGTTCAGGCTTTCTAAGGGCGTAAATTTTTGATTTCACTCTTCACTGACTATCACAGTTTCGGAGGCCATGGAATGCCCAGGTGGCACAAACCCCCCCCCAAATTACCCCATTTTGGAAAGTAGACACCCCAAGCTATTTGCTGAGAGGTATAGTGAGTATTTTGCAGACCTCACTTTTTGTCACAAAGTTTTGAAAATTGAAAAAAGAAAAAAAAATGTTTTTTCTTGTCTTTCTTCATTTTCAAAAACAAATGAGAGCTGCAAAATACTCACCATGCCTCTCCGCAAATAGCTTGGGGTGTCTACTTTCCAAAATGGGGTCATTTGGGGGGGTTTTGTGCCACCTGGGAATTCCATGGCCTACGAAACTGTGATAGGCAGTGAAGAGTGAAATCAAAAATTTACACCCTTAGAAATCCTGAAAGCGGTGATTGGTTTTCGGGGCCCCGTACGCGGCTAGGCTCCCAAAAAGTCCCACACATGTGGTATCCCCATACTCAGGAGAAGCAGCTAAATGTATTTTGGGGTGCAATTCCACATATGCCCATGGCCTGTGTGAGCAATATATCATTTAGTGACAACTTTGTGCAAAAAAAATAAAAAAATTGTCACTTTCCCGCAACTTGTGTCAAAATATAAAATATTCCATGGACTCAACATGCCTCTCAACAAGTAGCTTGGGGTGTCTACTTTCCAAAATGGGGTCATTTGGGGGGGGTTGTGCCATCTGCCATTTTAGCACCTCAAGAAATGACATGGGCAGTCATAAACTAAAAGCTGTGTAAATTCCAGAAAATGTACCCTGGTTTGTAGACGCTATAACTTTTGCGCAAACCAATAAATATACGCTTATTGACTTTTTTTTTACCAAAGACATGTGGCCGAATACATTTTGGCCTAAATGTATGACGAAAATTTAGTTTATTGGATTTTTTTTTATAACAAACAGTAGAAAATATCATTTTTGTTTCAAAATTTTCGGTCTTTTTCCGTTTATAGCGCAAAAAATAAAAACTGCAGAGGTGATCAAATACCATCAAAAGAAAGCTCTATTTGTGGGAAGAAAAGGACGCAAATTTTGTTTGGGTACAGCATTGCATGACCGCGCAATTAGCAGTTAAAGCGACGCAGTGCCAAATTGGAAAAAGTCCTCTGGTCCTTAGGCAGCATAATGGTCCGGGGCTGAAGTGGTTAAACAGTGGTTGTTGAAAGACCTCACCTGTGGGTGAGAACGTTTCAAAAGGGGCCAGTGCTTCCTAATAATTCTAAACACATGCTCGGTATAGCAGTGAAATTGCATCAAAAATGGTAATCGCGTTATCTGTGGTCTGTGTCTTACTGGAGCTGAATCCAATCCTTCTCGATCTATTCTCTTAAATTCTTGCAGAATAACATAAGTGGGGTATCCTTGTTCCTGAAACTTAAGGCACATTTCTTTCATTCTTATACTCCTCGCTGTCCCATTGCTAACTATTCTTTTAACCCGTAAGAGCTGGCTCCTTTAATTGATCAAAACACATGGGGGGATGGTAACTGTCCATATAGTAATAACTGGTTTCTATCTGTTGGCTTAACATACAAATCAGATTCCATCCGATTATTATCAATGTAAAACTTGGTATCCAAAAATGGAACCGATTCACCCCCAATGTTTATTTTGAATTGGATCTCCTGACAGAAATCGTTCAACATCGCATCGAAGGCTAATAGAGATTCAATGTTGCCCCGCCATATAGCAAATACATCTATATAGCGCCACCAGGTGGCGCAATGACTTTTTAAATAACTCATTCAGAAATATGTATTTATGTTCGAAATCATTCATAAATGTACAAGCATATGGCGGGGCAACATTTGAACCCATCGCAACCCACTAAAAATTGCATTTATTGTCTTTCCCTTTTGGGCTTTTGTAAGCGCTTTCCTTTTTTTCTATATACTACTTGATTTCCACATTTTGATAATACTACTGATTACTACTACTCCCAAACAAACTGTCATTTTTAAACTAAAACACATAGGCAAGTATTTCTTAAAAAAAAATAGCCATTTATTATGGGTCATAATAAAATAAAGAGGAAGTCAACGCTGCAGAAACTGGTGAAATTGGCGAAGCCTTTGTACCTCAGAGCACACATCAACTATTTGCCAGGCAAAATTGGTGGCCTGAGTCGTCCATATAATGGTGAGAACAATCCGGTCCAGGACTCCAAGAGATCAGGAACAGCAGCAGATGACATCTATGTCCCCAGGCTGTGGTTATACCACAGCCTGCATCTTTTGCCACACCAGACTGAACCCAGGCCATCACTTTTTTGTCTTCCTTACACGCTTCCTTCCAGGATGTGGCAGGAGATGAAGGAAGAGGAGTATGGTCCAACTCACACAGGTGTGTTTTGGTTGTGAGTTGGCCCCTCAACCCCTTATTTTGGGTGATCACCATAAGTTCCTAGAGGCGTTTGCCCTCCTCCATTTGCTGCATTTTGTATGCAGTCATGCATGCAAAGGCCTCTTGGAGAGTGGGGTTGGCTTTAAAGGGCCTCATTAGCCTCCCTAATCAGCCTGAGCGCTTCCTCCTCCACGTTACTCCCCTTCCTGGCCCTTTTGGTTGGAAGGCAGAGGGGAGAAGCCCGTGATTCTGTGAGGCTCCTACTGGGCATGGCCACGTCCTGGCTGCCACATTCCTCAGCCTTCTCCTGGCTGCCACATTCCACAAGCTCCTCCTGGCTGAGGCTTTCCTGTGTATGAAAAAGGGACATAGTTTTAGTTTTTTGTTCATCAATCACACGTTTTTCAGCTCATGACTGTTGCAAATTGAATATTAACAAATGGAAAAGACTATCATTCTGACCCCAGCATTTTTCATTCTTGTCCCAAACCTTTTTGGCTACTACTGTTGATATATAAAACGCTTTATTAAATCGGCAATTAGTGATCAATAATATCTATTTCACATCATTTATTTTACGACAAGAAATATGTAGAACAACGCTATACCTGGCTCAAGCTGGGCCCCTCCACTTCTTCCTGGCTGGAAGGCCTCAGCTGGGGTGGAAGGAAGCGTGAAAGGTAGGGTTGAGAGGGATTCCCCGACTTCAGTCTGGTCTGCCAGAAAATTAAGTCTCTCATAGTACCACAGCCTGGGGACATAAATGTCATCTGCTGCTGCTCCTGATCTCATGGATTTCTGGACCTTAGTACTCTCATGATTATATGTGCTCCTAAGGCCACCAATTTTTTTTTTTTAAATAGGGGATGTCTGCCGTGGGGATCTATCTTCATCAACTCCAGCAGTTTCTCCATCGCTGCCTGCCTCTTTATTTTGTTATTATAATGCGGGTGTTTCACCTGCCACAGACAGGTCAGCACCCTGTATTTATCAATGAATATTGGGAGAAAGCTGTGGTCTTTGAACCCATCCATTTTCTTGGCAAGAAACAACACAAGACAAACCCTAATGTCAGGCGAAATGCTCCTAATCTTGACCCAATATATGCCTCAATCTATAAGCATTATAGGCCACTGATGCACCAAGTAAAAATTGTACCTTTGTTATAACAATCGTCGCTTCCGCTTCTCCGTTCTCTGCGCACGTATGTACGACGCACGCGTGCTGGGCTTTATATACACTGCGCATGCGTGAAACTCCACCCGCCCCTGACGTTCTTTCTAGTATATTCCCTGCCCCTTTTTTTTCGATGCAGTGGAGAGAGCACATGGAGACACAGCAGGTGCATGCAGAGGAGAGCAGCAACAACAAAAGCCCGGAGCCACAAACGTCCCGATCCCGGAGGAGATTTAAGACCTCAAATATGTCCTTTGTAGAGATGGTGGAGATGGTGGACATCTTGAAGAGGGCCGACTATGATGGGAAGCATGGACCTTACCTAAACCCAAATGTGAGAAAGGCCACGATCATGACTAAAGTTGTGAAGAGTCTGCACAGGAATTTTGGGGTACGACGATCCAAGGAGCAATTGAGGAAACATTGGTCAGACCTGAAATTGAGGGAGCAGGATCAGTACAGAAGAATCAAGAGTTCTTCAAAAAAGTAAGTAGTTGTCATGTGTTCCTATTATTATTATTATTATTATTATTATTATTATTATTATTATTATTATTACTTGCATGCTGCTCCATGTGCTTTTCTTTACTGTTTTACTTTACTGGCAACTTTCATATTCATGTGGGTACAGTAATCGGTCGTAGGAAACATTGTTCGTTCGCCCAGTTATAAAATGTTTTGGGCAGATGCAGGTTAACTACATTTTTTCATGCCTATTTGTATTAAAATAAGTTTGTTGTCTAGATGGGTTTGTAGAATGAAATGCAAACTAGATTCAGTGTAAGGAGAGGACACTTAATAGCTGTTTACACAGCTGGATGCAGGAGCACTAGTGTGGGACACCAGAACAAACTTTTTAGGGTGTCCCACGCAGGTGCTCCAGTGGATACTAGGAGTGTCTCCATGTGTGAAAATTATACAAAAAAGGTAAGTATTCCAGCTTGAGAAAGGAAATAAACATTTCTTTAGCTTGGAATTCTGCCAAAACAGACAATTGTATGATACTTCCAAGCAATGTTACATATTCCTATTTCTGCCATCAAATATCTGTGTGCTGACTATACCTTTTTTTTATTCACATAGGGGAGTAAAGACTCGGGACATCAGAGGACACCAGGCACCCCCCACCTCCGAAAAGAAGGAGAAATCCCAAAACCACAAGCAGAGGATGTGGAGGGAGACGTTTATGAAGTGGGCGAAATAGCGACCACAATCGGTGAGTGTCTGAGACCACAGCTTCAGGTAATAGATGGATGCCTGCATATTTAGAATATAGGGTGTGTTTTTTGTTCTAGGTGATGTGGATGTTGTGGAAGAATCTCATTTCACAAGTACCCAGATCCTCATCTGGGAGATAATGGGGTGCAGTCGTGATTTAGAAAATATAAAGGAAAACATCAATGATGATCAATAAAAAATGAAGAACATTATTGATGTTTTAGGCAGAATATAAAACACACAAAAATTGGACCGTTTTATCGTGTAATTTTGATTTTAAAAACAAGTTTTAAAGCATTTTAAAGGCCACCTTTTGAAGATGCACACTATGTGTCAACATGTGTGATCTGCCATCAGGGGATATCAATGTACGCGTTTTGTGGGTGCAACCCGTTCCTCGCAACTCAAGTAGGTGAGAGGAAGGTGTTGCACCCCCAAAACACGTCCATTGATCCCCCCATGATGGGAGCTAGCACATGTTGACATTAGGCATGGGATCAGGAGGGAAATCCCCAGTTTGAATCACAGTTTGTGTGCATCTTCAAAATTTGGCTTTTTCAGAGATGACTTCACCCGATCTCATGAAGGCAATATTAACACCGTTTGGTCATACTAATGTCTGATATTGCCTTCACTTTATCAAAGTTGAACTTTGTAAGTTGGCCATTATTCCAAAGGCATTTTCCACCACTCTTCTAGCTCTGGCCAGCCGGTAGTTAAAAACCCTCTGCTCCGGGGTGAGGGTCCTCATAGGGAACGGCCACATCAGGTGTTCACCCAGACCAAATGCTTCATCTGCGACACAGACGAACGGGAGTCCTTCCACGATGACTCCACCATCTGACATCCGGCCATTCTTCCCCACGTCCACATACAGCAACTCATATGTCGCCGACACCACCGCCAACATCACACCACTATTAAACACCTTATAGTTATAATAGTATGACCCCGAGTTGGGGGATGGGACGATGTGGACGTGCTTCCCATCTATTGCCCCTCCGCAGTTGGGAAAGTCCCACTGCTGGGCAAACTGGGATGCCACAGTCTGCCATTCCTGTGGCGTGGAAGGAAACTGTGGAGTCAGACAAGAACAAATAAATTGGTCATTTTGCATGCATTGCAAGCAAATTAGACACAAACATTCTTGGCCAAAATCAGTATTAACCTTTTTTTGAAGGAGTTTTTGAAGACAAAAATATAAGGTCCACTTATCAGATTCCTCACACCCTCTGATGGCCCATTGTAAAAATTTTATGGGTGGGGGGGAGATGTTTTGGACAGGTAACCCTCTCCACTTCATTGAGAGCTGAATGCATAAATAATGTGTGTTACTTTGGCCAGCCCCTCCTTACTTGCACTATTGGCAGCCCACTGGACAGGTAAGAAGTGTCATAATACAAAAATATAAATACACACTGTACAAATTGAAGCACTTTTTTACATTATGCAATTACCTATCAAGATAATAGGAGATCAAAAATTTAAACAGTACAATTTGAAAGTATTCAGGCAGGCCCTTTCACTACATGCTTTTGTGAATTCATCCATAAATATGACCACAAAAGAGGTGGGTATGGGTTTGGCAAAGTCAGCAGATAGAGGATTGATATCGGTTGACTTAGCGGTTGGGGGGAGGGAGGGTTCCAAATGATTTTGGGACCCCAAAAAAAAGCCTTTGGTACTCTGCATGAATTTAAGGACACAAATAACATTTAAACACATTTTAGGGGGTGTTTAGGGTAAAGCAGTACTATGAAGCTGCAAAAATACATTAAGTGACTAGGCTAGGTGTGTATGGGCCCAGGATAGCATGCTGGAGAGGTTAGAGAACGCAAATATGCATGAAGGACAAAAAAGAAGTTTAAAAGCTTCCAGCATGCATGAGAACAAAGGGGACATTCACAGCATATTACAATCATGGTAATTAGGAAATGGTGAAAGAAATACAATACATTAGCAAACATTAAATACATATAATGTGATGTTAAAGGAGAAATCTTACTTTAATATAGTCCTTCTTCAGGACCCGAATGATGGCAGAACAGGTCTCTGGAATAATGATCCCCAGAGCCTGGGGGAGATGCCTGTCAAGAACTTTATGTTCTGCAGACTTCTCCTTGTTGCCAAGTACCGCAACGTGGCGATTAACCTCTGTTCAGGAGTGATGGCTTGCCGCATGCAGGTGTCCTGCCTGCTAATATAAGGGGACAGCAAAGCCAACAAACGGCGAAAAACGGGGTTCGCCATCCGGAGATAATTCCTGAAATCGTCAGGATTATTCTCACGGATCTCCCGCAACAAAGGCATGTGCGAGAATTGGTCACGCTGGAGAACCCACGAGCACAAACCGAAAAGCATGAGGCTGAAAAGCGTGAATCGTCTCTCAGCAAACTTCTACTAATACGAGATTAGCAGAAGGAGCCCAAAGGGTGGCGCACTTGGTAGTGAACTTCCCTTTTCTAGTGCCGTCGTACCTCACCGTGTTCTTGACGTTCGGAATTTCCGACAACATTGTGTGACCGTGTGTATGCAAGACAAGTTTGAGCCAACATCCGTCGGCAAAAAAATATGGATTTTGTTGTTGGAATGTGCGATCGTGTGTATGGGGCATAGAATTGCCCTGTATTTGACTCCATCTATCTTCCCATCAACTCTGACCAGCTTCCCTGTCCCTGCTGAAGAAAATCATGCCCACAACATGATGCTGCCACCGCCATGTTTCACGGTGGGGATGGTGTGTTCAGGGTGATGTGCAGTGTTAGTTTTCCCCAACACATAACGTTTTTCTTTTAGGCATAAAAGTTCAATTTTGGTCTCATCTGACCAGAGCACCTTCTTCCGCATGTTTGCTCTTTCTCCCACATGGCTTCTCGCAAACTGCAAAATGGACTTCTTATGGCTTTCTTTCAACAATAGTATAATATATTAACATAAAAGAGTTCAGTTTGATCACTGTAACAGTCTCATTTTATAACAGCGCTTATGTTAGTCCACCAAATTCCATCTGACATAAATGTTTTCCAAAACATATAACACGATGTGATGGCAGTGCATTCAGCTTCTGAAGATACTAGCTAATTCTAAGTAGTAGTTAAAGCGTGCACCAAACACCCAAATCTTCACCACATGAGGCACACTCCCCTAAAGTGGTTACACTCACCAGAGCTCAAAATATCTCATGCCTTTAAAGTAAATCTTTGAGCTTCTTTAAAGTGAAGTCATCAGCATTGCAGGCGGGTTATAGTGTGTGGATCACTTCAATCAGATGCAACCATATAAAACAAAGAATTTGAACATAGCGCAATCCTGTTTCACTCATGTATTATACCCAAACCCACCCCTCATACAAAATACGTACAAGATATATAAATCGATGAAGCATGTAAACAAAACTAGAGCATAGTCATCAGTCTTCCATGTATTGGAGCATCGGTAAGAGTTGTATAACCGCGCTGTGTACTTCTGAAAGTCTCCAGTTGTGGATGTCACGTACTGACGCGTTTCATCATATCCGACTTCAACTGAGGGCGTGACCTCACGGCGTGACATTATATTGGTCCATCCTTCGGCCTGTTAACCCTTCATGTGCCGCACCTTTTAATTCTTACATCCGGGCAAAATTACATGGCCGAATGATTGGATCTCCTACATGCATACTTCTCAAGTCAATCTAACAAGTCTGAGTGTCATGTCACCTTTTTAGATGAACATTTATGCACTGAACTTAGTATTTCAAATTAATCATTACCTAAATTGATTTACCTGAGTACATTTATTTAAAACGTGGTTGATAAAATATATGCTAGCGCACTTTTATTTGTTGGTTACAATGTCATTAACCATTGCATGTGTCAGTTTTCACACTCGGAATTTAAAAGAAACTTGAATTTTAAAGATTGAAATTAATATACAGATATTACAAAAAGTATAAAATCTTACATAGTTGATCCTGACATTTATCATGGATATATATGTCTGTCAGATACCACAGGTTCATAGAATCGATTGGATATAATCTCATGAAATTAAAACAATTTAAAATACTTTCAATAGTCGCTAATAAAAAAATTGATGTCTAAATCTATATTTAACCCTTTTGGTGCAAGAGTGTCGGTAAGGAATACCCATTGGGTCTCTCGTTTTGATCATTCTCTAACGATATTGGAACCTCTCCATGCAGGTTTCAAATGGTCCACACCCCAAAATTGTGGGCCAGATGGGTCCTGGTTGTGGAACATTTTAAAATGCAGAGTAACGTTAACCACTTGCTGACCCGCCGCCATCATTCTACTTTGACAGGTCAGCACGATCCCGCGAACCATCATAGCTGTACAATGGCTCCTTTAAGCAGGAGTGGCGGTCGCAGGCACGAGAGGCAGAACAGGGACGTGTGTGTGTGTAAACACACAAATCCCTGTTCTGTGAGGAGAGGCAGATTGTGAGTTTCTAATGGCTAGGAACAACGATCTGTCATCTCCTATAGTCAGTCCTCTCCCCCCACAGTTAGAACACACAGTCAGGGAACACAGTTAACCCCTTGATCGCCCCCTAGAGTTAACCCCTTCCCTGACAGTGACATTTACACAGTAATCAGTGCATTTTTATGGCACTGATCGCTGTATAATTGTCAATAGTTTCAAAAATGCGTCAAAAGTGTCCGATGTGTCCGTCATAATGCCGCAGTCCCAATAAAAATCGCAGATCCAATGCCATTACTAGTAAAAAATAAAAATAAAAATGCCATAAATCTATCCCCTATTTTGTAGATGCTATAACTTTTGCGCAAACCAATCAATATACTCTTATTTCGATTTTTATTATCAAAAATATATGTAGAAGAATACATATCGGCCTAAACTGAGGGAAAAATTTGCTTTTTAAAAAACAAATTGGGGATTTTTTTTAATAGCAAAAAGTACAAAATATTATTGTTCTTTTTTGTTTATTGCGCAACAAATAAAAGTTGCAGAGATAACGAAATACCACCAAAAGAAAGCTCTATTTATGAAAAAAGGGATGTCAATTTTGTTTGAGTACAGCAATTGTCAGTTAAAGCGACGCAGTGCCGAATCACAAAAAATGGCCTGGTCATTAAACAGCGAAATCTTCCAGGGCTGAAGTGGTTAAACCCTATTTTAATATTCTGGATGTGCTCTGCTATCCTGATTTTTAAACATCTTTGTCCGGCCTATGTACATGAGCCCACAAGGGCATTCTAGAGCGTACACGACATGTGTAGTATTACATGTGATGAACTCTTTGATGGAGAATTCTTTCCTGTTTAAGGTAGATATGAAACTTCCGAAGCCCCTAATAGGTCTGGTTACTTCTCTGCATGCCCTGCACTTTCTGCGGGCAAAGAAGCCATCCCTATCCTAAAAGGAAGGAGGTCTAGTTGGTGGATCTAGTACTTTTTTTACCACTTTAACTCCAAAATTTAGGTGCCTTCCAATAGATAAATTTGGGATTGGGCGGGAGTACTGGTTTAAGCACTCTATCAAGAAGTAATATGTGCCAATGAGCAGTGAAGATTGACTCTACTTCTTTATATTGCGAGTGGAACCCTGTGATAAAGCCCCACTCCTGACTAGTAGTGTCCCTAAGGGGCGCTTCATCTCTTAGCCACTTCCTGACTGGCGCACGCCGATCTACATCGGCAGAATGACATGGCTGGGCAAATGGCCGTGCCATTGCATGTGCACGCGCCGGCCGGGAGATCTGTGAGTCGGGTCGCGAGTCCTGCTGACTCGATTGCCGCGGGGATACCCACGATCTCCTCACGAAGAGGACGAACGGGGAGATGCTGATGTAAACAGCATCTCCCCGTTGTGCCTAGTGACAGTGTCACTGATCTCTGCTCCCTGTCATCGGGAGCAGAGATCAGTGACGTGTCACAGCTAGCCCATCCCCCCTACAGTTAGAAAACACTCCCTAGTACTGACTTAACCCCTCCCCACCCCCTAGTGGTTAACCCCTTCACTGCCAGTGTCATTTACACAGGAATCAGTGCATTTTTATAGCACTGATTGCTGTATAAATGATAGTGGTCCCAAATATGAGTCAAAAATGTCCGATGTGTCTGTTATAATGTCGCAGTCACAATAAAAATCGCTGATCGCCGCCATTACTAGTAAAAAAAAAATGAATAAAAATGCCATAAAACTATCCCCTATTTTGTAAACAGTATAGCTTTTGCGCAAACCAATCAATAAACGCTTATTGCGATTTTTTTTTTTTTTTTTTTACCAGTAATATGTAGAAGAATACGTATCAGCCAAAACTGAGAAAAAAAATGGTTTTATAATGATTTTTTGGGGATATTATAGCAAATAGTAAAAAATAATGCGTTTTTTTTCAAATTCGTCGCTTTTTTTGTTTATAGCGCAAAATACTCACCATGCCTCTCAGCAACTCTCTCTGGGCAACAACAAAGCCTCCTCTACTATATTATCCAGATATTGTTCATTATACCCTTTTATATACAAATTTACTCTTCACAGTTTGTGCTTGGGACATATAATCAGTAAAGGTAGAACAATTCCTTTTTTAACCTAAGCTGCAGAGGATGGTGGCCAATCTGAACTGGGAGGTAACTGTTACGATCAGTGGGCTTGAAGTATACTTTTGTTTCTAATCTATCTTCTTTCCTGTACACTAACATCCAGACATTGCAGCTCTCATTTGTTTTTGAAAATGAAGAAAGACAAGAAAAAACTTTTTTTTTTTTTTTCTTTTTTCAATTTTCAAAACTTTGTGACAAAAAGTGAGGTCTGAAAAATACTCACTATACCTCTCAGCAAATAGCTTGGGGTGTCTACTTTCCAAAATGGGGTCATTTGGGGGGGTTTTGTGCCACCTGGGCATTTCATGGCCTCCGAAACTATGATAGGCAATGAAGAGTGAAATCAAAAATTTACGCCCTTAGAAAGCCTGAAGGCGGTGCTTGGTTTTTGGGGTCCCGTACGCGGCTAGGCTCCCAAAAAGTCTCACACATGTGGTATCCCCGTACTCAGGAGAAGCAACAGAATGTATTTTGGGGTGTAATTTCACATATTCCCATGGCATGTTTGAGCAATATATCATTTAGTGACAACTTTGTGCAAAAAAAAAAAAAAATTTGTCTCTTTCCCGCAACTTGTGTCACAATATAAAATATTCCATGGACTCGACATGACTCTCAGCAAATAGCTTGGGGTGTCTACTTTTCAAAATGGGATCAATGCGGGTTTTGAACTGTCCTGGCATTTTATGCACAACATGTAGAAGCTTATGTCACACATCACCCACTCTTCTAACCACTTGAAGACAAAGCCCTTTCTGACACTTTGTTTACATGAAAAAAATTTTTTTTTTTTGCAAGAAAATTACTTTGAACCCCCAAACATTATATATTTTTATAAAGCAAATGCCCTACAGATTAAAATGGTGGGTGTTTCATTTTTTTTTTTCACACAGAATTTGCGCAACGATTTTTCACACGCATTTTTTGGGGAAAAAACACACTTTTAAATCTTAATGCACTAAAACACACTATATTGCCCAAATGTTTGCTGAAATAAAAAAGATGATCTTAGGCCGAGTACATGGATACCAAACATGACATGCTTTAAAATTGCGCACAAACGTGCAGTGGCGACAAATTAAAAACAATTTTAAAAGCCTTTAAAAGCCTTTACAGGTTACCACTTTAGATTTAGAGAGGAGGTCTACTGCTAAAATGACTGCCCTCGATCTGACGTTCGCGGTGACACCTCACATGCATGGTGCAATTGCTGTTCACATTTGACGCCAGACCGACGCTTGCGTTCGCCTTTGGGGGGGACAGGGGTGCTTTATTATTTTTTTGCTTTTTTATCTTATTTTTAAACTGTTCCTTTCATTTTTTTTTTTTTTTTTTTAATCATTTTTATTGTTATCTCAGGGAATGTAAATATCCCCTATGATAGCAATCGGTAGTGACAGGTACTCTTTTTTGAAAAAATTGGGGTCTATTAGACCCTAGATCTCTCCTCTGCCCTCAAAGCATCTGACCACACCAAGATCGGTGTGATAAAATACTTTCCCAATTTCCCAGTGGCGTTACATCTGGCGAAATCTAAGTCATGAAATGCTCGTAGCTTCCGGTTTGTTAGGCCATAGAGATGTTTGGAGCCACTCTGATCTCTGATCAGCTCTATGGTCAGCTGGCTAAATCACCGGCTGCATTCTCAGGTTCCCTGTTGAGACAGGAGAGCCAGAGAAAAACACGGAAGACGTGGGGGGGGGCATTCCCTCCCACTGCTTGTAAAAGCAGTCTAGAGGCTAATTAGCTGCTAGGATTGCTTTTACATGAAAGCCGACCACTGGCTGAAAAGAATGATACCAAGATGATACCTAAACCTGCAGGCATCATTCTGGTATAACCACTCTAAGGCGTGAATGGTGTACCTGAAGACAAAAAAATGGTTAACAATAAAACACAGTAAACGGTAAAGTATAAAAAATTGCATACCTGAAAAGCAAACATGATAAAACATAATAACAGTAAAACATTGCAGAATAGAATACAGTAAAAAAGAGCAGAACAATAGAGAGAGAATAGAGAGAGAGAGAACAATAAAATGACAACTATTTTTTTTTAATTATATATATATATATATATATATATATATATTTTTTTTTTACACTTTTTTTTGTAACTAACTTTTATAGCTGTAACTGGTTCCAGGTTCGGGTCTCTCAAAATGCGATGGCATCTTGGGAGACCCTGTGAAAGTGAGCCTAGTCTGTGCAATGCTGTACGCTAATACTCAACTAGTGTATGGTAGCATTCAAAACATTCACCAATGCAAAGACCAGGATTGTCAGGACAGGAGGGACAATAATAGCGGGTGTCACGCCTATATCCGTGCTTGCTGTAAACACAACATCTTTTTTGGGGGGGGTTGCTTGGGTAGGGGTACTCGGGAGGACATAAAGAAAATGCCTCTCATGCAGCCGACTGCATTTGGTTGGGGATGTGAATGGGGGAAGTACGGGCGCTGCAGAAGTGGTGGGTTCCCAATTAGGATTGGCGAATGCAGCAGGAAGGGCATTATGGGCACCACGGGCCTGTGTTTGTCTTCTTCTTGGTGGCAGCGGGACACTACTTGTGCTTGCCACCTCACCAGCTTGAACTGCACTTATGGGACTCGCCACGTCACCAAGTGTTACTGCAGTGCTGGTTTGACTACGACCGGGGTGTACTAGGCCGCTGGTACTTGCCAGTTCACCAAAACGCTACCAAAAAAACTGTTAGCGATCGCAGGGATCAGGCCTGACTCTGTGAACGCTGCAGTTATGCGTTTAGTTTTTTGTAAGTGTCAGTGATCGATCGATACTGCACTTGGGTGGGCTGGGCTGGGCCGAGGGGCAAAACACAGGTGCTAGCAGGTATCTGGGCTGATCCTGCTAACACTGCGTTTTTGGGAACCCTAAACTGCTGGGGACGCTAGTATAGATCTGATCGGATCAGATATTGATCCATTCAGATACTATACCACTAAGGGAGGCGTATGCTGCGTGCGTGAGTGTTAGCGGTACTGGCGCTAACCTAACGCTGCCTGGGGCTGGTGCTTGCCAGTTCACCAAAACGCTACCAAAAAAACTGTTAGCGATCGCAGGGATCAGGCCTGACTCTGCGAACGCTGCAGTTATGTGTTTAGTGTTTTGTAAGTGACAGTGATCAATCGATACTGCACTTGGGTGGGCTGGACTGGGCCCGGGCGGAGGGGCAAAACACAGGTGCTAGCAGGTATCTGGGCTGATCCCACTAACACTGCATTTTTGGGAACCCTAAACTGCTGGGGACGCTAGTATAGATCTGATCGGATCAGATATTGATCCGTTCAGATACTATACCACTAAGGGAGGCGTATGCTGCGTGCGTGGGTGTTAGCGGTACTGGCGCTAATCTGACGCTGTCTGGGGTGACGCATATCACCGCCGGGCGATCAGGGGGCTAAACCTTTATTCGGTAATAAATGGCGGGTGCCCTGACACTATAAAAAATAAACGAACTAACCAGCGTCACCCGTTACAGTTATACGGTGATCAGTGGTGAAAGGGTTAACTAGGGGGCAATCAAGGGTTTAAAACATTTATTAAGTAGTATATGGGGGTCCCTGTTGCTATAAAACGCTGACGGCGAACCTAAATATTTACCTCCCTAAGTAGCGTCACCAGCGACACTAATACAGCGATCAGAAAAATGATCGCTTAGCGACACTGGCGACGGGGGGTGATCAAGGGGTTAAAACTTTATTAGGGGGGTACCCTAGACCTAAAGGGGGCTAACCCTAACTGCCCTAACACACTAACTGTCACAATCTGACACCATGCAGTAATCAGAAAAAAAAAACTGCTTGGTGTCAGTGTGACAGGGGGGGAGGGGTGATTAGGGGGTGATCGGGGGGTAAAGGGGTGTGTTTTGTGTGCCTGGCATGTTCGACTGTGTGTGTGTGTGTTTGGTGCACTCACATTGAAGTCTTCTCTCCTCGGCGCCGGAACGGAAAATGCCGAGCCGATGAGAGATGACATCATTTCCTTTGCTGCTGTTTAGCATACAGCAGCAGAGGAATGATCTGATTGGCCGGCGGCGATTGCGAGGGGGGGGGCCACGAACGGATGGTCTCCCCCTCACCTCCGATCGCCGCTGGTCAAAAGCGGACCGCCTCGGGCACCGGGGGGGGTCCGATCGGACCCCCCACCCGCGGGAGGCAGATCACGTGCATGATTTTGCCTGCCCGTGCCGCCTTGCCGGCGTGAGGCGGTCCTTAAGTGGTTAAAGAAATGGTAGTCAAGGATCTAGTGGCTCTTAAAACACCTAGAACTAATGGGAACAATGATTTTCAAGAGAGTATGAAACAGATTTGTACACGTAACGCTATTATATGCCCCGCAGACAAGGATGGGGGCATTGTTATTTTAAATAAAAGTGATTATTTGGAAGAGATGAAGAGGCTTTTAACGGACAAGCAGACATACACCCAATTGGTCTCAAACCCTACAGCCAAATATAAAAGCGAGCTTTTGTCTGTAGTTGACAGAGGTTTTCAGTTGGGTATTGTTAATAAAAAAGAAATAAACATATCTTATACCTTTTGCGCCGAGAATACCAGTCATTTACTACTTGCCTAAAATCCACAAGAGTCTGTGCAAACCCCCTGGCTGCCCTATCATTAACAGTATTGAGGAAAACCGAGGAAATCTGGAAGCCGCACACCGGTCTGATGATGTGCTTTTATTGGTAAAAAGCTGGATCATAGAAGTATACAAAACACTACAGCAGAAGTGTACAGGGATCAGCTGATGCGTTTGCACTCATAACGAGTGCTTACTCATAGCTCCAGCACCTGGGACTCTCTTCTTTGAAGGATTTACACTTGTTTTCCTTTCCACTGATTTGAACCTACCTGAGCGGTGGAACTCTTTTCTGCTTGATTAGCAGTATCGACTCTGTAACAGCCAGAATTGGCAGATATGTGGATGAATTTTTACAACCATTTGTTTGCAGCAACTCCTTCTCACTTGAAAGATACAACTCAAGTTATTAAAATATTGGCAGATTGTGAGTGGAGAGAAGGTCTTATCTTGGCGACAGCTGATGTTGCCTCTTTATATACGGTCATATCCCATCAACAGGGATTGGAGGCGGTCAAATTTAGAACAGGATCATACTTTGACAACTTTACAGATGGACTTCATTGTAGATCTCTTGATTTTTGCAACAAGCCACAATTATTTCTGGTTTGGGGGTAATTTCTTTCTACAAACGCGTGGCGTTGCTATGGGCGCTAAGTTCACCCCGAGCTTGGCAAACTTGTTTATGGCTCGGTGGGAATGGGAGGTAATGGACACGAATCCCCCAAGTGAACTGCACCTTTGGAAAAGGTACATTGATGATCTCCTCCCATGGGAGGGTGATTTACCCTCCCTAGAGGCATTCTTTGAGAAACTCAATTCCAATGATAGAGGTATCCCTGCAGTAAGAAGCGAGTGAGTCATGGATCCATTTCCTTGACCTTAACATCTTTGTTAGGGATGGGCATTTGGCTACCCCCACCTACTTCAAAGAGACTGACCGCAACGCTTTTATCCCATTAACTGGCTGTCATCATCCAGCATGGCTTAGTGCAGTCCCTAAACGCCAATTCCAAAGAATTAGAGGTAATTGTACCTCAATTTCTGATTACCAACAGCAAGCTTTAGTCTTGAAGACTAGATTCTTGGATAAGGGCTGTAAGGAGAAGGATATAGACGAGACCATTAAAAATGTTAGAGATCTTGATAGAGACCATATGATTAACCACTTCCCACCCGGCCTATAGCAGATTGATGGCCGGGAGGTGGTTCAGTTATCCTGACTGGGCATCATATGATGTCTAGCTGGATAACATCCCGCCGCGTGCCCGTTGGGGCGCGCATCACGGTGATCGGTGGAGCAGTGTGTCAGTCTGACACACCGCTACACTGATCTTGGTAAAGAACCTCCGGCGGAGGCTCTATACCTCGTGATCAGCCACGTCCAATCACAGCTGATCACAATGTCAATAGGAAAAGCCATTGATCGGAGTAGAGGAGAGCCGATCGGCGGCTCTCCAATCAGCGCAGCCCCCCCTCGGATGCCGACGCTAGACCACCAGGGAAGCCGCCAGGACCACCAGGGAAGGGGGCAACATGTGGATGACCAGGTATGTACCCCATGGCCATCCACATGTGCAAATTATGCCAGATCTGTGCCAATCAGTGCCCACTAGCACCATTATATATCAGTGATACCCAGCAATGCCACCCATTAGTGTCATCAGTGACCATCCGTGCCACCTTTCAGTGCCACCCATAAGTACCTATCAGTGCCACCCATCAGTGCCACCTATGAGTGCCCATCAGTGCCGCCTTTCAGTGCCACCTCATCGGTGCCCGTCAGTGCAGCCATATCAGTGCCCGTCATTGACGAAGACAACGTACTTATTTACAAACATTTTTAACAAACAGTCAGACAGGGGTCCGACACTAATAGGTGGTGAAATTGTGGAGGGCTATGGCAGGTGATAAGGAGATTGCCATGTTGCAAACAACCATTGGCAATAATGGTACTATCTTTACTACAAAAAAAATGTGCAAAACACAAGTGCAATATGCAACAATAAATGAAAGGGTTCACCAATGCTAGAGTGCTACCATCAAAATAGAGTTTGATGCTTTGATGCGTGAAGAGAACTGATTTAATTGGTATTGCTAAACTTTGGCTGCATTTCTCACACAGGTGGGCTTTTAATATTCCTGGTTATGCTTTCTTTCGGAAAGACATAGCCAGTAAAGCAAAAAAATTATGGTCATCTGTCTCTATGGGAAAAGCGATCTCAAAGTGAATGTGGAGCCGAGAATCTGCCTGGCACACCTGTCCTTAAATCCTTGTTGTTTTTAATTATAATACCATGGAATGTTAATTAAGTAACTCATCACAAATACGTAAGTGCACTCTGTGAAAATTGTTTGTGGAATATTGTATATATGTGATGTCATATATGCTTATCCTCTTCTCTTCAATATATTTTATTTTAGAATAGAAATCTCTCTTGCTAATACCCCTGAGGAAGGCGATACGTGTACTTCGAAACATGTTGGGTACAAGAGTACTGTATACTATTGTATGTACGCTAGGGAAAATGTTATAAACACATTCCTTATGTTACATGTTTAAACTTTTTTCTACAATATATTTAATAAACTATCTTTGTAATGAAATCATTTTTTTACTCTTCATGTGCCTTAAGTCCACCACTAGGGGTATTTGTTCTTTAGCTTCAAATACTGAATGTGGCACTAAAAAAATGTATGAAATTGTCGTTCTATATATATTTCTTCTAATCATTATGTGTGGAGCTGCATTTGGGTGTGCGTAGGTCAGTGTTAATTATTGGAGTTTGTTATAGGCCACCCTGTGTTTAATGAAGGAGTTGGAGACTCCGCTTCTTGCACAGATATTAAAGGTTGCAAGGGATGGGACAGTGGTAACAATGGGGAACGTTAACTTATAAGTTCACTTTTAAAAAGTAAATAAAAAATGCACATTTTTTGGCAGGTATGGAATTGGCATTTACTTTATTTTTTTATTTTTTTTTTTGGGAGCCTGAAAAGCATTGCACTAGCGATAAGCAGATTGCTGATGCCATGCAAGTCTCCTGCAGACTGTCAGTGTGAACTGTCTGCTCATACATCATACAAAGCCAGGCAGTTTCACACTGACAGGATGACTCAATGAACTATCACAGCGCTCTACAGTGCCGTGGTAGTTCATTGAGAACTACAACCCGACAGGCACAAAGGATTGTCAGGACTTGTAGTTCATTCAGTCACAGAACTCTATGAATGAATGACGTGGCCATGTGGGCAAAGCCCCGCACAGCCGGGCTGTTTTCAAAAAGCGACCACTAGTACAGGGGACTTCTTTCTGTACTGCTGTCACAGGGAGGGAGGGCAGCATTTAAGTGGCTGCAGCAGTGGGAACATGTTAGGCTTCATGTACACTACAGCTCCTAAACTCGAGTTTAGGAGCTATTGACATCCATGTACACAAAGTCTTTTACTTTAGGAGCTTCAACCTCTCTCAACCTCCCTCTCCTGCACATGGAAGAACCACAATCAGGATAGGAATGTTTTGACTGCCGGAAACCGTGGTCAACGTAGGCTGTGTGTACATGAAGCCTTACATGTTCTCAAAGGTGAACTTATCCTTTAACTACCCTGACATTGACTGGAGTAATGACACTGCTGGAACAATAAGGAATGGAAATTTATAAATATATTACAAGATAATTTTATAGTACAGTTTATAGAAGCCTAGAAACTAGAAATGATGCTTTGCTGGACCTGACAATCTCAAACCATGCAGAGCTTATTATTAATGTTCATATAAAAGAATATCTGGGTAGCAGTTACCATAACATTGTTTCATTTAATGCAAGCTGTAAACCACAAACACATAATAGAAAGATAAGCACACATAATTTTAATAGAGCAAATTTTCCAAAGCTGAGAGCTGCTCTCCATGATTTAGACTGGGAGGGAAAATTGTTATTGAAGAACACAGAACGAGACTAATGTCGGAGGTTGAGGTGGATGCAAAAGAGGATCCTGCAGAGGAATTTTCTCTGTATTTTTTCAGACACCGTTTTCTACTGAGCTCTGGAAAACTGAATGCATGGCCAAAGACCTGGTGTAATAGGAAAGGATTTGGGTTTCTAGAGCACAGGGCTGATGTTTTATATAGATGATGGTGGCTTACACCTAACAGGCAGGCGGTCTGCTGTGTTGCAGGAGAGGCTTATGGGAAGGCTGGAAGAGTATTTAAACTATGATTGGGTGTGGAGGGATAAATTGATTTAATTGGTTTTGTTGAATCTTGGCTTCATTTTTCACATGACTGGGCTATTATTATTCCTGGCTATACTGTCTTTCAGAAAGACGGGGTTAAACAAAAAGGTGGCAGTATCTGTCTCTGTGATCTCAAAATGCATCTCAAAGCAATTGTGAAAGAGGCCCTTGTTGATGGAGAGTGTGATGGTGCTGGTGCATTATGGGTGGAGCTGCATATGTTTTTACTTCAAAGTAAATTTTTGGAGTTTGTTATAGACCACCCTGTGTTAATGAGGAGATAGAGACTCAGCTCCTTGAACGGATAGAAAGGGATACAATGGCTGGCACAGTTTTAGTAGGGATTTGTACCCTGAAATTGAGTAATGGCACTACTGGAGCAGTCACAGGGCGGAAATTTATAAATCCATTGTGTGACAGACTGCTTGGCACCCTACCTGGATGCGGAGTTGCTTCCTCGCCACTGGAACATAGGAACAAGGTATTACAGCTGAGAATTGCATTCAAAAACTAGATGACACTAGATAGGTGCAAACAGGAACAACCTTTGTTGTACATTCACACAGAATTTATACCACACAAAATCAGATAGGAGCTTGATCACATTATTCTAAACAAAGCAAACTTTAACCCTTTCCCGCCCGGTCATCAATTTGCTATAGGCCGTCAATTTTCATATAATGTCCTTCAGCTCACACGCACAGCGTGGCAATCCGTGGTGCGGTGTGTCCCTCGGATACACTGCATTACTGATCATGGTAAATGGGAAGTGCCGGTTATCGGCATTCCTCTCCTGACACTGACAGCGCATAAGAGGAGAGCCGATGAGCAGCTTTCATCACAGTGATCAGTGATGCCTGTCAGTGCTGCCTTATCAGTGCCACCTATCAGTGCCCACCAGTGCTGCATATTAGTGCCTTCTCAGCAATGCAGTCTATCAGTGCCCATCAGTGTAGCCTCATCAGCGCATATCAGTGAAGGAGAAAAATTACTTATTCAGAAAATTTTATAACTAAAACTTTTTTTTCTTCAAAATTTTTGGTCTTTTTCCTCAATCGTATTTCAGGACAGCCACCTGAGATGTTGGCTCCTCCCCTCTGTAAGAGACACCATGCCAGACTTCTATAAATTTCCTCCTCCCCTGCTGGCTCCTCAGTTATTTGTGTTTCCTCCAGAGGGGAGACACCACTGGGAATCAAGCCAGGAGAGCCAGGGAGGCTCAGGAAAGGGAGCAGAGGCTCCTGGGACAAGCCAGGGAAAGTATTCAACTAATCTGGTGAAGATTGTCACCCCCGCACCCTTGAGAGCAGGTGGAGGTCGGGGAGGGGAGACTCCTTTTCAGCACCAAGTGCGTTGAGGAGGAAGTGCATGCCCAGGCTGTCTCAAACCCTCAGCAGCGTGTGGTAGCACTGACAGTGCAAAACCACGCCGGGTATTGGGACCGCACAGAGCCAGTGGCGGGTGACGTCACGTCCGGCAGAAGAGGCTGGCACTTCAGGGGTTATCGCGGCTTCTGGTTCCAGCTGCGAAACCTGAAAAGGAGCCAGGCATGGGCTGGAGAGGAGCCACACACACTGTAGAGACAGCATAGGCTCTGGTGGCGACACCATGTCAGACGCAGAAGGAAGGGACCAGACTGCTCCAGCTGAGACCAGCTCCAGCCATGTAAAGGTAAGGGGAACCTAGGGTGTAACTCCCCTGGCCTGAACCCATCAACCCCTCCCCCCTCTTAAGGGAGTACATGGAAAAAGGGGGGGTAGGTAAAGGCCTCTCCTGTGTCAGAGGGTGGTTCATAGGGCCCCTGGTGAGGCAAGCCCACATGAAGACGCTGCGCACCTGCAGTTATGCATGAGTAAGGGATACGGAAATATTAATGTCTGTGGGGTTTTTCCTCTTGTATCTTTTCAGAAAACAGACAAAACCAGGCCCCTCACAGCTTAAAGAGGAGGTGCCCTTGTTGTAAAACTACACATAGGGACTCCTGGGGGCAAGTACTATGTAAAGAATGTATTAGTAAATTAGTACAGAAACATTCCACGGAGCAGGGCAGTGAGCTAGCGGCATCTGTTAAAGAACTATCCAGTACTTTTGAATCCTTTAAAACCTTCTTTGAAGGGTTTCAGATCCCGCAGCTTCAGACTGCTCCTCCCCCAAACACAGGCAGCGTTACCAAAGACACAAGCACTACCCTTCACTAGTGCAGGCCCTCCAGTAGCCTCCAGAGAAGAGGCGGAAGAGGAGCCTGACAGTGCAGCATCCGGCTCCCAGAAATCGGAGGGTGAAGCTCTGGAAGGGGATCCAAGAAAGCCATCCTGATACAAACTCTCATTGGAAGAGGTCGACAATCACTTGGGGGCCATTTATACCATGCTAGGTATGCAAACAGAAAAGAAACCTCTATCTCTACATGATCAGATGTATGCGGGCCTAGGGAAACAGGAAAAGAAGAATTTTCCAGTTCATGAGGTTTTAATAGAGGCAATTAAAGAATGGCAGGAACCAGACAGAAAAAACATTTTTTTCTAAAGCCTTAAAGAGACTGTTTCCATTTACAGATGATCCAGCATCAGTATGGAATAAAAGCCAAAAGCTAGATGCAGCTTTCTCACAAGTCTCGAGGCACACGGATTTGGCATTCGAGGACATGGGGGTCTTTTCTGAAGCAATGGATAAAAGGATGGACTCTCTATTAAAGTCATGGAACTCCACAGTGGGAAGTTTAAAGCCAGCTATGGCAGTCACGGTAGTGGCCAGAATTGTAGAGTTTTGGCTAACTCAAATTCAGGCACACATTGAGGAAGGAACTGCAAAAGAGCAGATTCTATCTTCTTTTCCCACCCTCCTGCGAGGCGTCGCATATATCGCAGACCCATCAGCAGAGTTGGTACGAATGGCAGCCAGATCCTCCGCATTAGCCAAATCTACAAGAAGGGCCCTGTGGCTAAAGACATAGCAGGAGGACTGCACGTCTAAAGCCAAACTTTGCGGGATCCCATTTACAGGGGACTTGCTGTCCGAGCCAGGGTTGGAGAAAGTGATAGATTGCACAGCGGATAGAAAGAAGGCATTTCCGCTGAAGTGCAAAACACCCTGGAGTCATCCACAGCAGAATAAAAAAAGGCAAAGAGGGGACACAAGATCCCGCTTTAGAGCACCCAAGGCGGAAAACCAGAAAAGACCTTGGGTTCAGAGAGGGAAGGGCAAAGGAGGGGCGATTTTTCTTCATCCTGAGCAAACCCGGAATAAATAATGACAAGCTAGTCACAGTGGGGGGAAAACTGGGGGCCTTCCTCTCACAATGGAAAAAGATATCCTCCAATCGGTTCATTTTGAGAACGATGGGTATCATCTAGGGTTCTCGAGATCCCCCCCAAACAGGTTTTGCACTACCAAACTTCTGAAAACCAGAGAAAAGGCCAGAGGGTTAATGAAAGCCATTAAAAATTTCAGAAAACAAAGCACGATTACCAAGGTACCAAAGGAGGAAAGAGGTCAGGGCTTTTACTCCACATATTTGGAGTACAAAAACCCTCAGGAAAGGTCAGACCAATCCTCAACCTCAAACCCTTAAATCTATCCATAACTTACAAAAGATTCAGAATGGATTCCATATATTCAGTGAAGGCTCTATTACCTCCAAATAGTTATGGCTTCCCTGGATCTAAAAGATGCGTACCTACACATCCCGATAGATCAGAGTTGTCAGAAATTTCTAAGGTTCGCAATAGAAACAAAAAAGGAAACCATGCACCTTCAATCCCGAGCTCTACCCTTCGGCCTTACCTCTTCACCCCAAATTTTTACAAAAATGTTGGCGGAAGCCCTGACACAATTGCGAGTCATAGGCATATCCATCATTGCCTATTTAGACGACCTTCTCCTCTTTGCAGAATCTCCCGGGAGGATTACTAGAGAACCTGAAATACACACAGGCATGCTTAGAAAAACTAGGTTGGTTGATAAATATAGAAAAGTCCAACCCAAAACTCACTCAACAGATAATGTACTTGGGGTATATAATAGACTCAGCTTAACAAAGAGTTTTCCTACCCAAGGAGAAGATAGAAAAGATTCAAAAAGAGATAAAAGCATTACAGGCCAATCTACCATGTTCAATAAGACAGATAATGTTAACACTGGGACTATTAACTTCTGCAATCCCAGCAGTACAATGGGCATATTTACATTTCCGACCACTACAGATGTTCCTATTAAAAATATGGGATCACAAACAGGAGTCTTTAGACACACAGGTTCTAACACCAGCAAGGGTAAAAAGAACCCTGTGGTGGTAGACACGATCAGAAAATGTAAACAAAGGACGGCTGTGGACCCTACCCATTACCTGAATTCTAACCACAGACGCAAGCGGCGTAGGGTGGGGAGCACATTTAGGCTCCCAGATAACACAAGGAACTTGGGAGAAGATAGAGAGGATGAGTTCATCCAATTGAAAGAAATTGAAGGCAGTATTGTTAGCACTTCGAAGAAAGGAAAACACCTGAGAAGAGGAAGTAGCTGCACACCCCAAATAGTTCAGAAAAAAGAAAATTCTCCCCCGGGAGAAAGGGTTTTTCTAGGCAGCAAGTAATGTATGAGGGTGACACTCAATTAAAAGGAGTAATTTTTATTGGAATATACGACAGTAGAGTAAAAAACATGAGCTGTGGTATGGAAAAAATTGTAAAAAGCGCAAGAGCACATATAAAACTACACACAATTGTACAAATAATCAAGCGCTTGGATAGACTGACGCGTTTCAACCCCATCAGGTCTTCTTCAGAGGATATGTATGCGCTGTAGAAAAAGTTTTTACATGCTTAAAAGTTGTGTCAATTGTATCAAAATTATGTACCATGGATATAAAGATGCAAAAAACTATTAAAGGCATAGCTACCAATCAAGTGTGTATAGCCATTTCTCCTGAATCTGAAACTTTCAATAGACTTCCACCAACCGACCCCCGATCCGAATCCCCCCTGCCTGTCAGTACCCAAGGGAAAAGGCCGGGCACAGCTGCGCAACTTACGGTGGATTACACTTGTGGAATGCCCTGTAGTTGGTAAGGGGCGTGTGGGTTAACGGCACTTGCGACCTGGACATCAAGCAATGGCACTGAGTGCTTTTAAGGGAATATAATTATGATTTAATTCAAAATGTGTATACTTGAATTGGTTAAATGATAATCATAATTTTAACCAAATTTAGGCTGTTGTACCTAATTGTCACAGCAATTAAAATTTATATATACTTGGTAGTCAAGAAATAATAAGTATCCAGGTATGCCCAGAAAAAAGACAAAAATGGTGCAAGTGAAAAGAAAAGGGGGTAATGGAAAGAGGATGTAGAGAGGAGTGAGACACATATGGACCTGTAGGGATGGGTTGGAAGGAAAAGGGGGGATGGGGGTAAAAAAAAATGGGGAAGAGACAGGGAAGGGAAAAAAGCGTGGGAAAGAAACAAAAGGGAAAAAGAAAGGGGGAAAATAAAAGGACAAAGGACTTTCCTTTTCCTTTTTTCTCCAATATTTTCCTTTCTTTGTCCTTTTATTTTCCCCTTTTCTTTTTCCCTTTTGTTTCTTTCCCACACCTTTTTCCCTCCCCTGTCTTCCCCATTTTTATTTTTTACCCCATCCCCCTTTTCCTTCCCACCCATCCCTACAGGTGTCTCACTCCTCTCTACATCCTTCTTCCATTCTTTCCTTTTCACTTGCACCATTTTTGTCTTCTTTTTCTGGGCATACCTGGATACTTTGTTGTTATTTCTTGACTACCAAGTATATATAATTTTAATTGCTGTGACAATTAGGTACAACAGCCTAAATTTGGTTAAAATTATGATTATTATCATTTAACCAATTCAAGTATACACATTTTGAATTAAATCATAGAAAACCCCTTCCTCCTGGTGGAGAATTTCTTTTTTTCTGTGTTGTTAGCACTTCAATCCTTCCAGAGAGAGTTGAGAGGCCATCATTTGCAGATCAGGCCCATTCATTGGTAATCGCCTACATAAACAAGCAGGGGGGAACAAGAAGCGGAGCCCTGTGGACTTTAGCAGAGGAAATCTTGAACTGGGGAGAGGAAAACATACTCTTTGTCAGCAGTACACCTAAAAAGGATTTAAACAAAGTGGCAGATTTCCTCAGCAGGAAGAAAGTAAGAGAAGGTGTCTGGGTATTAAAACGGGATGTATTCAAACAGATCACACAACAATGGGGAACACCTCAGGTGAACATATTTGCCTCGAAAAAAAGCAGAAAAGTTTGAGCGTTCTTCTTCCTGAAAAGAGAAGATGGAGCACTCGGGGTAGACGTGTTAGCACAGAGGTGGACATTCAACAAATGTTATGTCTTTCCCCCACCAGTACTCCTACCAGCGGTGATAAGGAAATTTCGTACAGAGAACACATCACTGATTCTCATAGCACCTCACTGGCCCAGGAGACCGTGGTTCTCTATGCTCAACTCGCTGTAGAGCCCCTGGTTACTACCAATCCAGGAAGATCCACTCTCCCAGGGCCCAGTGTATTGTCCCCAAGTGAAAAGGTGGAACCTGGCCCCCTGGTATCTGAGGAGCAGCTGCTGAAAGCAAATGGGTTCTCAAACCGTTTAATAGATACACTGCTGAAAAGTTGAGACATGCAACATCTACCAGAGAGTATGGAAGTGTTTTAACAGATGATGTACAGAGAACTCCTTCAAAACACAAAGCTCGTGGCAGTCTTAGAGTTTCTACAGAGTGGAGTAGATAAAGGACTAAGCCTTAGTACATTAAAGAGTCAAGTGTCAGCACTGTTTATCAGGAAAGAAAACTAGCGTCCAATCCATGGATAATCAGACTCCTTAAATCCTTGAGCAGGCAGAGACCAATACAGAGTACAGCCTTTCCTAAGTAGGACCTGTCATTAGTGCTACAAACTATGACAGCAGACCCCTTTGAACCACAAGGAAATTGCAGCCTGAAGATGCTGACACTTAAAGTAGTCTTCTTGGTAGCAATTACTACAGCCAAAAGGGTCTGTGAGATGGAGGCCCTATCAATCAGGATCCGGGGTTTTTGTCTAAAGTGGCCTCAAAATTTCACAGAGGCCAAGAGATTGTGTTACCATGGTTTTGTTCAAACCCTTCCAAGGAACAAGAAATCAAGTTCCATAAGTTAGACGTCAAGAAATGCGTCCTACATTATTTAGAGGTAACAAAAACACTTAGGAAGACGGATTCCTTATTTATTTTCCTGAGCCAAGAAAGGGCACAAGGCCTCAAAACGCACCATAGCCAGATGGCTAAGAGAGGCCATTGGACAGGCTTATAGGTTGGGAGGCATGCAGATCCCAGAGGGTATCAGGGCACACTTCACGAGATCAGTGGCAGCATTGCAGGCAGAGAGAGCTGGAGCAATGCCGAAACAGATTTGTAAAGCAGCAACATAGTCCAGCTTTGCCACTTTTGTAAGGTACTATAGAGTGGACCTTTGGTCTGCCAAAGATCAGACCTTCGGAAGCAAGGCCTTACAAGCTGTAGTCCCGCCCTAAGGGTAAGTGCTCGTTTATCCTCTCAGGTGGCTGTCCTAAAAGTCGATTAGGGGAAAAACGAAGTTACTTACTGGTAACGTTCTTTCCCGGAGTCTTTCAGGACAGCCTGGTACCCACCCAAATGTATATTAAAGAATTAAGGAGCCAGCAGGACAGGAGGAAATTTATATAAGGCTGGCGCAGTGTTTCCCACAGAGTGGAGGAGCCAAGGTCTCTCAGGTGGTTATCCTGAAAGACTCTGGGAAAGAACGTTACCAGTAAGTAACTTCGTTTTTTTTAAATTTGTTTAGCAAAAAATAAAAACCCAGTGACGATTAAATACCACCAGACGAAAGCTCTATATATCTCAAAAAAATGGTAAAAATTGTGTTTGGGTACAGTGTTGCATGACAGCACTATTTTCCGTCAAAGTGTGAAACCCTGAAAGCTGTAAATTGGCCTGGGCAGGAAAGGGATGAAAGTGCCCTGTATTGAAGTGGTTAAACTGTAATATTGCCAGTACATATAATGGGCAGCTAGCAGCTAACAGTAACCTAATTAAACAGTGATCCAATTAATAGTAAACAAGAGCCAGGCCACCCAGACAGCTTTGATTAGTTAGACCAAGGCAGTCCGTCATTACCGAAGACATTCCGGAAACAAGTCCACAGCCCTGGATACATAAAGTACATTTTTTATTTATTTTTTAAGTCAGGAAAATGTTTATTAGAAAAAGACAAACCGTTTGACAATCCAGCATGCCAATACAAAAACAACTCATTCGACACGGAAAACACAAGGCAATACATTCGTACACAGATATACGTACCAACATACCCAACTCCAATAATACGGTAGTAATGTCCCACACAAAATAAGACAATATCACATAAGGTCATCTTATTTGTACATGGGTCATACTTTTATGGCCTGTTTGGGCACACAAGCCATCTCTGGTATACAAGTTCCCGTGGGCTGAGACCAGGGATATCCAACCACAGTCCCCACAAGTTTTTCGAATCTACTGGGGCAGCCCCTGCATATATAAATATGGCTTTCCAAAAGTAAAGCATTGCCTACAGATGACACCAAAGACTTATGCTTAGGGGATCAGGAGATTTCCAGAGTAATAGGATTAGCCTACGAGCGTGAAAGAGGGCCCTTCTTATGGCTATCCTAGCGTGCTCCTCTTCAACAACTCCCTCGAGTATATTTAAGAAAAAGCATTTAGGATCCATCTGGATATTTACACTAAATACAGGATTTAGTGTGTCTAGTACCTGTCTCCAATAGAGATGCAATTTGGGGCAACACCATAGTAGATGGATTAATTCCCTGTGGTCTCTTTTACGTCTGACAGTATGACTCTGTATTGTAACCCACCTTATAAAGCCTCAGGGGGTTATAGTGAGAGCGTAAAATAATGTAGAGCTGAGAAGTGTTTCTGGGCCACATTATGCGAGCATATTACCTGTGCCTGATATGCCTTCTCCAATTGGTCACCTGTCATCGGTTCCCTCTCCCTCTCCCATTGCGAATTCCGAATTCCATAAAGAGCCTCCTAGTAAGGTGGCAACCTTACTAGGAGGCTCTTTATGGAACTCGGACAGTAGCATATTGTAACATTGGGAAATTAATCCCTTAGAGCTATCAGCCATTTGAATTAAATTGAAAATAGGTGTGGGAGATGCATGCCATTCGTGCATGCCACCCTGCACCTTAAAGCGGGATTCCGTCATAAAAAAAAAATATTTTAAAGTCAGCAGCTACAAACACTGTAGCTGCTGACTTTAAATAAGTACTTGCCTGTCCTGGGTGCCCGCGATGTCGGCCTCCCGAGGCCGACCCGTCCCATCCCTCGGCTCTCGGGTCCCGGCACTGCCATCCTAGGTAAGGGAAACAGGCAGTGGAGCCTTGCGGCTTCACTGCTAGTTTCCTACTGCGCATGCGCGAGCGGCGCGGTGCTTTATGAATGGGACGCGATGTGTTGTGGGACACACACAGTTCCCATAACACACCGCACCCCATTCCCCAGAAGACAACGCGGGAAGCAGAAGACTGAAGATCACCGCGGTGTAGGAAGAGGCAGATTAGGAAGGCCGCCTAGCAACAGCCATTTCACGTAAGTAAAAAAAAATTTTTTTTTCTTTTCCTCCATTTTGTTTAAGGTATTTTTTGGCGCATTTTTTTTCCAGGGTGGACCTCCACTTTAACTGCATGCCATAATTGTATGTAAACAATAAATAGTGCAGCACTCCAATATTGTGTATGAATGTGAAGGAATGATAAATGCAATCAGCAAATGAAATCAACTAGGAAGTCAAGCCGATATAATACATATAACATTCCAAATGTATGAAATGTAAAGTCCAGCAACAAAAATTGAAGTGATGGAAAACAGTGCTATGAACAATAACACCCAAAGTTCATAAATGCATAAACGTTCAATAAAAAAGTAAAATATAGTCCATCATGAAATTGAAATCCTTGAAGTGAAAGTGAAGACACCCATGTGAGGGCACAGTAGAATAAAACACTTCTCACTTAGTGTGTACCACCATAGAGTAAAATGGGCGCGCTTACAGAAGATGTGGACTCATACTGTGTATTGAGTCAAACGAGCATATGTGAGGTAATACCTCAACCATGACCAGCTGTATCGGATGGATGGTATATGATCACCCCGTCACCGATTTAGATGGAGAAGTTCCACTTTAAACGAACAGACTCCCAACGCACAGCAGACATCAATAGGAAAGGCCGCTCCCAGGCATATATGTAGGGAATAAACGGCCACACATAGTGTAAAACTGTATAAAATTTGTTTTATTGTAAAAACAGATGTACACTTACAAAAATCCACTTGAATAGCGCTAAATGATTCAGAGATATATCAGAAAGGATTGCAATGACTCCACAAGTTGCATCCGACATGTTTCATCCTATTGGACATCATCTGGGGTGCGAGGGTCGTGTGCAGTCACTGCAGTATAAATAAGTTAGCAATCCGATAAGAAATGGCCCCCAGATTGGCAAATGAGGACACCTGAATGTGAAACTCTGAGCCGTTCCAAGATGGCGCCAGTGTGCTTTCCACGCCTCACCATCATTTCTCATTGTAATTGAGGGAAAAGGAAGAGCAAAGTATTAAGCCTTGCATTCCACACCTCATTATCAAATTAATGGGACGAGAGGGAGCATGTGATCAAACCAGAACTGAAAAATTCACACGCCCCCTCTGGTCTTGGGAAGGACTGCCATAGAGATAAACCATGATAACAATGCCTCCAAAATAAATAAAATATGATATAATAGGAAAAAATAATTAAAATTACTGTATTTATTGGTGTATAACACTCACTTTTTCACCATGAAAATCAGGTGCAAATACCATGTGCGTGTTATACGCCAATACTTCAATTTTAGCTGCCTCGGAGGGGACAGGGAGGGGAGCAGGATGAGCACCATCACATTACATACAGTGAGAATCTCCTTTTTACTTGGCGGCCTCTGTAATAGAAAGTCCCGTCTCCTGGGCCGCCATTGAACCACTGTTCTGTCTATCATAGGATTTTCTCACTGTATGTAATCTGTCGACGCTCGTCCTTCCCTGTTCCCTCTAGGCTGCAGATGGGCATCAATCAGGCTGCACTGATGGCAATGGTAAGGCTGCTGCATTGAAGGCAATGGTGAGGCTGCTGCGTAGATGGCAATGGTAAAGGCTGCTGCATTGATGGCAATGGTGAGGCTGCTGCATTGATGGCAATGGCAAGGCTGCTGCATTGATGTGGACTGATGAGTGAGGCTGCATTGATGTGGACTGATGAGGCTGCATTGATGGCACTTGTGAGGCTGCAGATGGGCACTGACCCTTATTTTGCTTCAAAGTTCCTTATTTAAAATTTAATTTTTTTTTCCTGAAACTTCCCTCTTAAAATCAATGTGCGCGTTATACGCCTGTACGTGTTATACGCCGATAAATACGGTAATTAAATGTTTTATGTTAAAAATGTATTTAAATCTGAAATAACATAGGAGTAAGGAATCTCATAAGAAATTGTGGAATGACATAAATATGCTGATTCCACAAGATTTACCTAAATTTGTAACCCAATGTAATTCAAAAATTGAAAGAACAATCATCTCTCATATTGGGAAAAAAAGCTCCAAATGCTGGTATGTACTATAATGACTACTATACTGTATATCTCAAAATATAGTAAAGGCAGTGGAGTGGGCACATCAAGCTCTATTGATAAACGTATTGATGTCCCACTCCATGTTCATACCATGAGGATAATGATTTAAGCTCATAGGTTTCCAAATATGAAACTCCTCTCTTAACTAAGCCACCTCGCCAAGGTGGAATATATTTATCATCAAAAATTGGGTTCCTCTAGGGTCCCTATTGGGGAATTGGGCATAGTGTTTAGGAACACTGATTGGTTTTGCCCTTTTTGATAGAAATATGTTCATTAACTCTAATGAAAATATTCTGAATGGTCCTTCCTACATAATGTTTGCCACAAGGACAAGTTATTAGATAAACCACGTTCTTGGTGGCACAAGTAACAAACTGTCATTGTTGTACATAATTGTATGTAGTAGAAGTGCATAAGTGATGGTAGCGAGTGCATTGCCTGCAGGGTGGCAAAAGGTAACAAGACACCTTTAAAAATCTGCGACATATTATGTATCTCATATGTCTTCCACTGGGCACCATGTACTAATTTAGCTAGTTCCATATAGTTATCATTATGCCATATTGGGCTATACTTACTATACCCAGTAACATGTACATATTTAGCCTTGAGCCATGTTTCGTGAATGAGACCGTATGTCGGTAAGAACCTGTTTGGTTTGGCAAAACTTAGTGCCTCAAGACCCTCTGAAACTGAGCCTCTCTGAATATAAGCAAGTATGATGTGGGTCGCGGATGGGAGGTGATCCACTGTGGGGTGCGTGGATCACAGGGCCTATTAAATGCTGCAATTGTGCTGAAACATAGTAGAGCCAGGGATTGGGAAGGGAAAGCCTCCCCCCCACCCTTAGATTGAAGCAATTGCTCCAACAAATAGAGAGACTACAGTAGGTGAATTATGTAACGAGTAACAAAGCTTTGGCATTAGTGTTATTTTGATTTCTCTGTCCTGCAACCGACAATGGCAATTTATTCCAAATTTTGATTTTACAAGTGCTGTCTTTCAGGTTTGGCTTTCAATTGTGTAACCTGTACACTGGGAAAGTCATCATAACACAAAACTCATAGAATAATCCAGCATTCTGAAAAAGTGGAATTTATCTTCATAGATTTCTTGAGGGAGATTGTTGATAAATATTTCTGTCCCAAGTGAAGGAGCTTCTCTAACCCTGTCTGCAGGAGGGCCTCCATATTTCCTCTGACCATTAACCTGTACGAGATTAATATTACATCATTTCATCCACTTCAGAAGGGAAGCTATATTGTCTTTATTCAAACAATTCAGAATGAATCCAAGCCTCACTCTCAGCGTTCATCACGTTGTTTTCCTTAATTAGAGAATGATTTGCTCTCTCCATGGGATCAGAGGTTGAACTGCACTCTTTTCCATGCTTTGACCAGGAGAAGCAGACAAAAATCCCAGTCTCTTCCTTGGGCCATAATCAGTGGCTAGCGCCCCTAGTTCCCTCCAAAAGCCACAGTTGGGCCTGTTACATATTCAGTTTTATTGTACATTGTAGCCCCAACTAGAAATGATGTGTAGCTGGATCTGTTTATCTCAAACATTACGGAGCTTTTTATTACTGTTCATTTAAAAGAACATCTAGGTAGCAATGACCATAAGATGATTTCAATTAATGTAAACAACAAGCACATACTGCAAAGATAAACAATTTTAAGAGGGCAAATTTTCAGGGTTTGAGGGCTGCTCTCCAAGATTTAGACTGGTGGCCGTTCTCTCCAGCGGGTCTTTCTGAGATGGATGTTCTCTCTTCTAAAGAGCCTTTTCTTGTCTTGATGTGTTCAGAGTGGTTAGGGTCTACCTAGCTGAAGCATATTCCTTCAGAAAAATTTTGTCCCTTTTTGTCATCCCCGAATGCCAAAGACAAAACATCCTGCTTCCTTTTCCACCATTTGCCAGGTTGCTCAGGCTATTCCTTTCCAGGGCCCTTCCTTCCCTATAAGGGCTCATTCAACCTGACCTGTCAGTGTCCAGGCCTTTCAGCCTCAAGCATCCATTTTGAAGGTTTGCAAGACTGCAACCTGGTCTTCTATTCATACTTTTATTGGGTTAATATTTAGGTCTCTGCTGATGCAAGCCTCAGCTGCAAGGTGCTTTAACCCTTTCATGCCTAATTCTTTTTCTAACATTTATTGCTTACAAGTTAAAATCTGTATTGTTTGCTAGAAAATTACTTGGAACCCCCAAACCCTGTGTGTGTATATGTGTGTGTGTGTGTGTATATATGTGTATGTGTATATATATATATATATATATATATATATATATATATATATATATATATATATATTTTGGAATTTCATGAATAAAAAACAAAACAGTAAAGTTAGCCCAATTTTTTTTGGTATAATGTGAAAGATAATGTTACGCCGAGTAAATGGATGCCTAACATGTCATGCTTTGAAATAGCGCACACTCATGGAATGGCGACAAACTAGGGTACTTTAAAAATCTCTTTAAAACGTTCTACGGGTTACCTGTTTAGAGTTAGAGGAGGTCTTGTGCTAGAATTATTGCTTTCACTCTAATGATCGCAGCGATATCTCACGTGTGGTTTGAACACAGTTTACATTTGTGCGTGCGAGTTACGTATACTTATTTTTTATTTCTACACTGTCTCATTAAAAAAAAAAAATTCTGATCATTTTTATTGCTGTCACAAGGAATGTAAACATCCCTTGTGACAGTAATAGTCAGTGACAGGTACTCTTTATGACTCCAAACCCCTCCTTTGCATTTAAAAGCATTCAAAATGCCAAGGTCTGAATGCTGTAATTTTTTTCAAATTTGGCGCCTTTAAGTCTTCAGTAAACCGGAAGTGATATCCGAGGCCCGATCAAAGCAGATTCCGGCTTTGTTCGGGTCTCCGACCAGTCGACGTACGTATCAGCTGGTCGCTCAGGCCTCCGGTGGGATGGGAGAGCCCGGGGTGAGCTGCGGAAGGTAGTGGGAGGGGGGGACGTCCCCTCCCACTCCTTGGGGAAACATCCGAGCAGCTGCTAGCCGCATCGTTTGTTATCCTAAGAAAGCCGACCGTTTGCTCTAAAAAAAACAGTATCGGGGTGATGAGAGCAGCTGCATGCATCACCCCCCCTTACAACCCCTTCGAGCCGAGGCCGCATATTTGCATACGGTCAGCATGAAGGGTTATAGGAGAGTGCACAGGGTATGCTACCAGTAAAGCCAGTGTCAAATTACTCTAAAGGTAGTGGCATATAGTCCACAGTCTAGGACTTTCTGTACGCCAAGATATGGCATTTATTGGTATTGGATTTGGCATATAAACCCAATTAGGTTTTCCAAACTCCTCCTAAATACTAGATTTTGTAAACTTGTTACCTCCTGTAGGGTTAAGTAATCACTTCTGTGTTAAAAAATAATGAATTTTATCATTTTGCTTGCAGTTACTGTGCAGCTTATGACCACCCTATACATGTTTTTTTGTTGGAATAATTTGATGCTCAGGTTTCTGAAGAATAACCTTTTACTGATGCCATATTTGTACTTGGGACACACAACACTTTGCAAAAATACAATATCTTTACTGTTTACACTATCTGCTTGCCCTCCTCCACCTGTTGTAGGTAATCCTTTTGTTTTATATCTGTTTACAGACAAGTCCTTGACAACCGATATGGCCTCAAACGATGGCAAATTGGAGAAATAGCCTCAAAGATTGGTCAGCTGTATTACCACTATTAGTAAGTATCAAGTGAAAAGAGCACAAAGCCTAGAATAAAGGCTTTCCAGCCTAAAGTTACATAGTTGAAACATAACCCAATATTTTATTTTTATTAAGTTTACACAAACATTATGAAGTTACCTAGTTTAATTTTACTGAACATTTATGAAACGTGTCAAATATATAGCCTTTTACCTGGGTTTATTCAGAAAAATATTTATTGTGCCAAGTTTGACATAGAAAACTATACAATAAACCACAAAATAAATGATTAGACATCATACTTTGCATTTAGTAGTAACAAATAATATAGCATTCCTGAGTTATACAGGGTTCATTGTAAACACAACTCAGACATATGGCACTTTGGAATATGCATATCCCCCTCGGATCTACAGCGACTGCACTTCCAAGTGCACTTGCAGTGCAAAGTGGATTTGCCTTTTGTAAATAATGCCCATTGTCTCCATTCTTTAAGGGAATCCATAGATAAAAACAGGCATCTTTTGAGCAACTGGTAAACTTAATATTGCCAATATACTATATGCAATTAAGCGAAACTAGGATTAGCATGACAGAGAATCTATTCAGAGGGTAAACCTATGCCAAGGCAGTCATGCATGCAGTAGTCTTTCCAAGACTAACTGCGGTGGAGTGAGTTCTGGGGTGTCAAGCCACACCTGCCATATAGAAGAAAACTTTTGGGTAGAGTTCCTATGCTGATATGTCAACCGTTCCTTTATCAATATAGATTTAACCTGTTCTATCCACATTTTTCTAGTAGGGGTGTATGGGGAAAGCCAGAATTGCACTATTTGTTTTCATGCAATATATGAGAATCTAGTTACAGATATATGAGCTGGGGGAGGGAAGATCTCCTCATCCATAGCACCCAATAAGAAAACCAAAGGGTCCTATGGAACCTTAATCATAAATAGTGCAGTTATGGTATCCATCACGTCCTTCCAATAAAATAATTTGGGGCATCTCCACAGTAGGTGAATAAGTGTTCCCTCTTCAGTAGAGCATTTAGGACATAAAGGAGAATCCCTCCTTCCCCAGCGGTACAATTGCGTTGTGGTACGATTTTAACGTGTTTTGAGTGTATAATTTGGAGAAATAACGTATACCTGCAACTTCCCATACTTACGTTTTCCTCTAGTTTGTATAGTTCGGGATGTTCTGGATTATGCCATAAGGGTGTTGCCTGAAGAAAGCCTGATATTTTCATGCTACTTTTAACCTCTGTCCAGAGCTTCTTTATAAGTGTTATTGTGGGCCCCTTAAGTGGTGGGGATGAGAGCCTCATTTCTAAAAGCTGTACATGTGGAGGATTCTGCAAAAAGTAGGTTACAAATCGGGTCTGAGATGTCAGGACCACCCCAGCCCCCAAGATGTTGGAGCTGAGAGGCCATAAAGTATATTCTGAGATTAGGTACCGCTAGGCCCCCTTGGTCTTTGCTATATTGTAGCGTAGAAAGACGTATCCTAGCGACGTTTTTCTTCCATATAAGTGAAGGAAATAAGGTTTCCATATGTACAAATCACCTCCAGGGAAACCACTCTGGGGAATTGTGTATAATGTATAGTAGCTGTGGGGACCACACCATTTTAATCAGATTAACTCTGCGAATCACTGAAAGCGGAAGTTTACACCATGTGTTGCATTTGGCTTGAAATTTTAAAAAGTAAAGTAAGTTTTGCAATATTTAGAGGGGGTCTGAGGTGACCTGAATCCCTAAATACTTAAATTGAGTTACAATTTGTAGTGAGCTAGCACTTTCTTCTAGGGGGCAACGCAATTCTTCCAATTGTAGGAGAACCGATTTACTCCAATTTATAGAAAATCCAGAGAGGGAACCAAAATGTTTAGTCAAAGGCATGACATTAGTAAGGGAAGTTTCAGTATAATACAAAAGTGTCGTCTGCATATAAGGAGATTTTGTCTTTCCTAGATCCCCTAATTAAACCTGTAATGTGTTTGGAACCCCTTATTATTGCTGCCAGGGGTGACAGCGGGCACCCCTGTCTTGTACCTCTATGCAAAGGGAAAGGATCTGTTAATTCACGATTTTTCCTTAACCTTGCGGTAGGAGCTGAGTATAGAAGTTGCACCCATTTTATAAAACGTGTACCCAGGCCAAAGCATCTCAAGACCTCCTATAAATATGGCCATTCCATGCTATTGAAGGCTTTGGCAGCATCTAGAAAGAGAATAGCTTGGATTCCCGGGTTATCTACTGGAACTTGAAAGTTTAAGAACACTAATATTTAGTGCTGTTGTTCTGGCAGGGATAAAGCCCGATTGGTCTTTATGAATAATTTTGGAAATAACCTTTGCTAAACGCGTGGCTAGAACTCTGGCCAAAAGTTTGAAATCTGATGTTAATAATGAAATTGGCCTATATGAATCAGCAAGTAGGCCGTCCTTGCTGGGTTTAAGAAAGAGAACAACCACTGCTTCGTTCATAGACGGAGGGAGACATCCTCGTTCCATCGCGTCTACAAAGACCATTTTTAGACATGGCAACAGTATATCGGCTTACTTTTTATACACCTCCGTGGGAAGCCCATCTTCTCCCAGGGACTTCCCAGTTGGAGAGATAGCTAGCTAATTCATCACTGGTCGGGGATTCAGCATCTTTTTATCTGTCTGAGAGAGTTTGGGTATCTTACTATTGACCAAGAACATACTAATATCTTCCTGCGTTGGTAAAACTTTGGAAAAATATAAATCAGCGTAAAAGGCACGACATGTCTTGAGTATACCGGTATGGGTATAAACCGTGCTGCCTGAATCAGTGGGACAGCTGGAAAAAAAGATAAGCCTTTATGCGATTTAGATAACATGGCTAGCATATGCCCAGTATTCTCCCCTTCCTCAAAGAATTTTTGTTGCTGGAAAAATTTCTTGTTTTCAGCTCTTGCTTCTGAGCATTACTGTTTCGTTATGCTCAGAAGGAGTTTCAACAAATGCCACTTCAGCTTTCTTGACCTCTTGCAGTACAAAGTTTTCCCATGATTTGGTCTCGGACTTTGTAGAGGAAATGATTTTAATAAATTGTCCCCTTAAAAAAGACTCTTAAGGCATCCCAAAACATTCCAGAGGTTGCTGAATCCTTATTCAAACAGATAAAAGTATTAAGAGAATGCGATACAGAATCTGGAAACAAAGCGAGCCAGAAAGGATTTATTTTCCAATAGTTTTTTTTTTTTTTTTAGAGATGCTAGAGGTCACCACCTGAGCCCAGAAGGGAGAGTGGTCAGATAGATTGCAACTGGGATTGAGATATATTGGGGAGCATTTCCTCTTTGCAAAGGCCGAGATAAATTCTAGATAAGCCCTGTGTGAAGCCGAGTAACCAGAGAACGTTCTAGATTGTGGTTTCCTAATTCGCCATACATCCTGTAGTCCCATCTCCATCAGAAGTCTGGCAAAAGGGGTTGGACCGTCCGGCAACTGTTGATTCTGGAAGGAGACAGAAAATGTATCCAGCCCAGCATCAAGAAAATTTTTAAATTCCCCCACTACTAACACTGGAGTATGAGGGTGATGAGCCAGAAAACTTGCCAGGATCTTAAGGACCCCTGTTGAGAAGGGAGGAGGAATGTAAATGTTGGCTATTATACATTCCAGCCCTGCAATCGTGCAGATTAAAAATATGTAACGACCCTGTGGGTCAACAACAGAGAGCACATAGGAGAATTAAATATTTTGAGCAACCAGTATACTGACACCTCTGGAATAAGAGGAGAAGGCGGAGTGATGATGGAGAAACATGCGAGTAGAAAACGGTGAGGCGTGATCTGAAGGCAGGTGAGTCTCCTGCAAGCAGATGAATCGTTTTGCTGCATGTAATACCGCCATCTTTTTCGCTCCTGTGCCCAAGCCCCTCACATTCCAGCTAAAAACAACATGTTCCTTAGCAAAAATAAAGGAGGTATAATATAGCATAGCATACGTTGAAGTGGTTTGCTGGTCCTTCCTGAATCCCTAAATAGGCATGACAGTGGCAAGGCATAGAAACAAAGCCCCTGGATATGACTATGCAAGGGCCGCATAGCTCGTAGACATAAATGCAAAAGTCTTAACATTGCTCCATGGTATATATACGACAGTATATAGAACAATGCCAAAAATTGTTAAATTGCGTATCGGCATAAAACAAAATTGGAAAAAAGAATGAGAACATACAAACCAACCGGGTTCCTCAATTGAAAAGGAGGGATGTAATTAACAAGTGTCCACTTTGGACCTACTACTGGGGAGCGTATATATTTGGCCTATACAAGTGAGCCAGAATTCCAAACATAGAGCTTGTGCTACAGAAGTTGAAACAGATAATTAAGTTACTAGACACTTGAGTAGATCCGCTTTGACTAGGGGTATCGTGGGTAGCATAGACAATAAAGGTTATTATAAGAATGTAGATAGCTGATCAAGTCTCCCGACGGCGTTTAGAACCCTCCTTGTGAAGAGAGCATTCCTTCCTGTTTAGCCACACTGACACCAAGGTAGGTTTTTCAAAAAAATGAGCGTCTCCTTTAGCCACCACCCACAGCTGTGCAGGATAGAGCATGGCGTACTGAAGATCAAGGTCCCGGAGACACTTCTTCACCTCTGTAAACTGGGCCTGTTGTTTTTGAAATTCCGCAGAGAAATCTGGGAACAATGAGATTTTTGAATTTCCTATAACAAGAAAATCTCCAAGGGATCTGGCTTTAGAAAGAATGACGTCCCGATCTTTATAATTGAGCATTTTAACTGCTTGCCGCCCACCCATTGTCCAATGACAGAGGGGTGGTGCGGCTCTCGTTCTGAGATGACGTCATCCCAGAGCGTCCGCTAGGACAAAGCGCAACCCTGCTGTGTCCTAGCGGGGTTGCGCTGTGTTGCTAGGACACAACGCGACCCGATCTCTGTAAAGAGCCGTGGCTCTTTACCCCATGTGATCGGCTGTTTCCAACCACAGCCAGTCACATGTAAACACGGAAATGCCGGTAATTGGCTCTCATCGCCTCACACTGACAGAGCGTGTGGTGAGGAGAGCCGATCAGCGTCATCTCCTCGCAGGGGACATCGAGACATGTATTAGGGCACTGATCATCAGTGCCCTGATTACAATAGCTCATTAGGGATGCCAGTCAGTGCCCACCAGTGCCACCCATTGATGCCGCCTATCAGTGCTCATCAGTGCCACCTATCAGTGCCTATAAGTGCCACCTCATTAGTGCAGCCCATCAGTGCCGCCTCATCAGCGGACATCAGTGAAGGAGAAAAATTACTTATTTACAAAATTTTCAGAAACTAAAACTTACATTTTTTTTATAAAAAATAAAAAAAAAGCAGTGATTAAATACCACCAAAAAAAGCTCTATTTGATTGAAGAAAGTGCCCTGTAGGCAAGTGTTTAAACAGGAATGTCTGGGTAATTGCCTGGCGGCAGAGGCCTTGTTGGAATTCTGTGCACCCTTACCCCCGAGAACATGGGAGAGAAGGAGTCTTTCCCAAATATATGTAGCAGCCAGCTCTCAAAAAAATCTACCACATTTCTCCCTTCTGCTTTCTCTGGAATGCCAATGGCTGTTTCTGCTTAGCCTGTTTTTGAAATTATAGAGGCAAGCTGCATGTTTAGCTGTCACAACTTGCTGTTAATGCAACTCCCGCTGTAAAGGTGCCCATTCGTCCTCCAAGGTGCCTAGGCGTCCCTCCAGGGCCTCTGTGCGATCACGCAGCTTTTGCATAATCTGCCGGAGGAATATCCCTTTTTCCCATTTTCACCCCTTTGATTTTGGATGTGAGCACTGTAATGGATGACCTGCACGATGTTAAAGCAGAAAATATGTCTCTTAAGGTGGGTTTTTGGCCTGTCTGGGTCCAGACTCTAAGTAGGCCGCATGGGCGATGTGTCATTAGGGCTATTCACTGCGTCCCATTCTCCTGGCGAAAACTGTTGGATCCTCCAGCGGTACAGTATCATCTGCCTCTGATTGCCGTTCTTATCATCCATTGGGTTAGGAGGTGCAGTAGGATCTCGCTGTCCTAGATTAGCAAAACATTTCAGGGCTGCTTTTTTATATCTTTTATTGTCCGGCCCTTGTAAGTCGCCATCTTGGCACGTGTGGTCCGAGGCAGAGCGGGTGCTGGTATCACAGGCTACCTCTCAGTGTGTAATAGTTTTTGGTCGGAGGAATAGATCACCCGCCCGCTAGATAAATGCTCGGATGAACGGCGAAGTTTGCTGGTCCGGCGCCCAGGTACATCCGCTGTCAAGCCACGCCCCCCTTTTACCTGGGTTTAGCTAGATCAAAGCCCATTTTTATCAAATACATTTTTCTTGTTTTAGATGAGAGCAAAGCAAGGATGTCATGGGAAATCTCTCCTATGGGGACATAGTCATCAACAAAGACATTACTAGAGAAGGGAAAGTTGGAAGCTCTGTTTTTTTTGCATTTTCATGTGACCCCCAGTTCCCCTCATTTCAAGTGCATTTAATGCACAAAACAGGGTGAGCTCATCTGTAGGGTCATACCCATTCTTATCTGTGGACCAAAAAGAATGCCTTCCTTAATCTTGGCATCAGTTACTCTTGGAAACATCTGTGATGAAAACCTTCACCTTGTTCATTGCTTTCGCAAAATTTTTCATTAGTCTGAGTTTTATGTGAAGCAAAGGCAAAAAATATCTGTCAGATCAACAAGTGGTTCATGTGCTATGTTTTTCTTTCAGAGTGGCCATTTCTTTTTAATGTAATGGGGTGCCAAGCCGACCATAGTGTAGTAAGAGTTTATTGTAGAGATAAAAAAAAGGTAAAGGTTGCACTCACAAACAAAAGTAGATAAAAGCATGTCTCTTAAATCCGTGTGCAGTCTAGACATCTGTGGAGATGGAAGACCAGAGTGCAGCTCCCACTGTGGCTGCTCCACCAAAGCAACTGCAGCCAGGCACTATTGACAGAGGAAGAACCACCGCTGTGGGATACAGAAGACACCACCAGATGTGCCCACACTGCCAGCTGTCCACCAAAAATAGGCCCTGTAGAGCTTTGCAAAAATGTTTAAGGAAGGCATACGAGGGGGCGTGTCCTAACACCGGATGTCAAAGGATGCTCTTCTTAGCAGCTACGGGCTTGCCTCTGCCTAATCCTGTGCTCACTCAATCCTTAAAAAAGTGAAACAAATCTGGTGCTGCTAGTGACACACCTCCATCCCCACATTGGATAAAAAAAACAAAATTTATCCTGTGGGACTTTGAGTTGAGCACAGAGAGGTTAATAAAAGTATATAAAGAAAAGCACGGTTTTATAGATTTATTGAAATCGTTATTACATTCATTGTATGTATGATACATAAGCAAGGGTGTCAAACCACTTGGTAATGACAATACTACAAAAAATCCTAAAAAAACACATTCACATAGGTTACAATGATTAATATAAAATACTACATGAGCAACTTGAAACTCAATGCATTTCACGAGTCACTGCTCTCTTCCTCTGGAGTAGATGTACATGCTGTGTATCTACAGGATAAAAATGTAGATTATACATATGCAACATCAATAGTAAGTATAAAGCAAATAATAGGGGACCTTGTACAGAAAGATCCCATACAGATAAGCTAAGCCAAAGTCTTAAAAGCCAGTTTCTCAAGGGGTGGCGGCGAGATGTCTATCCCAGGCCCTGAAGGAGAGGAACCGGCGAATACCCTCTGGGGAACACATGGAGGGCAAGCATAACATGGGAGCCAAATGGTGTGCCCCTTGGTGTCCCTCAATGTCCAACCTGATTGACAGCTGTAACAGAAGTGTGTATCTAGGTAATCAAGTAAATACTAAGAAAACCATCTTGTGCATGTAAGTATGTATAAAATGTAAAAAACAGAGTCTACATGGTATACAACCCATTCAGGTAATAATATGGACATGGAGACAAAAAGGAAGTAGTGGTGATGTCCCTCAATGTCCAACCTGATTGGCAGCTGTAACAGAGTTATGTGTCTAGGTAATCAAGTAAATACTAAGACAGCAATCTTGTACAGTGCCTTGAAAAAGTATTCACACCCCTTGACATTTTTCACATTTTGTCATGTTATAACCAAAAATGTAAATGTATTTTATTGGGATTGTATGTGATCGACCAGTGGCACATATTTGTATTCAGCCCCACTGAGTCAATACTTTGTAGAACCACCTTTCGCTGCAATTACAGCTGCAATTCTTTTTGGGGATGTCTTTAACAGCTTTGCACATCTAGAGAGTGACATTGTTGCCCATTCTTCTTAGCAAAATTGCCCATGCTCTGTCAGATTGGATGGAGAGCATCTGTAAACAGCAATTTTCAAGTCTTGCCACAGATTCTCAATTGGATTTATGTCTAGGCCATTCTACCACATGATAATGCTTTGCTATAAACCATTCAATTGCAGCTCTGGCTGTATGTTTAGGGTCGTTGTCCTGCTGGAAGGTGAACCTCCGCCCCAGTCTCAAGTCTCCTACAGACTCTTATGCCGCATACACGCGGTCGGAATTTCCGCCAACAAATGTTCATCGGGAGCTTGTTGGAAATTCCGACCGTGTGTAGGCTCCATCAGACGTTTTCCGACTGAATTTCCGACAAACAAAATTTGAGATCCTTTGACTCGGCTGAAATTCTCCCTGGCTCCTTAGAAAGAGGTTCAGCACTCCTGGCGTACTCCTGCGCTCCATTCCTCCCAGGCCTCCACAACAGAACTCTCTCTGGGCACATCAGCCCCACTGCTGCTGCTCACAGACCTCTCTGAGTAAGGTTGGTCCGGAGGATGACCCTGAGCCGGAACCTACCCTGCTGGATGTCCTCAAAACTTTCAAGATGAACCATTCTGCTCTCATGGGGTAGGTGGAGGAACTTGATATCACCATATCCGTATTTTGTCCATATTGTGTTTTATGCAGGACATGCATAATATTTGGGAGCGTCTCTCTGCTACTGAGCAGCGCATCTGTGATTTGGAAGACACTGTTAACCCTCTCCTCCCTGAGGTTAAAACATGTGGCAATAAGATTAAATCCCTGGCAGGCCTCTCCCTAGGGGCAACCCTCCACACACCATTATGATTCGTCCCCTCAGAGCTAAGTACCAGCATGTTAAGCAGGAATTAAGGGAGAAAGCTATTCAATATTCAATGTTGTTCCCTGCAACCCTGAGCGTTGTGTACCAAGGCCAGGTGCATTTCTTCCAAACACCCACAAATGCTCTTTCCTGGTTTGAATCTCTGAGACAGACTGGTCAACCATTTACACGCCCTCCGGAGTCCTGAACTGAATGTTCTCTTTGGAAGCAAGATCTCTATTTCAATTTTGGGCTTTTGGACACAGTTTTCTGGGTCGGGTGACTACAGTCTTGCCCTGTCACGAGGAGTTTGACCTTGTCTTGTAAGACTCTGCTGCTACTGGTAGGGCTGGGAAAAAAATCGATTTAAATCTTGAATCGCGTTGAGAGGTCAAATCTATTCAAAATTTAGGCAAATCGATTTTTTTAGATTTTTTTTTTTTTTTTTCACCGCACCGGTCCCGAGGTGCTGCGGGCATGAGTTTTTAGGCGAGGCCGCGGCTTCGGCCTAGTCAGCGGCTACGGCCGGACGCCGCGGACTAGGCCGAAGCCGCGGCCTCGCCTAAAAACTCATGCCCGCAGCGCCTCCGGACCGGCGCTGACACCGCGCCGGGCCTGAAGAGCTGCGGGCAAGGTGTTTTTAGGTGAGGCCGCGGCTTCGGCCTAGTCCGCGAGGCCGGACGCTGCGGACTAGGCCGAAGCCGCGGCCTCGCCTAAAAGCTCATGCCCGCAGCGCCTCAGGACCAACGCGGTTTCCAAAGAAAAAAAAAAAAACTAGTTTCGAATCGTGAATCAAGTTTTTTTTAAGAGAATCGAAGATTTTTTTTTTTTTTTAAGAAAATCTCCCAGCCCTAGCTACTGGTATCACACCTTTGATGACTATTTGATCCAATAGTTTCTATAAATGTGGCTGTATAGGCCATGTCCCTGCATTGTTATTGTTTAGGGTTAAAGCCTGCTCCTTGTTTTTGGCATTGGGCAGTTGTACAAACTTTTTGGTTTTCACTATGAATGTTCGTATTGTGTTTTTTGTGCTATGTTGGTGTGCTTGTGGTATGTATGTGTGTGTTGAACTTTTCTTCGCCTCCCTCTGGGTTTGCAGCCGTGAAGGGGTTTATGGCGGGCTCACAGGGCCATGTGCCCATCCTTTTCTTGCTCATCTTAGTCCCTCACAAATATTTATTAATTTTTTTATTTATTTATTTTCAGGTACTTATATAGCGCTGTCAATTTACGCAGCGCTTTACATATACATTGTACATTCACATCAGTCCCTACCCTCAAGGAGCTTACAATCTAAGGTCCCTAACTCACATTCATACATACTAGGGACAATTCAGACAGGATCCAATTAACCTACTAGCATGTCTTTGGAGTGTGGGAGGAAACCGGAGTACCCGGAGGAAACCCACGCAGGCACAGGGAGAACATGCAAACTCCAGGCAGGTAGTGTTGTGGTTGGGATTCGAACCAGCAACCCTTCTTACTGCTAGGCGAGAGTGCTACCCACTACACCACTGTGCCGCCCACTGTCACGTTTCTTGGAACGTTAGGGGACTGAATTCCAAATTTAAAAGGGCTTCCTTATTTGAATTACTTAATCCCATAAACTACATATATAATGCTTACAAGAAACCCATTTGATGGGGTCTAAGGTTCTTGCACCCAAAAAACACTGGGTTATGCATGGATATCATTCCACCTATTCAAACACCTGGGGAGTGTCTGTACTAATTCGTAAGGGCTTCCCCTTCTCTTGTGATCAGGTAAATTCTGATCCTAAAGGACAATATATTCTACTCTTTGTGGTGTACGCTATGCCATTTCTACTGGTGGTGGCACTGTATATATATATATATATATCCACCCCCCCCCCCCCCCCCGGTCACGGCTGCAATTTTTCCTGAGTTAGGTGTTCATCTGTCTGATTTACCTATTGTAGCTACTATTATTTTAGGGGAATTCAGTTCGATGCTCGATCCTACATTGGACCGATTTGAAGCCACTTGCCGACCGCCTTCCACACATATACTGCGGCAAGGTGGCTCAGGTGCGCAAATCAACATGCGTACCTGTACATCGGGCTGCGCATGTGGTAACAGCGGCCACGCATCGCGGGAGCTCTCCCGCGGGTCCGGTAGGTGCTATGTCCGCCGGGCACCACCGAGCGCAGGAAAGAGGCAGAACGGGGATTTGCCAGTGTAAATAAAGCAGATACTCGTTCTGACAGGGGAGTACAGTGAGATTGGCTGTTCCTAGTGATCCAGTCCACTCCCCCCACAGTTAGAAACACCTCCCGCGTCATTTATACAGTGATCAGTGGATATTTTTACCTCTGATCACTGTAATAATGTCACTGGTCCCAAAAAGCGTCCGATCTGTCTGCTCAAATGTCGCAGTCCCGCTAAACATCGCTGATCAACGCCATTACTAAAAAAAAAAATTTATAAAAATTCCATAAACCTATCCTCTATTTTGTAGATGCTAAAACTTTTGAGCAAACCAATCAATATATATATCAATATTGCGTGTTTTTTTTTTTTTACCAAAAATATGTAGAATACATATTTGCCTAAACTGATGAAGAAATATTTGTTTTACTTTTTTTTTTTATTGGATATATAGCAAAAAGTAAAAAAAAATATTCTTTTTTTTTCAAAATTTTTATTTTTTTTTTTGTTTATAGCGCAAAAAATAAAAATCGCAGAGATGATCAATTACCACCAAAAGAAAGCTCCATTTGTGGGAAAAAATGCATCAATTTTGTTTTTGCATGACCACGCAATTTTCAGTTAAAGTAATGCAGTGCCGTATCGCAAAAAATGGCCTGGTCATTGGGGGGTAAATCGTTCTGGGGCTGAAGTGGTTAATCTGAATCAAAATTGTTCTGTCAGTGGTGTGCTTCCTCTGGCTATGCAGATATATGGCAATGGAAGTGCCCTATGGACAGAGTATATTCATGTCAATCCGAATCATATCACAATCTTTCCAGGCTAGATTATGCGTTTGCTACCACAGACCTGTTACCTAACATTCAGTCTGTCTCTTACATTTCTCAAACGCTATTTGACCACTCTGCCCTTCAAGTTGACCTAGTATTAGGACACGACCGTCTTTTCAGATTTGGAGACTTGGCCCTCTCTGCATCTCTACTTCTGATTTTCAAGATGCCATTCGTACTGAGGGCATTAGTTGTGGGGAGTCACCTGAGAAGATGTCTCTTTATACAGACAATGCATTGATATACTTGGACGGTTCAGAGACTTAATTTGTCTCGCTAATGAGTGGTGGAGTTTGGCCTGAGAGTCAGTTGGGACAAATCTATATCCTTTCCAATTGGCCCTAAGCTAAATTATGACTATTTGCTCCATTCCAACCTGGAAATTTTGTCCACATTCCCTTATTTAGGGATCCAAATGAACTCTGATCTATCTTCTTTTGAAGCACTTAATATAACACCAATTGTTTCACATATGAAAACCAGGCTTCGTACCTGGGCTTCCTTGCCACTCAATCTGATTGGCTGTGTGAATATCTTCAAAGTGATATACTTCCCTAAATTTCCATACGTTTTTTTTGGGCTTCTCTAGTTACCTTGCCAAAAAAAATGTTTAAAAAAATATACTCTCTCCTGACCACTTTTATTTTGGCAGAGGGCACACCCACGTATAGCGAAAGCATCTCTCCAAGCTTCAAAATCTGACGGTGGACCAGCCTGTCCAAATCTCGGGAACTATTTCTTGGCATCACAACTTACCTTTATCTATGACTGGTTTAGTGAGGCCTCCTCAAATCCCTCTACCACTCTAGTATGTGCCTTTTTTATAGGTCAAAACCCTCAGTAATCGATGAACTTCACAGATCCACCGGTGCACACTGTTCACGTAGCTCCCCGATTGATGTCAGTCAGTTGGTTGGCTTGGCATGAAGGGGGTGAAGTGTTATCCCTGACTGCTGGTGTGTTTCCTCATGCTCCCCTGTGGCAGAATCCGAATTTCCGAGAGCTCTTGGGCCACCCTGACTCTTTGTGGTGGACCCTACTTGGGGTTACCCATACCTCACGTATTTTTGTAAATAACCTTTTTGTTTCGTTCGAGGATTTGAAGACTCGGTACGCAATAGTTCAAAGGTCTGACCCCAGAGCTCTCGGAATTGACACTTGAGGTATTACTATCATATCCAAACATCACTAAACTGGTCACGACTGTTTACACACGTTTCCAGTCTGCTGGGAACAACCCCTTCCAACTTATTCAACGGAAGTGGACGGTGTTGTTCCCCAAACTATCTGAGAAGGTTTGGGAGGAGGCCTCGGAAGCCTCGTCAGGATCTCATCAGTTTTACGATTCTCGTCAGTTCAATGCAAGTTTATACATCAGCTGCATTATACACCTGCTAAATTAACCTGTATGGGATTTGACTCTGCTGCAGCTTTTTCCCGCTGTGGTTCTATGGGTGCTGACCTTGCACATATGTTCTGGACTTGCCCTACCATCTTAACTTATTGGAAGTATGTATATATATATATATATATATATATATATATATGTATTTTTTTTTTATATACATCAGTCACATGCTCAAGCCCTAATTCGTATTTAACTGTTATAAGCCAAAATGATAATACTTTTAAGGTGGAAAATTGCTGGTGCACCCTCAGTACAGCAACTTGATCATATGGTTAAATAAAGACCTACCTGTTTTCAAGCTGATTTATAAGAGTTGGGCTTGCTCTAATAAGTTCTACAAAATCTGGTAGCGATGGCTTGATATAGCAGACTCCTTCTGGAAGGATGTTCCGCTATCTCAGCAATTGTAACTCTGCGAATGTGACACAATATACCTACTCTATTGGTTTGTTGATGCCATGCGTTTTAGCTCTCCTGCTCAATGGCGAGGAAGGGGGGGAGGCAGGGGTATGAGTGTTATATGTTTGTGTTTGATGTGTGCTTGTGTGTTTGATCTCGGTTCTCTATACTGTACATAGAACAAATGGGAATCTGCTGGGCTCTGTGCAGTCCAATAATGACATTCCTGATAAGTACTGTATATGTTCTATTATCCTCTACTGGAAGATATCTGAGCTATGAAACTGTTATGGTATTTAGTTGCCATTTTGTAGGTTTGTTGATTGCTTGATGCATAATTTTGTAATGCTTGTAATGTTTTTTTTGTAATAAGAAAAACAGAAAATTTTATAAATACCTTTCAAAGAAAAGGCATAGAAATGGATGGAATGTTTTTGGGCAGTGTCAAAAAGCAGATCTAGGCTCATGTTAAAGTTGAGAACAGAAATGGGAATGCCTAAAATCGAGTGTATGCATACACACTGCAAAATACACTGATCTGCCGTAACTTCATGAACACACACTTAATAATGAGTAGGTCCCTCTTTTGCCACCAAGATGGCCCTGATCCATCCAGGCATGGATGCCACTAGACCTCTGAAGATATGCTGTGGTATCTGGCACCAAGCCACCACTAGTAGATCCTTTAAGATCCTGTAAGTTGTGAGGAATTTAGATGCATAATTTAGGCTCCTTAATAGCCCAAAGGTGCTCATTGAATTTTAGACCCCTTTATGCATCTAGGCTGTAAAAAGGTCTCACACATGCAGTGTCCCCATACTTGGAAGGCATAGCAAAATGTGTTTTGTATGGTTCAATTAGATTTTATTAATTTTCGACAAATATATAAAACAAAGTAAGAAAGGAAAAGTATAAACAATGCCAGTAACCTGACATCAGGTCTCCTGGTATACCAGAATATAAAAATACAAAAGTCAGAATAGTGCAATCAAGTAATCGAACAGTGATCACTTAAAATAAAACTTTGTATGAAACCGGTACATTCGTAAAAGTTGACTCATAGGAGTTATGTAACCCGGTCCAGGGAGCCCTATTGGGAACCTTCTGCACCCTCGGACACAGGGAGAATGAATAGAAACACTGAGACGAGTAACTGTCAAATATATTATCTAAAATAAGGTGCAATAAATTTTAACGTGTAGAGGGTAAAGGACAAAAATAATCCCCCACGGAGGGAGGGCGAACTTGTAGGGTAGATTGCATCGATGGGAGATCGTAGGAGACATAGAAAGAGAGGTTAGGAAAGAGGAAATCCGTGAGAAAGAAAAGACTAGAATAGATCATAGAAGGACAGGGAAGGGGAGGGGAAGGGGTGACAGCGAACCTCGGTCTAAAAGTGTAACCATGGCGCCTGACCGTGGTATTACGGAAAGGCCATTTGTAACGCTTAGGAGGAATTCGTCCCCATAAGTCTCTGTTTGAGTTTGTCCGAAGTGGAGTAATGCCTCCAAACACTCCAGACATATGAAAATTTAGCTTGTTTGTCCAGAACATTGGCCTGCATTTCTTCCATTAGCATAATGTTGTTTACTTCACTGACCCATTCTATTAGAGACGGGGGCGTAGCGTTTTTCCAGTGTCTGGGTATGAGTTGCCTCCCAGCGCTGATGAAAAACTTCAATAAACTATTTTTTTGCGACTTTATGGTCCCGGGTAGAATGGAGAGGAGGGCAATGGTAGGAGAAGGCATTAGAGGCTTGTCATAGATATCTGTATAAATCTGAAAGATCTGTGTCCAAAATGGTAAAAGCACGTCACATTCCCACCAGATATGGATATAGGTACCTTTCATTGAGTTGCATCTCCAGCACATATCTGAACTAGAAGGGAACATGACCCTGAGGGTTGTGGGGACCCGATACCACCTTGATAGGATTTTATAATTTTTCTTCTGCATATAGCTCGAAATTGAGGTCTTATTCGTGAAAAGAAAGGCTTTACTCCAATCTGCCTCTGTTATTTCAATCCCAACCTCTGCTGACCATTTTGTAGTATAATTAGGAAGTGCTCCATGGGTGTGCTCTAAAATTAGTTTGTATACAAGTGATAAAATGTGTCGTGGAGTCTCTGATAGAATGCAGAGTTGTTCAAACCCAGTCAGGGGCCTATGAATTTGTTTAGATTCGTGGATCTGTTTGCAGTAAACGTTCAGGTGTCTACGAGTGAGCCAAGTCACTCTGGGAGTTGCATCTGTTGGGGTAGATGTAAAGGTACCTAGGGTGATGTCAACAAAATGCCGTGCTGTGGGCCATGAGTCTCTGTTGTAATTGTCTATAAGGTGGGTGAAATGGCCTTCCGGGAATTTTGGGTTGTCGAACAAAGGGGTAAGAGGGCTGGGTTCAGAAGATAGTGAATAGTTATATTTCCTACGGTACCAAATCGTCAGGGCGTCCCTAGTAAGGGGGGACATGGTTGTAAGTGATTTAAACAAATGATCGTATCCCCAGAGAAGCGCTCTTAGGTCGTACGTAGATAGGTCTTGCTCCACAGATGTGGTAGCTTTGGTCATGGGGCGGGGGAACCACTCAAGGATACGGGAGATAACTGCGGACGTATGATATAACTCAAAGTCAGGTAGGCCTAACCCGCCTTTTGTAATAAGAGAGCATAATAGTTTATGTCTCGGCCTCGGGTGGTTACCCCTCCAGACGAATCGAATGGCCATTGACCGAAGGGAACGGAAGAAGGCTGAAGGGAGGGCTATGGGGAGGCCCTGGAATAAGTATAGGAGTTTGGGGAGAATATCCATTTTTAGTGCGTTGATATGTCCTACCCAGGACACAGCTAAGTCCATTCGTTCTTCCGTTAGGTGTCTAAGTTTTTGGAGTAGAGGGCTAAAGTTCAGGGCATAAATATCCGAGGTGTGTTTCGGTATAGCCGTGCCTAAATAAGAAATAGAGTTCGGTTTCCATTGAAATGAAAAATTAGATTGGAGGGCAGAGAGCGTGGATTGTGATAAAGATAGGTTTAGGGCCTCCGTTTTGGAGATGTTTAACTTGTAATTACTAAAGCGACCAAATCTATCTATCTCAGTCAGTATAGAGGGTATGGAAATTTGAGGTTTGGTTACGTACAAGAGTAAATCGCCTGTGTATAGAGAGAGTTTACAATAAGATGAGGGGGTCTGTATGCCCTGTATATTGGGATTCGATCTAATAGCCTGGGCAAGGTGTTCAATCACCAGGGCAAACAGGAGAGGGGAAAGGGGACAGCCCTGCCTGGTGCCGTTGGCGATCGTGAAGTTATGTGATTGGGTACCATTAACTAGAACCGAGGCAGAGGGTGTAGAGTAGAGCGACATAATATGCGTCAACATTCTCGGACATAGACCTATTTAGGAAAGTGTGGATTGGAGAAAAGACCAACTGACCCTATCAAAGGCCTTCTCTGCATCACAAAAGAGGAGGCAGACCGGTATATGATGACGTTGAGCAAAGGTGATTAAGTGTATGGTCTAGGTGGTGTTGTCCCTGGCCTCTCGACCAGGAACAAAACCCACCTGATCTTTGTGTATTAATTTTGGTAGCAGAGGGGAGAGACGGTTAGCGAGGATTTTGGCATATAATTTTAAGTCGATATTTAGAAGGGATATCGGTCTGTAATTGGAGCAGATGGACGGGTCTTTTCCGGATTTGGGAATGACTACTATTCGGGCTTGGAGTATGGAAGATGAAGGAACGGCAATCCCGTCAAGTGCATTAAAAGCTTTCGCTAACAAAGGGGCCAGTTGTGGCGCGAAAAGTTTGTAAAAACGGGAAGAGAACCCATCTGGGCCTGGGCTCTTGCCATTTTTGAGATTTTTTTTATGGCGGAGAGGAATTCCGTATCAGTCAAAGGGGCCTCCAGATCCTCCGAATCGGATACCGGAAGAGGTGGAAGAGCCATCTCCTGAATATAGGAGGATAAATCTTGCGAAGTAGGTGTAGTTGATGGAGTCTGAGGGGTGAGATTATATAGTGTAGAGTAGTGCTGGCGGAATTCTTCGGCAATAGCCGAATTCTGCCTGATTTTACCTTTGGTGGTGGAGTTTATAAACGGGATAGGCCTTCTAGATTGGTGGGGCTGAAGGGTAGATGCAAGGTGTCTGACGCACTTGTTAGTAATAATAAATAAATCAGCCTTTGTCTAGGGCTATAAGAGATCTCTCAGCAAAAATACGCAAGAGGTCTCTTCCCGCATTGGTGAGTTCCAGGAGAGTCGAGTAAATGGGGTTATTTTTGTGTGATTCTTCTAGGTTGGCAATGGTGGCAAGGAGACGCGTCGTATCTACAATGCGCACACGCTTCAGTCTAGCACCGCGTTGAATAAATTTGCCCCAAAGTACGCATTTGAGAGCCTCCCATTTCGTAAATGAATTAGTGGTGTCGTGGGTGTGATCTGAAACAAAATGTTTACTGGTCTGTGTTATGTCCTGAGAGCATACCAAGTCATTTAAGAGGTTGTCATTTAGTCTCCAAGATGAGTTTCGATTATGTGTAGGAGTACGTCCTAAGCTCATGTGAATAGGGGCATGGTCTGACCAGAGAGTGATACCAATAGAAGCGGAGGGTGAAAAATCTAATAGTGATTGAAAAATAAAGAGATAATCCAGTCTACCGTAAGTGGCATGTGCAGGTGAGTAAAAAGTGTAGTCTTTGGTAGTGGGGTGTAGCATCCTCCATACAGCCACAAGGGATAAGTCAGATAGGAGTGTTCTCATTTTGGTCAGGGAGGTTGGGGAAATCGAGGACTTACCAGTTGAGGAGTCAAGACGAGGTATCAAGGTGGCATTGAAGTCCCCTCCCAGGATCATGTTGATTGTACAGAATCTTTTCAGCCGGGCGATCACAGAAGAGAGGAATTGTTGTTGGTTCTGGTTAGGAGAGTATACGTTAATAACAGTGTGAATTACATTCGTGTAGGACAATTTAAGAAAAATATACCTGCCTAACGGGTCAATATAAGTGTCTAGGACAACTGGAGTAAAAGATGCGTGGAAGGCTATAGAGACCCCTTTAGATTTTGCAGAGGGGTTGGTACTGTGAAACCAAACCGGGTATTGTTTATGAAGGAGTTGTGGGATTTTATCTGATCTAAAATGGGTTTCCTGTAAAAGAAGGATTTGCTTTCGCAATTTGTGAAAATGATAAAATATTTGCCGTCTCTTCTCAGGGATGTTAAGACCCCTGCAGTTGAATGAGGAGACTTTAAAGGCGGTTTTTGCTGCCATAAGAAAACAAATTTAGTTGGCATAAATGAACAGATAAGAGGGATGTTCGCCGCCTCAAAGGATTGGGTGTAGGGGAATGAATAGGGAGAGGGAGGACATCTAGTGGTGAAATTAAGGAAGGAATGTAAGTGAAGTAGGAAGAGAGAAAGAAAAGCGGTAGAGAAGAGGAAATGAGGCCGGAACAGCCTCACTACTAGTGTTGTAAACAACCTGTCAGCTAAAACCCCTAAGGGTGCTGAAAAACCTAAGTGGGGGAACAGTGGTCAATGCAGAGAGGAGCCCGCACACGCCGGGCAAAAATTCTGGAAAAAAAACAAAATCTAATAACAATAAGTATAACATCCCAGGGCTCCACATTGCCGTGTAGGCAAGAAACATTACAAATAATATCCCAGAAGAACATGTCCTCTATAGATACCCAAATAAATGAAAAGCATGCAGAGCCATTTTCCCAGCAACAAGCCATAAACCTATATGGCTGGGAATGACGAGGGGAGGGGGGGGAGGAGAGGGGGAGAGGGAAGGGGAGGGATGAGACATGGTTAGGGAAAAACGAAAAATTTGATGAACGGTGTCCGTATAACGGGCCGTCACTCATCAAAAGGATCAGGAGATGCAAACAAGAACATAAATCCTGTATTAAGGAAGTAAAACAAATTGGGTTAGTAGGCAAGTGTCCCAAAGAAACTGCAACCAGGGACGTCACCACTGGCCAGAAACCTGTGGGGAAAAAAAAATTGGCAGAGGAGGGAGCTCATCCATCAGTCGCAGAGGAAAAGTCCGACTTGGGCCGTTTGTTCTTCTTTGATCGTTTCTGCCAACCTGGTGCGGCTTTGAAGCCAGGGGTGGCTGCATGGAGAGGCCAGTCAGGGATGGAGATCTGTGGCAGTTCAAAAGTTCCAAGGAACTTGGGGAGATTGCCTAGTGTGCGGAACGTCGACGACTTTCCTTCATGAGATGCAGACAGGTTAAAGAGGAATCCCCAGCGGTATTTGATCTGTTTAGCTTAAAGGGCTCCAGTTAAGGGTTTCAGAGCCCGCCGCATGTCCAGAGTAAATTTGGAGATATCAGGGAGAAGAGACACGGGGGTGTCGTTGAAGTATATGGCTGATTGAGAGCATGCAGCTTGCATGATGATGTCTTTAACCGCATAGAAATGCACTCTGTAGATCACATCTCTGGGGTGTTCTGTATTCGGGTTCTTGGGGCCAAGAGCTCTGTGGACACGGTCGAGTTCCAGTGGGGTGTCTTTATCTTTCTGGAGCAATTTGTTGAACATGGCAGCGACTGCCGGTGCAAGATCTTTGGTTTCAACCGATTCAGGGAGACCGCGTATGCGTATGTTGTTACGTCTGACCCTGTTTTCCTGGTCATCCTGATGGTACATCAATTGCTGAATCTGGAGGGTATGTTCGTTTAAAATAGTGTTATGCGCTTGCAAGGTGGGATGCAGTCTCCTCCATATTATGTTCCACTTCCTCAATTCTATTAGTAATATCTCTGCGTAGTTCAGACATCTCTTGTTTGTATGAGCACTCTAATAGGGCGTACACACGGTCGGACTTTGTTCGGACATTCCGACAACAAAATCCTAGGATTTTTTCCGACGGATGTTGGCTCAATCCGATCGTTCTAAACGTGGTGACGTAAAACACGTACATCGGGACTATAAACGGGGCAGTGGCCAATAGCTTTCATCTCTTTATTTATTCTGTGCATGCGTGGCACTTTGTCCGTCGGATTTGTGTACACACGATCGGAATTTCCGACAACGGATTTTGTTGTCGGAAAATTTTATCTCCTGCTCTCCAACTTTGTGTGTCGGAAAATCCGATGGAAAATGTCCGATGGAGCCCACACATGGTCGGAATTTCGCTCCGATCGGACATTTTCCATCGGAAAATCCGACCGTGTGTACGGGCCATAAGCGTTGCAGACAGGCCTCAAAATCATGTCTGGTAGGGAGAGCTTTAATATATGCTTCCATGTCCCATCCACTATAGGATCTATGAGATTCAGGGGAATGACATGCAGAGCGGACCGATCCTGTTTCAGAGTCAGGGGTCTTTGTCTGGTCTTCATGTGTGGCGTGGAGCGCTGTGAAACAGCTCCCTGTGAGGCAGCATGTGTGCCAGGGGTCCGGGCGGGCTCCATCTTGGATGGGGGGGGCCGGAGTGGTTGTGGCCCAAATGAGTGAAGAACCGGTCAATATCCCCTTCTGGATGTGGATCGGGGGTTCGGTGCCTGTCTCCCCCACCCCTTCTCCCCATAACAGACCTGGATGGCGGTGCTGGGAAGCGCTGAGAGCCTCGGATGAGCCGGCGTGTGCGGGAGCTCCGGGAGAGAGCATCTTACTCCTCCATGCGCCAAGCCACGCCCCGCAAAATGTGTTTTGGGGTGTAATTAGAAGTATGCTTATGCTGTATTTGTCAGAAATAACTTGTTGAAATTACTTTGTAAAAAAAAAAAAAAAAAATGTAATGTCTTCCAAAAATTGTGACAAGAAAATACAACAAATATTTTTTCTAAAAATGGGTCATTTGGGGGATATCTGTACTGTTCTGTCATTTTAGGGCCTTAAGAAATGAGATAGGCAGTCAGTACACAAGAATTGATCAATTTTCAAATATATATGTCATAGATTGTAGACTCTAGCTTTCAAGAGACTAACTATACGCTGGTTTTGTTATTTGTACCAAAGAAATGTATAATACATTTTGGCCTAAATTTATGAAGAAAGATTATTTGCAAAAATGTTATAACAAACTATAAAAAACTTGCTTTTTTCAAAACATTCTGTATTTATTTTTTTTTTCTTTCTATAGCAAAGCTCCAGCTGCCTCAAAATGTTTTATTTGGAAACAGTGTTGCATGACTGAGTAACTGTCAAAGTTTAACAGCGCTGAAAGCTGAAAACTGTCCTCGTCAGGAAGGTAGCAAAAGTGTCTGGTCTTGAGGTGGTTAAAATCATAAGGGCACAGGAATTCAAAGTCAATTTTCTGAAGGTCTCTCACAGAGCTTCCTGGATATTTCCTGTAAATGTAAGTCTAATAAAATAGACTTACAATGCCAAATAACACCTGCTTAGGGTCTGCATTGTGTTTTTTCACATAGGGCACACCATGTTTAACCGTTTATTGAGAATATTAGCTTGTGCTCATTTAACCTGTTCGTTTGTTTTTTTTTTGGAAATTTTTTATTGCAGTTTTAAGTAAAGTGCAAGATAAAACATAGTAGCGTAGCCACAAGACCAACGCCACCTTAACCGGTCTCGCAGAACCCAGCATAACAGTTACAGTTACAGAAGCAATATCCACTTCCTACTAACCAGGGCTTTTTTTCTCAGAAAAATAGGTGCAGGAACTCAACCATGACCCCCCAAAACCCCCTTGACCCCCACGCACACCCTCCAAACAGCATCAAATACTGGGTGTGGTCATATTTTACGAACTAAATACCAGGAGTGTACACTGTAAATGGCTCCGCCTCTCTCACTTGCAGGGAGATCATCCAGTGGGGGTGTTGGCATCTGCACTGCGCCACAGGCAGTCACATCTCCCTTGTCCCCATCCTGCACTCAGTGGGAACCACTCGGGAGACCAGATTTGTGGGAGCTGCTGAGAGATAAGCTGTCACTGGTAAACACAGAAGTCAGACTTCAGTGTTTACAAGTGATAGGCCCTGTGCTCCCTGCTCAGCACTAAGCCAGAGGTGGTGGAACTGAGTTCCACCAAGTTCCAGCTAAAAAAAAGCCCTGCTACTAACTGGGACCAATTAACATTCCTAAAACCCCTACATACCCACTACTCCCAATACCCCCCCCCCCCCTCCAATCACCAGCTCATCTCCAACAACCTGTGCAGAATAAAGAATATACCTAAGGAAAACATGTGTCCTATTCTGAGTAGGAAATCTTGACTAGGATAAGGTGAAAAAGACAGTGAAACTTGCCCACAAGCCACCAATATTGGGATAGCCCACCTAGATGTGCCAGAGGGTGAGTTGGAGTCACCCTCCACTAAATCTGTAGTGGGAAGGGTCAGCAGGTTGTGTGTTCTCTGAGATGTGAGGATAGCTTCTTCAGAACTTTCGCCTAAAGTATTGTATGTCAGTCTTTTTGGTGGGCGAATTGTTCGCTTTCCTCTTTGCTCTTTGGGCTCAGGGTTTTCGGGTATAGTAGACTTCCTCTGATGCTACAGAAAGTTGGGGAGCTTCTATATCCTCTACAGTCCGAAAAATGTAAAAGTCTTCTTGGCTTGTCAAAGGTTGGATCTGTGGCATGAACTCCGGAGCCTCAGGCCTGAGGGTTCCCATATCAGCTTCTCTGGGAGAAAGGAGAGTGTCAGTCTCTGACATAATAGACTGCCACAGCCAGTCCATGCCCTTTTCTTCATCCTCACTGTCTTCTGGATCCATGTTTGGTGGCAAGGATTGGGACCTGGTTACTGGAGGTGATTCCTGAGAGGTGGTTTGAATAGGCTGTGGATTTGGTTGAATAAGGTATACGAACCGCTTCTGGTAAAGGTAGCAGATGATTCTGGTGCCAGGTCTTTAGCGGGCCTGTGCTTTCTTCTTACATAGTTACATAGTAGGTGAGGTTGACACAAGTCCATCAAGTCCAACCTGTGTGTGTGCTTTTATGTCAGTATTACATTGTATATGCCTGCATGTTGTGGTCTTTCAGGTACCTATCTAATCGGTTTTTGAAATTATTAATGCTCCCCACTGAAACCACTGCCTGTAGAAGGGAATTCCACGCGTGTCTTTTTAAATTCCCTTTCACTGAAAAGTTTTATCCCTATTGTGGGGTTACCAGTATGGTATTTGTACATTGAAATCATATCCCCTCTCAAGCGTCTCTTTTCCAGAGAGAATAAGTTCAGTGCTCTTAAAATTTCCTCATAACTAAGGTCCTCCAGTCCCTTTTATTAGCTTTGTTGGCCTTCTCTGGACTCTCTCCAGTTCCAGCTCATCCTTACTGAGGACTGGTGCCCAGAACTGGATGGCACACTCCAGGTGTGGCCGCACCAGAGTCTTGTAGAGTGGGAGAATTGTCGTTTTATCTCTGGCGTTAATACCCCTTTTAATGCATGCCAATATTCTGTTTGCTTTGCTTACAGCAGCTTGGCATTGCATGCCATTGCTGAGCCTATCATCTACTAGGACCCCCAGGCCCTTTTCCTTCCTAGATTCCCCCAGAGGTTCTCCCCCTAGTGAGTAGATTGCATTCATATTTTTGCCACCCAAATGCATTATTTTACATTTTTCTACAATAAACCTCATTTGCCATGTAGTTGCCCATCACATTAAGTTGTGCAGATCTTCTTGCAAGGTTTCCATCTCCTGCGGAAAAATTATTGCCCTGCTTAGTATCGTCCACAAATACTGAGATTGAGCTGTTTAACCCATCCTCCAAGTCGTTTATGGATGAATTCAATAGGATTGTTCCCAGGACAGAACCCTGGGGGACCCCGCTTTCCACACCGGACCATTCTGAGTACTCCCCATTTATAACTACCCTCTGAACTTGCCCCTGTTGCAAGTTTCCAGTCTATGTACTCACCCTATGGTCCATGCCGACAGACCTTATGCCGTGTACACGATCGGAATTTCCGTCCGAAAAAACTTGGATGGTTTTTCCGACACAATTCCGCTCAAGCTTGCCTTACATACACACGGTCACACAAACGTTCTGTGAACTTTCGACCGTCAAGAACGCGGTGACGTACAACACTACGACGAGCCGAGAAAATTAAGTTCAATGCTTCCGAGCATGCGTCTAATTGTTCCTGAGCATGCGTGATTTTTTTGCGCGTCCGAATTGCATACAAACGCATTTTCGGATAGAAACTTTTTCCGACCGAAAAATTGAGAACCTGCTCTCAATCTTTTGCTGGCGGGAATTCCGCCAGCAAAAGTCTGATGGAGCATACGCACGGTCGCATTTTCCGACCAAAAGCTCTCATCGGTCTATTGCTGGCCGAATTTACGATCGTGTGTACGCGGCATTAGTTTATACAGTAAACGTTTATGGGGAACTGTATCAAATGCCTTTGCAAAATCCAGATATACCACGTCTACGGGCCTTCCTTATCTAGATGGCAGCTCACCTCCTCATAAAAGGTTAATAGGTTGGTTTGACAAGAACGATTCTAAATGAATTCATGCTGATTACTACTATCAATACCGTTTTTCATTGCTATAATCTTGTGTATATAGTCCCTTATCATCCCATCCAAGAGCTTGCATACTATTGATGTTAGGCTAACTGGTCTGTAATTCCCAGGAATGTATCTTGGCCCTTTTTTAAATATTGGAGCAACATTAGCTTTTTTCCAATCTGCTGGTACCATTCCAGTCAGTAGACTGTTTGTAAAAATTAGGAACAATGGTCTGGCAATTCCTTGACGGAGTTCCTTAAGGACCCTCGGGTGCAAGCCATCTGGTCCCGGTGACTTATTAATGTTAAGTTTTCCATGTCTATTTCTAATTCTATCCTCTGATAGCCATGAGGGTGCTTCCTGTGATGCGTCATGAGGATAAACATTGCAGTTTTGGTTACTGAAGCCCCCGTTTCCCTCGCAAAGACTGAGGAGAAGAATAAATCCAATACCTTTGCCATCTCTCCATCCTTGGTAACCAGATTCCCTTCATCATTCTTTATGGGACCAATATGATCTGACCTCCCTTTCTTACTATTTATATACTTAAAGAATTTCTTTGGATTTTTTTAAATTCTCCTCCACTATGTGCCTTTTGTGTTCTATCTTAGCCGCCCTGATTGCACGCTTACATTTCTTGTTGCATTCTTTGTAAAATTGGAATGCTGATGATCCCTCAGCCTTGTATTTTTTGAAGGCCTTCTCCTTTGCTTTTATATAAATTTTTACGTTGGAGTTAAGCCAAGCAGGACTTTTATTAGCTCTTTTATTTCCCATTGGAATGCACTGGCTATCACCCTTATTTAATATGCTCTGAAAGCACACCCATTTTTCCTCCTTGTTCTTTGTTCCTAACATTTTATCTCATTTAGTATCTTCTAGCAAGGATCATAGTTTAGGGAAGTTGGCTCTTTTGAAATTCAGGGTCTTTGTACTCCCCTTAGGTTTCCTATTTGTTTATACTGAAACAAATTGACCTGTGATCGCTGTTTCCTAAATTGCCCTGTATTTCCACATCCGTGATCAGGTCTGTATTGCAGTTGGTGCATTTACCATTTGACCCATGAAATTGTCCTGCAAGAGATTTAGGAAATGGCGAGCTTTTTATGAATGCACGGTTCCTTCTGCCCAGTCTTTGTCTGGATAATTAAAATCCCCTATTATAATGACACTTCCCATCCTTGCCGCTAATCCAAATTATGATAGGAGGTCCGCATCCCCCTCCTCCCTCTGGTTAGGGGGCCTATAGCATACGCCCAGTACTACTTCCCCTTAGTTTCCTCCCTTTATAGCTCTACCCATAAGAATTTCACCTCCTCCCCTGGCTCCATTAGTGATGTTGTCATTTGCTCCACGCTGACTATCTCTACCTCTGGATCCTCCCCCCTGTCGCTTAGTTTAAAAGACCCTCTAACTTTTCATCCATCTTCACTCCCAGCCGATCTGCACCGTCCCCATTTAGGTGCAGTCCATCCCTGCTAAAGAGCTGGTAACCAACTGAGAAGTCGGCCCAGTTCTCCAGGAACCCAAACCCCTCCTTTCTACACCTGCTCCTCAGCCACTTGTTTACTTCCATAATCTCCCTCTGCCTTTCTGGTGTGCCTCGAGGTACTGGTAGTATTTCTGAGAATACTACCTTGGAGGTCCTTTTCCTCAATTTAGAGTTTTTTTAGGACACTCCAGCTTCCTCTGACTTTGTCATTGGTACCAACGTGCACCATGACAGCCAGGTCTTCCCCAGCCCCTCCCAGTAATCTATCCACCAGATCCGTGATGTGCTGAACTCGGCGCCTGGTAGACAACAAAGTTCTGCGCTTCAGGTCTTTGTGACAGATTGCCCTCTCTGTCCTTCTAAGAATTGAGTCAACAACCAACAGAATCTGACTTTCCTTTCCCTTGGCTTTACTCCCACCCTCACTGGTGGAGTTATTCCCCTGCAAGCTAGGAGCTTCACTCTGCTCCAGCAATGCTGATCCCTGACTGGTTTCACCAATGTCATGCAACGTGGTGTACTTATTGGGGCCTCCCTGGCACTTTCCCCTCTACCCTTATTGACTGTCACCAATCTACTCTGCTCTGGTGCCTGCCCCTTTTTATCCCCAAACACCCCTTTGCTGGCCCCTGCCGGCACCTGCCTCGTACGATCCCAACTCTCCTTTAGTATGGATAGTCTTCTCAGTGTTGACAGTTGCTTCCCTAGATTCAGAACATGGGCTTCCAGGGAAGCAACGTGCTTACATTTTGTTTGCACAGCAGTATTCGCCCTCGATCGGATGATCAAGGAACACATACATGCACACCAAGTCACTCACAGTCTCACTCGCATCTCCACACCCACTGGGCATCGTACCCACTAATTTACTGGGGAATGGGCATTATACCCTGTCCAAATTAACGAACAACTAGCTAAAGCGAATCTGGTGCACTGGTAATCCTGGCAACTGCTTACAGATGATGTAGGGCTGTGACCTCCACCTATCAGCCAGTTTGTGTTTCCCATGCATGCCCAAGTTCCTCAGTAACACTCTGTCACCAGGCTGCAAATTATGTACTCTCACGTTCTGGTCAAAGTTTTGCTGGCCCCTGGTGTCTGAGGCAGCCTGGGCTTCTTCATATGCTGCTTTGACTCTTCCTCAGGCGGTCCACATATTCTGTGTGTGACACCATCAAGGTATGATCTAAAGAGGTGTCGAATGCCAAGTTAACTGGCAGTCGAGCTTCTCTTCCCAACATCAGCCTATGTGGTGAATAACCTGTGGCATTGTTTTCATGTATTAGAGCGAAACATGTCGAGCTGCAGATTGTCATGGAACTAATTAAGTAGCTCTATCTTTATGTACCTGTAATGGGTTATTTGTGGATTTATTTGTGTATAGATTTTTTATGATGTCTCATTTGTTGGAGACACAGAGTTTTAAACAATGATTTTTCTAATAAAAACGATTGATTTTTATAAAATGATTGTACAGATTTATCGATTTTCTGTATATTTAAAAGCACCATAAAAGATCCTGGGGTATATGTTTTAAACCCCATCCCCTGGTAAATTTGCCTCTTTATACATATTTGAATATGGGATGTGGTGCTTTCTGTTGACTATCTCTGCCCTCATCACGATTTAAATCATAATTTTTAAAGAGCAGCTATCATCTCTGTCCCACAGCAGATCCTTCTCTGACCCGCTGTTGATTCACCGACAGTCCCATTCACTTTATTGGGACGGCTGGTGATGCGGCAGTTGCACAACAAAGTGAGGGACGTGGCGGCAGCAGGTGAGTGGATGCCCGCTAATAGGCACTGCCATGATGGATCTGAAATGACAGGTGCTTGCTGGTGGTTGCTGGTGGTTAGAATCTTTAATATTTGCAAACAAAATTAAAGTTTCCTATTTAGAATAATAAGATGTCAGGTTAGTAAAACAGTGATATCATAACCAATTCAATCATATGTAGTGTACATAGATTTGCATAACAATGGGATAAAGGAATATTCCTGAACTTTGTTTTATCTCATGGTTACTCTGAAATTTTGTGAATGCATCAATGAAGTGCATGTTATCTCAGCTTGCAGAGCTTGGATTCATTGAACGAGTTTACCAAAAATGTAAATTTAGCAGAATATACAGCCTCATGCTACATAACCAAGCTCCATTTCATGCTGAATAAACTACATTATTAATGTATCTTAAATAGAAAACTATCTTTAGATCTTTAGATTTTTACCTCAAATTATTAAAATTAATTTGATAAAAATCACAAAAATCAGATTTTCTTTAGATTTTTTTTTTTTTTTTAATCCTTGATTTATATCCACCCTGTGCACCATACAAGTAGTCCTTCAGCTTGTCCACCGCAGCCCACTTCAGAGCCAATAATTCCAACTTGGGTGGGGTAGTTCTTCTCAGCAGGTGTAAGACTTCTGCTCACATAGGCAACAGGCCGCAGGTGTCCATCGTGTTCTTGATACAACACCCCGCATATCCTGTCTTGACTGGCATCAACGTGCAGTTCTTTTTTTGTTAAATTAGTTTTTATTGAAAAACAAAAAGGAAGAACATAGTATACAGAGTATATACTGAGAAATATACATAACAACTATTGGGCCTTAGAGCGTAAATGACATAGCCGACATTGGAATAAGAGTGACTATTATACATTTTAGGTATTGTGTTATATGATCCGAAGTAATGAGGTTGTCCGCCATCATGTAGCTTAGACATCAAAAACTTCTCTAGAAGGGCCCTCGTAAAGGCGTCTGATCTTAGTGTAATCCACAGTATAGTGAGTAAGAAGGGGAGGAGTAAGAAAGAAAAAGAAAAGGAGGGCAAGAGATGGGGGTAGGCATGGGAGGGGGAGGAGGGGGAAAAAAGGGAGGGGGGGTCTGCCTCGGTCAACGCTCCCTAAGATGGTAACATTATCTAAAAACACATTATTAACTTATTTTGAGACATAATATCTGCAAATGCAGGTGTATATTTGAAGGCGAACCAGCAGGACCATATTTTCGTCACCATATCTGATTTGTTCCTAAGGGAGTATGTGAGATCTTCCATGTAGTAGGTGTGGTCTACTACCAATAGCCATTGGCGTAATGATGGTATGGTTGATTGTTTACAATAGCGTGGGATGAGTGCTTTTGCCGCATTGAGCAAATGTGGTTTTATTGATTTTTTTATATGCTCCTGCTGGTGAGCCTGTACAATGAAGTAATACAACCCATGGGTCGTTAGGTATTTCAAAACCTTGGATCTCCTTTGCCCAATGTAAAATAGTTAGCCAGTATGGGCGAATAAATGGGCAATACCACCAAATGTGGGCGTGTGTAGCCCTCTCACCACATCCCCGCCAAAATAAGGGTGATGTCTGCGGGAATATCTTATGTAGCACCGCTGGGGTATAGTGCCATCTTGTCAGCAATTTATAGTTTACCTCCGCCGTTTTGGAGGCTGTGGAGGAGGTGTGGGCCATTAGTAGGATAGTAGATATCTGGGCCTCTGATATCTCTTTTTGGAGATCTTTTTCCCAATTGGCTAGAAAAGTAGGATTTTCTGTGGTGGTTAAAGACTGTAAGGCCTGGTAGAAGTGGGAAATAGGTTTCTCATTGGTTGATCTTCCGAAAAGGCCAATTCTATAGGTGTTAGATCCAATGTGGTCTGGAGAGGTTTCGGGAGAGAGTGAACAAAAGCTTGCAGTTGGCAATATTTCCAGTGCTCCAGGGGTGTAGCTGTTGAGCTGGGTAACAATGTAGACATGAGCACAATGCCCGCCTGGGTGGTGACTTGATGAAGAAGAGGCGTGGTACCGTGTTCCAGGTGTGGGTTTTGAGGTCCATGTTTCCAGGTGGAAAGTAGTTATGGCCATTCAGCGGCATAAGGGGGGAGTTGTATTGCCAATTATGTAACTTGCACAGTGAGTCCCATACCATAAGGGTCGTATGCGTGAGCGGTGAAGTATCTGAGGATAAAGTTCTGTATTTCTTAGGAATCCAAATTTGGGAAAAGAGATCTGATCTACTTAGTAACATTTCAAGGTTAACCCAAATTTTAGATTCTTTTATACTTCCAGTCAGAAATTCTATTCATTATTATAGCCAAGAAATATTGCTTAACATTAGGTAGAGCCAGGCCCCCCTGTCTTTTAGGCCTGACTAGGAGGGCCCATCAACGTGCGGTTCATACCGTTTAGTTGGGTCAGCATAGGCTAGGATGGGAGTAGTCGTTAAGCTCCACTTCAGCTGACTGAAGGCTTGCTCACATGGGTCAGTCCACTGTTCTTGGATTGACTCCCGAGGCTTCCTGGGCCCTCCATTGTGTTTGACTGGCTTTGTTAGTTCTGGGTTATCTTCCTCATCCTCGTTCTTCAGTAACTCATTAAGGGGCAGGCTATTCCAGCAAATCCTGCAATGATTCTCCTGTAGTATGAACAAAACCCCAGGAATGACCTAAGCTCAGTCACATTGGTAGGTCTTGGTCAGGAAGTGACAGCTTCCAATTTCTGGGGGCCAGTAGCCACTCCTTCAGCAGAGACAACATGGCCGAGGTAATTAAATGAAGGCTGGTAAAACTGGCATTTTTCCAAGGAAAGCTTCAACCCCTCATCATGGAGTCTCCTCAGAACCTTCTCCAGATGTGCTTCATGTTCTTCGAGAGTTTTGCTGAAGATGATGAAATCGTCTGGATACACCAACACTTGGATTAGGTTCATGTCCCCTACTGCCTTCTCCATCAGTCTCTGGAATGTTGCTGGGGCACCAGACAGACCTTGAGGCATCCTGTCAAACTCAAAGAACCCTACTGGGGTGATAAAAACTGTCATTTCCCTGTCTTCAGGGTGCATGGGGATTTGATAGTACCCACTTTTCATGTCTAGTACACTGAACCATTTTGCCCCCAACAAGCTCTGCAAGGCATCTTCTATTCTCGGAGTGGTGTACTGATCAGGGATAATTCTCCGGTTTAGTGTTCGGTAATCGATGCACAATCTCAGGGAACCATTCTTCTTCCACACCACCACTATGGGAGGCCATGACTCTTGAATGATGCTGCTCTCTTTAGCTCTGCTAGTTGTTCATGGAGAGCCTCCAGATCACCCAGTGGGATCCGCCTGACTCTTTCCCTGAATGGCTTGTCTTCCTGAAGGCGAATCCGGTGCTGGGCACTTTTCACACATCCCAAATCAAACTTATGGTTCGAAAACATATCCTGCCATCTCAGGAGCTGGGCTTTGACCTTTTCTTTCCACTCAGGTGGTATCGTGGTGTTTTGTGGGTAAAACTGTACTATGGATAGTCTGTCCTTCTCTCCTTTCTCCAAATCAGATGTGAGGATGGGGTGGCTGGACTCACTTGTCCTAACAGCATTGGGGCCCGCAGTTTCAACTGTGGGGTCGTAACATTGAGGTCGCTGACAGGGATCTTCCCACTGCTCCGTTGCAGAGTCCTAGTTGATATCACTTCTGGAATTACCTCCACTCCCGTGTCCTCTCCCTAGTAGTCCAATTCAAGGACTATCAATTTAATTGAGTAATTTGAGGAGGTATAATCATATATAATAATATACTTGCATAAAAACCAAAAGAAATAGACAACATGTAGTTGCAGGGTAAACTAATGGATAAAAGGATATTCTCAGAGTGGCTGAGCAAACCAGCACAAGCCCACCATGTGAACACAGAGCCACCGCAAAGCATACAGGTATGCATCCACAAGAAGCGTCCCGTGGACTACACCAGCAAGAAGTATATGTATACAACCATCTGCAACCAAAAGGAAATAATACAATAGTTATAGTTAAAAATTAAACTAAATTGGCATAGGGGAAGACAGACAGTCTTCCCGTCAATGAAAACTATAAAAGTTCTTTACCTTTAACCACTTCACTTCACATCCCACCCATTGTCATATGACGTGCGCAGATGGGATATCCCATCCTGGGCGAGAGTCATAGGATTTCCTCGGCTTCCCGGTGGTATAGAGGCGCACACGCGCAGCGTCAGAGGAGCCGATGCGTGTGCCCGGCTGCCACGATGAAAGAAACAAAAAACAATATATGGAAAAGGGGTAATAACCAAAAAACATAAATAATGGAATAAAAATAATGGGGCTGAAAATATTAAATAAAATCAAGGAGCTCTAGAAAGGGTTAAATAGAGTTGGCACAGAGCTACATATCAAGATGGGGACAGTTGATAAATTAAGTTCACAACCTCCTGATGTAAAGCCTGGGAGATGGGGCTTGAGATTGAAGGCCTCGTTTAACCCAGGTGGTGAGGTCGCCTGTAGGTCAAAAATCCACATTGCCATAGACCTTTATTAAGATCACCTCCTCTTTGATTTAGATGGATGGGATCCAGTGCTAGAAATTGTACTTTGGGAAGTGGGTTTGCATGAACAAGAGCCATATGGCGGCCAATGAGTACAGATGGATCTCATTTGCGTATATGAATGTGCCGATAAATACGTTTTCGAAACTCACTGTTTTCCCGACATAGTAACATCCACAATCACAAGTGAGTAGATATACTATGCTGGGGGTCCTACAATTGACATTGGCTTTGGATTGAAATTGCATCCATGGGGCAACTTTATATTCCTACGTTTATCAATGTATTCACAATATGTACAACCTACACATGAAAAAGTGCCCAGAGTTTTACATATATCTCATCTAGTTAATATGAACTCGCTTGATGTCAGTCTGTCGCCAAAAGAGGAAGCCCTCCTGTAGGCAATGGCTGGCATATCGGATACAAAGGGAGCCAGTGCTGAATCCAAAGTGAATAAATGCCAACATTTGTTTAGAATGTACCTAATTGCGTGGAATATGTGGTGATGATTCTGGTGGTATCATCACCTTTTGGGGTTTTTTTTTTGGGAGAAAAGCAAGTCGCAACGGGGTAGCTTGAGTGCTTTATTGTATGCCCTCTTGAGCGAGGCCCGGGAATAGCCACGTTCCAAGAGCCTAGTCCTCAGAACGTCAGCCTTCTTCTGGAATCTAACAATTTCAGAACAATTGCGTCTAGCTCTCAAATATGGGCTAAAAAGAACTGATGCCAACAAAGGTTTGGGGTGGAAATTCGAAGCATGTAATAGCGAGTTCCCCACTATAGGTTTGTGTTAGAGCTCGCTAGACAAGCTACAAGTGGTTTGTTTCTATATGGTGAAAAAAAAAAAGGGATCTCACTCAAATTATGTGACATCATGAAGTGTAAATTAAATTCATTTTTGTTGATGCGTGTCATAAATTCATGAAGGAGAGTGTCGGTTCCATCCCATAACATACACAATGATAGTGACAGGAACCATGTGGAAGAAGACACCTTGCCCACATCCCTATTAGACTACACAATGGGAAATTTCATCTGGTGGGACTTTATAAGGCAGGAGTCTTCAAACAATATAGTCAAAAAAGTATCTAATTTTATTATCAAAAGTTAAAACATGACAGATAATAAGAGGTGGATGCCAGCAATTACAGATGGTAACAAAAAGGAGTATACATATCTGTTTACAATAATGCAATAAACCCCACACAGACTGTTTCAGCGAGGGACTGAAAACAGAAGCCAGACGCATTTCAAGGTTATAAAGGGTGAAACCTCTTCTTCAAGGACTGATGGTGAGGTATATGGTTATCGTATTGCTCCTAGGCCAACATCAGGTAGCATCCAACTTCAGGAAAAAATGGGGATGAATGGTTTGCCGACAGGGATCAGATCCGTGAGCTAACGCTTGTCACCACAAAATGCACAAATCTACGACCCAAGACAGAACACACAGGGTGCCCTACCACCTATAGTATGGCACCAATATTATCCAATGCCATAGATGTCCTGTTACCTGTTGGTACATGGAGGGTAGATCACTCCTAAAGAGGGGTAAGGGGATGTCACCTGGGGTGCTGTCTGGTCAGAAATGGTGTGGAATCCCCCAGTGAGAAGGAATCACAGAAAAGAGGGAGAACAGTGAAATCCACTGCACAAAATAACTTAGGGAGTGAGCGGCTGCACGACCAGTCCGATGCCTTTACATCCCATAACATAAACACGTCATTGATATAGCGATGCCATGCAAGAACATGGCTCACATATACAGATAACGTGTCATCGGCCAGCAGTGAACATTCCCACTTCCCCAGGTACAGGTTGGCATAGGGGGTGCGCAGCAAGGTTCCCATAGCCACACCCTGCACCTGCAGGAAGTGGGAACTGTTGAAAGAAAAGACATTACAGTGGAACCTTTGTTTACGAGTAACGCGGTTAACAAGCGTTTTGAATAACGAGCAACATTTTTTTTTTTAAATTCTGACTCGGTTTGCGAGTGTTGTCTCGCAAAACGAGCAGAATTCAAGCTAATGAGCAGTGCAGTACCGCATTTGTCCAGACGTGCGGGGGCGCCAGGAACACTCTGAACGATTCAGAAATACTCTGACTATATGTTAAAGAGCCCTCAAAATAAATTCATTGTATTGGGGCTCATATTGTGTAGATTGAGAAAGTACATGATGTACCACTGCAAGGCCCCTGTTATGGGAGATTGTACTATAGAAGGTTATAGCCACAAGTTCTGTGTCATCACCCACATGAATGTCCTTAATAATTTGTAACAAATTAACCGCTTGCCGACCGCCTCACGCAGATATACTGTGGCAGAAGGGCTCGTACAGGCAAAACCACGTACCTGTACGTTGCCCTTTAAGAGGCGGGCACGCGAGTGAGTCGGGTCGCGGGTCCCGCGGACTCGATCGCCGCGGGGATACCCGCGATCGCCTCACGGGGAGGAAGAACGGGGAGATGCTGATGTAAACAGCATCTCCCCGTTCTGCCTAGTGACAGTGTCACTCGATCTCTGCTCCCTGTCATCGGAGCAGAGATCAGTCAGTGACGTCACACACACAGCCCATCCCCCTGACAGTTAGAAACATGCCCCTAGGACACACTTAACCCCTACACTGCCACCTAGCGGTTAACCCCTTCACTGCCAGTGTCATTTACACAGGAATCAGTGCATTTTTATAGCACTGATTGCTGTATAAATGACAATGGTTTCAAAAATGTGTCAAAAATGTCCGATGTGTTCGCCATAATGTCGCAGTCATGATAAAAATCGCTGATCGCTGCCATTTAAAAAAAAAAAAAATTAATAAAAATGCCATAAAACAATCCCCTATTTTGTAAACGCTATAACTTTTGCGCAAAAGGATCAATAATCGCTTATTGCGATTTTTTTTTTTTTTTTTTTACCAAAAATATGTAGAAGAATACGTATCGGCCTAAACTGAGGAAAAAAAATAGTTTTTTTATATATTTTTGGGGGATATTTATTTTGGCAAAAAGTAAAAAATAATGCTTTTTTTTTTTCAAAATTGTCGCTCTATTTTTGTTTATAGCGCAAAAAATAAAAACCGCAGAGGCGATCAAATACCACCAAAAGAAAGGTCTATTTGTGGGAAAGAAAGGACGTCAATTTTGTTTGGGAGCCACGTCGCACGACCACGCAATTGTCAGTTAAAGCGGCGCAGTGCTGGATCGCAAAAAGTGCTCTGGTCAGGAAGGGGGTAAATTCTTCCGGGGCTGAAGTGGTTTATCGTGTCACGCACACATATGATGGCATGCACATTACAAATGGTTTGAGGTTGTTGTCCACCACGCGACTCAGATTTTCTGTTATGCTGCCAGGAGGGTTGGTTTGATTTTTTTATGCAGCTTCAGGAGGGCATAGAATGTGGCCACAATAGGAAAACTAGTTCTAATAAATTCCCATGTATACTTAGAAATAACATTATGGTAGTATGCTTCATCCACCATAAAATAGAAATCCTTGTTAAAGATTTCCATGGTTGATTTCGGTATTGGGCGGTACCATTCGTGGTTGGTAAGTATTTTAGTACACATTCTGACATATTGGGCATTATCCATATCCATGACATTGCCACCCTTGTCAGAGGGTTTGATGACAATGCCGTGGCTACGTGTCAAAGTATCCAGAGCCTTCCTTTCATCAGAATTTAGATTGGGGTCTGGATTGAAAGAGTTTCTACATTTTTTAATATCACTGGTTACCAATTTTAAAAAGGTTGCTGCATTGTGATTAGAACTGGGAGGAGTGTAAAGCTGGACTTCTTTTTCAAAGAGGGATTGGAGTTCAATGGAGTAGTTGGAGCAGTGGATGTAATGGGTTTTTTATCCACTGCTACCAACAAAGGAGGAAAAAGGAAGGAAGGAGAAGGGGAGAGGAAGAAAGGAAGAGGGGGGGGAGAAGGAATGGGATGAAAGAAAACGGGCATAAGGAGAATAGACGTGACCAAAAGAGTCGGACACGACCAGACCATATGCCAGAAAGTACCCACTTCCTGTCTGCATCTCTGACAATTGGGATCTCTCTGAGGGTAAATGCGCGCCAACCTCTGTGGAGTAAGAATCGCCACATTTAACATGGTTTTTGCACATTGGGTTGCTGTGTCTTGGGTGGATGTTGTTTAGATTTGTTCTAATGAGACACTGTTCTGCCTTGCATTTGTTCTAAAAAAAAAAAAAAAGTGCCCAGTGCTGGTTTGTGTTGATGTGGATATGGGATAGAAGATATAGAGTGCAGTGCATTGGACACTGACTTGTGGGTAGATGGCGTACATGTAGCCATCATATCACCACGTGTGTTGGAATTACTCCCGTAATCATTACCTGATTGTGAGGGAGAAGCATCCATGTGAAAAGAATTGTCATTTAACCCATCACCATGTCAGCGACATTTAGGTCGTTTCCGACCTTTGTGTTGTGCTGAGGATTGAGAAAGAGAAGAGGATGACACAGATGAATGTACAGACATTTCAGAAGTACCCATATAGCCATTAGATCTAGGTGTATTGGAGAAATTGCGTTTGTTGCCCAAACCATGTTGCCATTTAAAGGCCTTACCTTCATTAAAACCACTTCTGGACCGGCTCACAACGATATACGTCGGCACTTTGAAGAGAGATATCATTGTTATGGCAGCAGCTAGCTGCCATAACCCCGGTATCCTCTTTTTCAGTGAGTGGTCCGGTTCCAGATAAAAGTGGTCTCCCTGGTGGATTCATCGTGAGATCACTTTTATTGGCGGCGGGAGAGGCCCCCCCCCCCTCCCGCCGCTCTCCAGTGCCCTCTGTCGCTTACCGGAGCCGCCGGCAGCGGCGGAGGCGATCGGATCCTTCTCCCCGTTAGGTATGGAGATGAGTGAGGGGAAGATGGCCCCCACCCGTCTCCATACCATTGCAGGACGGAAGCGACATCAAAATGTCACTTCCGCCCATAGCTCTTAAAGGGACTTTTTTTTTTTTTAATTATTGCATTTTAGTGTAAATATGAGATCTGAGGTCTTTTTGACCCCAGATTTCATATTTAAGAGGTCCTGTCATGCTTTTTTTTTCTATTACAAGGAATGTTTACATTCCTTGTAATAGAAATAAAAGTGACACAAGTTTTTTTTTTTTTTAAAGTGTAAAAATAAAAAGTAAAATAAATTAAAAAAATAAAAATTAACGCGCCCTGTCCCGCCGAGCTCACATGCAGAAGCGAACACATACGTGAGTATCGCCCGCATTTGAAAACGGTGTTCAAACCACAGATGTGAGGTATCACCGTGATCGTTAGAGCAAGAGCAATAATTCTAGTCTTAGACCTCCTCTGTAACTCAAAACATGCAACCTGTAGAATTTATTAAACGTTGCCTATGGAGATTTTTAAGGGTAAAAGTTTGTCGCCATTCCACGAGCGGGCGCAATTTTGAAGCGTTACATGTTGGGTATCAATTTACTCGGAGTAACATTATCTTGCACAATATAAAAAAATGTTGGACTAACTTTACTGTTGTCTTATTTGTTAACCGCTTCAGCCCCGGAAGGATTTACCCCCTTCCTGACTAGAGCACTTTTTACAATTTGGCACTGCGTTGCTTTAACTGCTAATTGCGTGGTCATGCAATGCTGTACCCAAACAAAATTTGCGTCCTTTTGTTCCCACAAATAGAGCTTTCTTTTGATGGTATTTGATCACCTCTGCTGTTTTTATTTTTTGCGCTATAAACGGAAAAAAGACCGAAAATTTAAAAAAAAAAACAATATTTTCTACTTTTTGTTATAAAAAAAAAATCCAATAAACTCAATTTTAGTCATACATTTAGTCCAAAATGTATTCAGCCACATGTCTTTGGTAAAAAAAAATGTCTAAGTGTATATTTATTGGTTTGCGCAAAAGTTATAGCGTCTACAAACTAAGGTACATTTTCTGGAATTTACACAGCTTTTAGTTTATGACTGCCTATCTCATTTCTTGAGGTGCTAAAATGGCAGGGCAGTAGAACCCCCCCCCCCCCAAATGACCCCATTTTGGAAATTAGACACCCCAAGGAAATTGCTGAGAGGCATGTTGAGCCCATTGAATATTATTATTTTTTTTGTCCCAAGTGATTGAATAATGACAAAAAAAAATTTAGAAAACGTTGTCACTAAATGATATATTGCACACACAGGCCATGGGCATATGTGGAATTGCACCCCAAAATACATTTAGCTGCTTCTCCTGAGTATGGGGATACCACATGTGTGGGACTTTTTGGGAGCCTAGCCGCGTACGGGGCCCCGAAACCAAGCACCGCCTTAAAAATTTCTAAGGGCGTAAATTTTTGATTTCACTCCTCACTACCTATCACAGTTTTGAAGGCCATAAAATGACAGTTCAAACCCCCCCCATGACCCCATTTTGGAAAGTAGACACCCCAAGCTATTTGCTGAGAGGCATGTTGAGTCCATGGAATATTTTATATTTTGCCACAAGTTGTGGGAAAATTACAAACTTTTTTTTGTTTTTTGCACAAAGTTGTCACTAAATGATATATTGCTCAAACATGCCATGGGCATATGTGAAATTACACCCCAAAATACATTCTGCTGCTTCTCCTGAGTATGAGGATACCATACTTGGGACTTTTTGGAAGCCTAGCTGCCTACGGGGCCCCGAAAACCAATCACCGCCTTCAGGATTTCTAAGGGTGTAAATTTTTGATTTCACTCCTCACTACCTATCAGTTTCGAAGGCCATAAAATGCCAAGATGGCACAAACCCCCCCCCCCCCAAATGACCCCGTTTTGGAAAGTAGACGCCCCAAGCTATTTGTTGAGAGGCATGATGAGTATTTTGCAGCTCTCATTTGTTTTTAAAAATGAAGAAAGAAAAGAAAAATGTATTTTTTCTTTTTTCAATTTTCAAAACATTGTGACAAAAAGTGAGGTCTGCAAAATACTCACCATACCTCTCAGCAAATAGCTTGGGGTGTCTACTTTCCAAAATGGGGTCATTTGGAGGGGGGGGGGTGGTGCCATCTGGGCATTCCATGGCCTCCGAAACTGTGATAGGCAGTGAGGAGTGAAATAAAAAATTTACACCCTTAGAAACCCTGAAGGCGGTGCTTGGTTTTCGGGGTCCCGTATGTGGCTAGGTTCCCAAAAAGTCACACATGTGGTATCCCCGTACTCAGGAGAAGCAACAGAATGTATTTTGGGGGGTAATTTCACATGTTCACATGGCATGTTTGGGCAATATATTATTTAGTGACAACTTTGCAAAAAAAAAAATTGTCTTTTTCCCGCAACTTGTGTCACAATATAAAATATTCCATGGACTCGACATGGGGTGTCTACTTTCCAAAATGGGGTCACTTGGGGGGGGGTTTGAACTGTCCTGGCATTTTATGCACAACATTTAGAAGCTTATGTCACACATCACCCACTCTTCTAACCACTAAGACAACCCTTTTTGACAGTATTTGTTTACATGAAAAAATATTTTTTTTGCAAGAAAATTACTTTGAACCCCCAAACATTATATATTTTTTTAAAGCAAAGGCCCTGCAGATTAAAATGGTGGGTGTTTAATTTTTTTTTTTCACACAGTATTTGCGCAGCGATTTTTCAAACACATTTTTTGGAGAAAAAACACACTTTTTTTAATTTTAATGCACTAAAACACACTATATTGCCCAAATGTTTGATGGAATAAAAAAAGATGATCTTAGGCCGAGTACATGGATACCAAACATGACATGCTTTAAAATTGCGCACAAACGTGCAGTGGTGACAAACTACATACATTTTTAAAAGCCTTTAAAAGCCTTTACAGGTTACTGCTTTAGATTTACAGAGAAGGTCTACTGCTTTTAAACTGTTCCCTTCATTTATTTATTTTTTATCATTTTTATTGTTATGTCAGGGAATGTAAATATCCCCTATGATAGCTATAGGTAGTGACAGGTACTCTTTTTTTGAAAAGACCCTAGATCTCTCCTCTGCCCTCAAAGCATCTGACCACACCAAGATCTGTGTGATAAAATGCTTTCCCAATTTCCCAATGGTGCTGTTTACATCTGGCGAAATCGTTGTGAAATGCTTGTAGCTTCCGGTTTCTTAGGCCATAGAGATGATTGGAGCCATTCTGGTCTCTGATCAGCTCTATGGTCAGCTGGTCGAATCACCGGCTGCATTCTCGGGCTCCCTGTTGGGACAGGAGAGCCAGAGAAAAACATGGAAGACAGTGGGAGGGGGGGACATTCCCTCCCACTGCTTGTAAAAGCAGTCTAGAGGCTAATTAGCCGCTAGGATTGCTTTTACATGAAAGGCGGCTGCTGGCTGAAAAAAATGATACCAAGATGATACCTAAACCTGCAGGCATCATTCTGGTATAACCACTCAAAGTCCAGCAACATACCAGTACGTTGCTGGTCCTTGTTGGGCATATATTGTAATCTTTTTTTTTTCATGCAGCCTGTGGGCTGAACGAAAAAAAGAGATTGATTGGTGGGTCTGCCCACTATTAGAATACCTCCCTTCATCCACCCACTTCTAATGATGGGCATACATGCACCATTTATATATGCCGAAGCATGGGGGTATTCGCCCCAAAAGTTAGGAGCAAATCGCTCCTCCGACCCTGCTGCCCCCATGCTTAGGCATATATCACCTCCGACAGCGCTGGAGTCACGGCTTTATGTATCGTGGGAGCAAACACTGTTGCTGTCAAGATAAATAAATCTGTGCTGCATGGCGTACCTGAAAACAAAAAATGGTTAACAATAAAACACAGTAAACAGTAAAGTATAAAAAATTGCATACCTGAAAAGCAAACATGATAAAACATAATAACAATAAAACATTGCAGAATAGAATACAGTAAAAAAGAGCAGAACAATAGAGAGAACGAGAGAGAAAAATAAAAGGACAACTATTTTTGTTTTTTTTATTTTAGATTTTTTTTGTGTTTTTTTTTTTTTTTTCACTTTTTTTTTTGTAACTGTAACTTTTATAACTGTAACCGGTTCCAGGTTCGGGTCTCTCAAAATGCGATGGCATCTTGGGAGACCCTTTGAAAGTGTGCCTAGTCTGTGCAATGCTGTACCCTACGCTAATACTCAACTAGTGTATGGTAGCATTCAAAACATTCACCAATGCAAAGACCAGGATTGTCAGGACAGGAGGGACAATAATAGCGGGTGTCACGCATATATCCGCACTTGCTGCAGACATGACATCTTTTTTAGGGGGGGTTTGTTGGGTAGGGGTACTCGGGAGGACATAAAGAAAATGCCTCTCATGCAGCCGACTGCATTTGGTTGGGGATGTGAATGGGGGAAGTACGGGTGCTGCAGAAGTGGTGGGTTCCCATTTAGGATTGGCAAATGCAGCAGGAAGGGCATTATGGGCACAACGGGCCTGTGTTTGTCTTCTTGGTGGCAGCAACACCCTACTTGTGCTTGCCACCTCACCAGTTTGAACTGCACTTATGGGACTCGCTACGTCACCAAGTGTTACTGCAGTGCTGGTTTAACTACGACAGGTGTGTACTGGTGCTTGCCAGTTCACCAAAACACTACCAAAAAAAACTGTTGGCGATCGCAGGGATAAGGCCTGACTCTGCGAACACTGCAGTTATGTGTTTAGTGTTTTGTAAGTGACAGTGATCGATCGATACTGCACTTGGGTGGGCTGGGCCGGGCGGAGGGGCAAAACGCAGGTGCTAGCAGGTATCTGGGCTGATCCTGCGTTTTTGGGAACCCTAAACTGCAGGGGACACTAGTATAGATCTAATCGGATCAGATATAGATCCATTCAGATACTATACCACTAAGGTGAATGTTGCGTGCGCGGGTGTTAGCGCTACTGGCACTAACCTGACGCTGCCTGGGGCGATGCAGACCCCATCTGACCCTAAAACTTAACTTATATCACCGCCGGGCGATCAGGGGCTTAAACCTTTATTAGGTAATAAACGGCGGGTGCCCTGACACAAAAAAAAAATAAACTAACTAACCAGCGTCATCCGTAACAGTTATACAGTGATCACTGGTGAAAGGGTTAACTAGGGGGCAATCAGGGGGTTAAAACCTTTACTAGGTAGTATATGAGGGTCCCTGACGCTATAAAACGCTGACGGCGAACCTAAATACTTACCTCCCTAACTAGCGTCACCAGTGACACTAATACAGCGATCAGAAAAATGATTGCTTAGTGACACTGGCGACGGGGGGTGATCAAGGGGTTAAATCTTTATTAGGGGGGGTATCCTAGACCTAAAGGGGGCTAACACTAACTGCCCTACCACTTATAGCTGTCACAAACTGACACCAATGCAGTAATCAGAAATCAGTAATCACTGTGACAGGGGGTACAGGGGGGTGATGGGGAGTGAAATGTTTGCCTAGTGTGTTTTACTGTTAGTGTAGTGTTGTGCACTTACTCGGATGTCTTATCTCCTCGGCGCCGGAACGGAAAATACCGACTCGAGGAGAGATGACCTCACTTCCTCTGCCGCTGTTTACATTACAGCAGCAGAGGAAGATTTTCATTCGTTGGGAGCGGTTGCGAGGGGGTGGCCACGAATGAGTGGTCTCCCCCTCAGCCTGGATCGCTCCCCTAACGAAGCCGACCGCCTCGGGCACGGTGTGACAGAAAGTATTGCAACGACCGCCATTTTATTCTGTAGGGTGTTAGAAAAAAAAATATATAATGTTTGGGGGTTCTAATTAATTTTATAGCAGTTTTTAACTTGTAAACACCAAATCTCAGAAAGAAGCTCAGTTCTTAAAGCGTAATTCCACCCAAAAATGGAACTTCCGCTTTAAAGGAAGGTGACCCCCTGACATGCCACATTTGGCATGTCATTTTTTTGGGGGGGAGCGGATACCCTCTTTTTTTAGAGGGTTCCAGCTCCCATTTCCTCATGCCGCACCGTAGCGCCGGAAGCAAGTTAACCACTCCCCCCTCCCTCTCGGCAATCATCTGGGACACGTCACAGGTCCCAGATGATTGCCCAGCCAGTCATGGAGCGCCGTGCGGCTCACGCATGCGCTTTGTGTGCACGGCTGTGAATTCACAGCTGGGCGCCCACAGTGACAATGCCGGCACTGCAAAAAGCAGGGGAAGATGAGCGTGGCTTCGTTCCCCCGCATCGCTTGACCCTGGGACAGCTAAGTGTCCGATTATTAAAAGTTAGCAGCTGCAGTATTTGTAGCTGCTGACTTTAATTTTTAAGCGGAACTCCGCTTTAAGTGGTTAAAGGCTCTGATCATGTTGAAATGTTTTATCCTTTTTACCAAGGATGTCTTAATTTCACCAGATGACCTTTTAGCTTAGCCATAAAATCTGAAAAAGATTTGTGGGTTTGTAAAGAAGATGACTATCTGGTTTTGTATTTGGTATATTTTGACATCCAAAACAGAAATGCGTTTGTGATATTCTTGAATTAACTGTGACATCGTGGTTTTGGAACAAAGTTTGAGATTATCTTCCCATGCTGTTTTAAATGTGGGGTCCATTATTTCAGTTGAAGGAAAAATTTTGGACCCAAAGTCCGAAGGGATTCATTTCCTCTTTGAGATTAGACCTCAAATGATTTAATGTGCCAGTGGAGAAGAGATTCAATTCCTTCTTTTCAAAGTCCTGATGTAGTTGTGACATAAATGTAATCCATTGATCTCCTTGATATGACGCCATAGTGAAAAAAAAAGTGTGGAGGGGGTATATTAGGCTATGATATAATAACACTAATTCCCTGGAAACATGGAGAGGGGCTATAGCGGGTATGTTCTACCCAAAAATAGTTATAAATGTGTTTCCAGGAGATATATGTATATATATATATATATATTTAATATATTACACACACAGTGGGGACGGAAAGTATTCAGGCCCCCTTAAATTTTTCACTCTTTGTTATATTGCAGCCATTTGCTAAAATTATTTAAGTTCATTAATGTACACACAGCACCCCATATTGACAGAAGAACACAGAATTGTTGAAATTTTTGCAGATTTATTAAAAAAGAAAAACTGAAATATCACATGGTCCTAAGTATTCAGACCCTTTGCTCAGTATTTTTTTGCACCCTTTTGATCTAATACAGCCATGAGTCTTTTTGGGAAAGATGCAACAAGTTTTTCACACCTGGATTTGGGGATCCTCTGCCATTCCTGCTTGCAGATCCTCTCCAGTTCTGTCAGGTTGGATGGTAAACGTGGTTGGACAGCCATTTTTAGGTCTCTCCAGAGATGCTCAATTGGGTTTAAGTCAGGGCTCTGGCTGGGCCATTCAAGAACAGTCACGGAGTTGTTGTGAAGCCACTCCTTCGTTATTTTAGCTGTGTGGTAGAGCTGCACAATTAATCGTTAAAAAATCGTGATCTCGATTCACCTCCCCTGACGATCTCTCCTGCTGAGTTTGCCGATTCTTTCATATAAACAAGTGGAGAGATTATCTGTTCACTCAGCTGTCACAGGAAAACATCCAGGCAGTCTGCCAAGTTTAGAACTTGAAACATTGTATCTAACTTCCTTCTTAGATCAAAGGGATAAACTTCTCTGTGTAAACAAATAACCTGGGCAATCTGCCAAGCTTTAAACAACGTGTAAATGCAGGAAGTTTAACCACTTAAAGTCTAAATCTTTTTCTGACACTTTTTTCTTAAGTTAAAATCAATATTTTTTGCTAAAAAAAATTACTTGGAACCCCCAAACATTAGAGAATATATAAATATATATATATATATATATTTTTTTTAGCAGAGACCCTAGGGAATAAAATGGCAATTGCTGCAATATTTTATGTCACACTGTATTTGCCCAGCGGTCTTTCAAATGCAATTTTTTGGGAAAAAATACACTTCAATAAATAAAAAAAAAAAAACAAACAGTAAAGTTAGCACAATTTTTTTTGTTTTAATGTGAAAGATGATGTTACGCCACGAGAATCGTGAGAGAATCGTGATCTTTCCTCTAAGCAAAAAAAATCGTGATTCTCATTTTAGCCAGAATCGTGCAGCTCTACTGTGCGGTTAGGGTCATTGTCTTGTTGGAAGGTAAACCTTCGGCCCAGTCTGAGGTCCTGAGCATTCTGGAGAAGGTTTTCGTCCAGGATATCCCTGTACTTGGCCGCATTCATCTTTCCCTCGATTGCCACCAGTCGTCCTGTCCCTGCAGCTGAAAAACACCTCCACAGCATGATGCTGCCACCACCATGCTTCACTGTTGGGACTGTATTGGACAGGTGATGAGCAGTGCCTGTTTTTTTCCACACACACCGCTTAGAATTAAGGCCAAAAAAAAGTTCTATCTTGGTCTCATCAGACCAAAGAATCTTATTTCTCACCATCCTGGAGTCCTTCAGGTGTTCTTTAGCAAACTCCATGCAGGCTTTCATGTGTCTTGCACTGAGTAGAGGCTTCCGTCAGGCCACTCTGCCATAAAGCCCCGACTGGTGGAGGGCTGCAGTGATGGTTGACTTTCTACAATTTTCTCCCATCTCCCGACTGCATCTCTGGAGCTCAGCCACAGTGATCTTTGGGTTCTTTACCTCTCTCACCAAGGCTCTTCTCCCCCGATAGCTCAGTTTGGCTGGGCGGCCAGCTCTAGGAAGGGTTCTGGTCACCCCAAACGTCTTCCATTTAAGGATTATGGAGGTCACTGTGCTCTTAGGAGCCTTAAGTGCAGCAGAATTTTTTTGTAACCTTGGCCAGATCTGTGCCTTGCCACAGTTCTGTCTCAGCTCTTCAGGAAGTTCCTTTGACCTCATGATTCTCATTTGCTCTGATATGCACTGTGAGATGTAAGGTCTTATATAGACAGGTGTGTGGCTTTCCTAATCAAGTCAATCAGTATAATCAAACACAGCTGGACTGAAATTAAGGTGTAGAACCATCTCAAGGATCACACAGGGCGTGATGTGCGTGTGACGTCCGCACGGGGGAGGAGCCTAGCTCCGGCTCCAGTGGAGGTGCAGAGACGGAGCGTCTAGGAGGATGCCTCGCGGTGTGAGAGACCGCGGGACACCCGGATAAGAATGAGCGTGGGGCCGCTATCTCGTCTAGCCTATCCCCCCGCTGAAGCTGCGGTTGCGGTGCTGTGAACACTCCCAGGTGCATTGTGCCCGGCTGAGTCGAGACCGTCAGAGGAACATCCTCTCCTCTCTGAGGCTAGGACGCCGTGGACGGGCAGGATCGGCAAAAGCAAACGAGTCCCTATTCGGGAGGTCACAGGACGGAGCAGCAGCTCATCTTAAGAATCTGAGGTGGGAGCTCTGCGACGGGATGCATCGTCAACAAAGCAAATTCTGCTAAGTATCCGCTTCACTGTGAAAAAAAAAAAGAAGCAAGGTATGAGAAGATCTGCTGTTTTATTTATTATCTGTTAACAACTCATAGGATGAACAGCAGACGTTAGACCCGGGTTGTCTGTTGGGTGATTGGGAGACCAGGAAGATACAAGTGATCAGGACTATTTTTTGGTTTACTGATAATTGCCTGGTCTTGAAAGAGTCCCCTGTCCCTACCTATAAGGGGTAATCAGGTATATATCAGTGTGACAGATAATTTAATACGGCCAAAGTAATAGAAACAGTAGCTTCGCTGTTGGGCCCGGGGCTGAATCTCTCAAACTATTCGCTGTGTGCAAGGATTAATATCCAGAAAATGTAAGGGGAAAGAAAGGAAAAAAAGAAAAGAAAAAAGGAAAGAAAATTCGCGAGGCCTAGCACTTGCTCCGCAGCGCCCTCTGGGACTATGTGATCTGCCTCCCACCACCTTGTTGATTATCCATTGCTGTCAAGCAGGGTGCCTCCCTCCCTCTCCAGTGTTCGGTCCGTTTACCAAAGATAGGCATCAACAAGGGACACTGATATATGAGACATACATCTAAAGCATACCTATAGCATCCTATGGCATCTATAGCATACCTCACGGACTGGGTAGGATAAGGAGGACGGCACGCTTTTTACAGCTCTTTCGTGTGCAGCGTTTCTCTCAGCTTAACGGTCTGGGGTGGGAAGGGGATGGTTAAAGAGAGAAGCACTTAGAGGCGGTGACCGTGTTATCCCCGTATTCACCCAAATATTTCTAAGGGCAAACTATTGACAGGGAGAAGAAGTATGAGAGGCCGTTCATCAAAAACAGAACCTCAGAACACAAGGGAGAGTCTAAATACTAGCTCTATACAAAATATTTAAAAGAAGTAAACGCAAAGAGCCCGGGAATGGAGGCGAAACAATCAGGAACCAAGGACAAGAAGAAAGAACAGCAGAAACAAAAGGGGGACAGGGGGACAGGAACCGTGAAGAGTCTGACTTAGAGGGCGCGTCCGCCTGGAGTGCCGCTGACGAACAAAGAATAATGGCCCTGGTACCAAGCAAAACAGATTTGAGCGAAATGTTCACTAAATTAGAAAACGTGATAAAAGCTGAGATTTTAAATGTCCGGGCGGACATGAGACATCTCCCCTGCCGGATTGAGGAAGCAGAAGAGGCCTCAGGTATTCAAGCTAAAGAAATCTCGGACTTAAAAGAACAAGTCAGGAAAATGCGAAATGAAAATCGCACACTGGCGTTCAGACTGGAAGAACAGGAGAACTAGAGCCGGCGGCAAAATCTACGCATCAGATTTATCCCAGAACAACAAAATGAGGATCTGGGAGAGAAGATGAAGAAGATCTTCAATTCTATTCTGGGCAGGCGAGAAGAAGCTTTACGGATCGATAGGGTTCATAGAATAAGGAAGCCTCCCCATATAAAGCAAGACATTCCAAGAGACGTCATCATCAAATTTCATCTGTATGAGGATAAAGAAAGAATTTGGAAGAACTTAAAGGGGGCCCCCCCAATAAGTTTCGAAAACAAAAATTTGCAGATATTTTCAGACCTATCAGCGGGAACTCTGGCGTGGAGAAGACAGATGAGACCAATCCTCGATCAACTCAGGAGGGCAAACCTCAAATACAGTTGGGGGTTCCCAACATCCCTGATAGTTACAAAGGATGGGAGATCATACAGAATGAGATACTTGGAAGAGACACAGGACTTTTGTAATAGTTTGGGTATCCCCATCCCTGATATGTTATAAATAAGAAAGAGAAGGATGGCAGAGTGGGGTTTAGGGGTGGGGGGGGTTGTTTTTTTGTCCCCCCCCTCCCCTTAGAAGATGTTCATCTTAGGAGGTACGAGGAACAATGTTACTGGACTTTTGTTGTGTTAAATAAGTTGTGGGGATTAGGCAGGGATGGTCATCTGAGGACTCTTCCTAATTATGTTTTGTCTGTGCAGGGGAGGGGGGTGTGGTGTCGGAGGTAGGCCACCAGGTTGAGGCGCTCTGAATCTCCATCTCCTGCGCCATTCTCTCCCTGAGGAGGGGCGGCGCTGGATGCCGACGCTGGAGTTTCACCTCGGGGGAGGAGTTCCGTAGTTTGGAATGGGAGTTGTTCCAATTGTGCGGTGAAACCCTAGCCAAAGGGGGGGGAATGGAGGGGGGTATGGGAGGGGAGAGGTGGGGGGGTATGGGGAAGGTGAGGGGGGACGGGGTATAGGTGGGTGAGGGGGTCACTGCAGGACGTGCTCTGGAGGAGCATGGGGTAGGGTAAAACGGCTAGTTAACAGACATGCCAGAGCTTAGATTTCTTACAATGTGAAAGGGTTAAATTCGCCCATGAAAAGACATAAAATATTAAGGGAACTGAGCCACCTACGGGGGGGGATATAGTTTTTTTACAGGAGACACATCTGATCCGTGATACTAGAATCAGGCTATTTTCTCCTAAGATCCCTCAATGGCTTTATTTGCTTGAGATTTGCCAGACCTGTGACGATCGGAGGAGACTGATCGATTGATGGTGTTTCATCCACTTCCTGATTGCAGGCTCGACTTGACCCTAGGGGGTCTTTGCTAGAGTTCTACACACTGGAATGATCGGCATAGGTTTGTGGGTGACCTGTTAATTTCCCAAACGCCTGGTGGGACCACTGTTATGGTGGTCATCCTGAGCTGGTAAGGAGCCTCATACCTCACTTGGGTGCAAGTCACTTTGGATGCTGGAATCACCTGTGTCACAATTTTTCGTTGGAATTTAATTTTGATCATCCACCTACTTCACTTATGGACTTTTTTTTGCTATTCTTTTGGGATCACATAATTTAAGTTATATGATTTTTTCTCACATATGACACATGCAGAGACATTTGCCTCTATTTTCTATAGGAGACCTGTTGGTTTGATAATATAATGTGTGATGGGTCAATTATTTATTTATGTTCTTTAGCATATGTTTTTTTACTCATTCAGTTTTAGCGCTGCACTCATTTTTATTTATTTGATGTTTGGAGTTTAGTATTGGACTTTTAGTGCTGGCAGCTCTTACATTTCACATATCATTTTTTATTGTTCTAGCGCAGCGTTTAACCCTCTCCTTGGGTTTTTTTATTTTCTTTATGGGGACTCCCCTGATAGAGGGTCGAAGGGAGTCGCCATTGGGTTGTCAAAGGCTTCGAATCTTTCATTACGGGATAGATTGATAGATCCTGAGGGTCGCTTTATCTTTCTAAAAGGTAATATTGGATCTAGGTTGATTACACTAGCGAACGTCTACTGCCCTAACAAAAATCCCACGGTTTTCCTGGGACAAGTATTGAAGAAGCTGTCGGAATTTGGGGAGGGGGAGGTAGTTTTGGGAGGGTACCTAAATTTTTGCCTTGACCCTGATCTGGATGGTACGTCCCGTGCCCAGGGGATAGGGAAGGTGTCATTAGGGTCAATTAGGCGGAAGCTGCATCGTTGCCAGTTAATGGATGTGTGGAGACTGCAACATCCCAAAGAGAGAGATTTCACCTTCTTCTCCCCTGTGTACGGGACTTACTTTAGATTAGATTATTTTTTTGTGGACCATAGTTTACTGGAGTGGGTTGAAGAAACTAGAATAGAAATAATGTCCCTCTCTGATCACTCTCCGGTCACGATGAGGGTGAAGATCCCAGAAGTGCTGGGGCGGCCCCTCTCGTGGAAGTTGAACGAGGATCTGCTGAGGGATCCTAAGGTGGTAGAGCGGCTCCAGGATGAGACCTATTTTTTTTCTTTAAATCAAATGATACGGGTGATGTGTCACCGTCTATTTTATGGGAAGCACACAAAATCAGGGGGATCCTTATATCAATAGGAGCAGGTTTAAAAAAAAAGAGAAGGGAAGAAAGGGGAAAGCTGATAGAGGAAATTTTTTCCTTGGAGCAAGTACATAAAAAGGCAAAGGGGCAGGACCAGGATTGTTATCACCTATTGGTCGCTAAGAGGGAGGAGCTGAGGGACATGATGGAGCAGGAGGCTAAGAGAGCTACCAATGTAATAACCAGGAATAACTACTATTGGGCGAATAAGTCTAGTAAACACCTGGCCAGACTAATAAGGAAAAAAAGAGGCAGGAACTTTATTGACAAAATACATAACAAAAGAGGGGAGGCAATAGTGACAAGCGTAGCTATAGCAGACGATTTTAAAAAGTTCTATGGTGATCTTCATTCGATAGGGCAACGGGGTGGAGGATAGCGCCCGGTTAGACAGGGGCAAGGAATTTTTAAAAGGAGCAGGATTAGTGGGGCTGCCTACTGAGGACAGCGACCTCTTGGATAAGCCCATCGAGGAAGGGGAAATACTAGCCGCCTTGAGGGACTCCCCGAAGGGAAAGAGCCCAGGTCCGGATGGATTCACTTCCATCTACTTAGAGAAAATGAAACATATTTTGGTCCCTAGGTTGTGCCAGTACTGGAACGAACTTGGTACCAGATGAGGAATGGAAGGCGAGGCATTGACCGCCACGATTACCTTGATACTGAAAGAAGGGAAAGATGCTAGGTTGTGTTCAAGCTACAGACCAATTTCACTGCTGAATGCAGACGTCAAGTTATATGCAAAAGTGTTGGCCAATAGACTGAAAGGGAAAATGACAACATTAGTGCATTCGGACCAGGCGGGTTTGGTTCCCGGTAGACAGTGTAGGGACAACGGGGTGCGGGCGGTGCTGCTGTCAGAATTCTGTAAACGCGGCGGGCCCCCAGGGTAGACTGGGGGTTCATGATGAACACTCTGAAAGCCCTGGGGTTTGGCCCGAGGTTTATTTCCTGGGTCAGAGTTCTCTACAGCAGCCCTGCGGCGGTGGTAAGAGTTAACGGGGTCATCTCAAAACCCTTCAGGATGTTTAATGGAACCAGACAGGGCTGCCCTCTCTCCCCCCCTCCTGTTTGTCCTGTCCCTCGAACATCTATTGTCCGCTATTTGTAACAGCCCGGATTGTAGGGGTGTGAAGGTTGGAACGGAGTTACACAAACTAGCGGCATTTGCAGACGATGTTTTGTTCTTCATTACAAACCCCAGAATAACCCTCCCTAACGTGCTCCGGATCATCAGAAGGTATGGAGACGTCTCAAATTTTAAAATAAATCCCAGAAAGTCTGAGAGTTTAAATATTAACTTGGGTAAGCAAGAAGAAGATCATCTAGCCGCAGTTTTCCCTTTTCCCTGGAAAAGGGGAAATCAAGTACTTGGGGATTAAATTAGCTAATACTTTAAAAAAACTGTTTCAAAAAAATTTTATCCCACTGTTAGATGAGATTAGTCAAGAAGCGAGAAGACTACGTACTAGGCCCCTCTCATGGCTTGGAAAAGTAAATGCGGTCAAAATGATTCTAACACCTAGACTTCTGTACAAATTCCAGATGTTGCCTATCCCTTTACCGAGGTATTACTTAAAAGCTCTTAGGAGTTTAATCGGCGAAGCTGTCTGGGGTGGCAAAAAACCACGTATTTCCTATGCAATATTGAGTAGAGGGAAAAAAAAAGGCGGAATGGCTTTACCAGATTTCAATAGGTACTACATTTCTGGAGTGCTGTCATGGGTCACGGGTCACGGAATGGGGTAAAAAAGGATCTGATAAGCGTTGGGTTTATATTGAGCACTTTTTGAGCAATACTAATTTGGGGCACTCACTTTGGAACCCTCCAAAATTCAGAGCACTTAGCACGAACACATCTTTGTTAACGTATAACACTTTTAAATATTGGGACATGATTCATACTCAGCATAAATGGTCATATAATTCACCACTGATATACATAAAAAACAATTTATTTTTTGAACCTGGGAGGAGGGAGGTGGGAGGGAATTGGTTGAAAGAAGATTCTATTCAATTAAAAAATTTTATAAATGAGGGGCGAATACGCACATTCACGGAACTAAGTATTGAGTCAGAGTTATGGGTTATGGATGGGTGGAGGTACCTCCAGCTCTCCCACTTTATTGAAAAGTTACTGAAACCACTCAGAAGTGTGGAGGAGCTCAGACTGTTTGAGCAACTCTGTACGAAGGAGCAATCAGGCGGTGTCATAGCTCAAATATATAGGATATTGGGAGCAGAGTAGGAGCTGGAGGTGCCCCCCTACATCAAAAGGTGGGAGCAGGATTTGGGGTCACAATGTAATAAAATTATGATAGATAAAATTTTGAGGCTGGTTCATTATCTAGCGGTAGATACTAGGAGAACGGAAATTCACTACAAATGCCTTGCAAGATGGTATGCCACCCCAGACAGGGTAAGAAAAACGGATAAGACGAAGTATAATACTTGTTGGAGGGGGTGCTCAAGTTTAGGAACAATGGCCCATATCTGGTGGGAGTGCCCTATCATTAAAATATATTGGAAAAAAATTCTAGGATTGATAAAGGACATCACGGGGAGGGAAATTGAGGAGGACCCGTGGGTTTGTCTTTTCCACGGGACTTCGGAATCAGTAAAGAGCTATAAATCCTCTCTGGTTCCCATAATGTTAGACGTAGCCAAGAGACAGATTGCGTCGAAATGGCTGGACACCTCGAGTCCCAACACTCGAGACTGGCTCTTTGGCCTTAATGAAATATACAATGTCGAGTGTATCGACGAAGGGGGAGCTGAACCTGAGGAGGAGGACCATTCAGGGAAATGGGCAGGCTGGATCGAGTTTAAAAGGACCTGGAGCTATTTAAAGGAGATTATAAATTTGGTATAATAAGGCAGGTACTTCTTCGAAGAGCAGAGAGACCACGAAGGAAGGCATCCTCTGTGAGCAGTGTCCTGCAGGTTGGGGCGGGTAGGTGGGTGGGGGGTGTGGGAATTAGGTGGGTGTGGGGGATAATCATTTTTTATATCAATGTGGATTTGTATCATGGAATATTCCCTGCGGGAAATGTATTGTTACGAAAAATTATAAATAAAGAATAAAAACAAAAAAAAGAACCATCTCAAGTATGATCAGAAGAAATGGACAGCACCTGAGTTAAATATGAGTGTCACGGCAAAGGTTCAATTTCAGTTTTTCTTTTTTAATAAATCTGCAAAAATGTCAACAATTCTGTGTTTTTCTGTCAATATGGGGTGCTGTGTTTACATTAATGAGGAAAAAAATTTACTTAAATGATTTTAGCAAATGGCTGCAATATAATAAAGAGTGAAAAATGTAAGGGGGTCTGAATACTTTCCGTCCCCATTGTGTGTGTGTGTGTGTGTGTGTGTATATATATATATATATATATATATATATATATATATATATATATATAAAATATTTCTTTATCGTACATCATAGGACACAGAGCCTCAAGTAATTACTTATTGGGTTATAGCCTACCTTCAGGTGTTGACACTGGCAATCAATAAAGGAAGTTGACTCCCCTATATAACCCCTCCTCCTTCCAGGAGTCCTCAGTTTTTTGCCAGTGTCTAAAGGTGTTGTCACGAGTTAACATATACTCTGTGGAGCTCCAAGAGGCATCCATTCTGGATTTAAAAAGCCTCCACAAACGGATCCATACCGCCACTTCGGCTCCGAGATGGTACCGGGCCTCGAATAGAAGAACAAGGTTTTGCCTGTAATGCTCCTCTTTGAGGGCTCGACCCTAGGAACCAGGACTCTTTTTTTTGGTCTTGCTACATTACCTAAAGTTGTCCTGAGGAGTGCAATACATGGCCCAAAGGAGTGGAACCCCTATAAAATGGGCCCCAGTCTTTGAAGGTTTAACCACGCTGCCCGCCGTGATGGGTGAAGTTTGGATCTGTCTGTTTATAGCAGTATCCTGCAGCGAGGAAAAGGTAAGAGAAAAGCATAGGAACTGCAAAGTCTACATATGGCTTTTCTTTCCTTGTCAAAAGAAGTTTATTGAGTATACAATGTTATAAAGATACATAAAGTAAGTTTACAAGGATCTATAAAGTAAGCTCATTGTTTTACAGGAGGGTTTATATAGGTAAATATCATGAAATTTCAAATATTAAACATTGGGTTCACGTAAACCTAAATTAAAGATATATATCATTTCCTTAGTTACTTTTGTAGGTATTTAAATGATTTATACCTACTATACATATTGTTTACAAGTAGAGTGTATATAGGTCAAATAAATTCTGATAATGAGCTGTAATCGTAAGGTGGAGAAAAGGAAAGAGAAAGAAGAAAAAGGGTTGAAAGGTAGAGGTATGGTCCACAAGGTTGTCCCGCTCGTCAGTTTATTATTCTTTTTAGTTCTCTTTGAAGCCTTAGAATGGGTGTCTCTGTAAGTCATTTAATCTGTTACCATGGCAACAGGACAGAGTCATTGAAGTTTGACAGGAACTGTTGTTTTATCCAAGGATGCCAAAGTTTTTCAAATTTTGGAATTTGATTTTGATCGATGGCTACCATCTTAGCATGGGACATTGTATTATTCATTCTGTGAATTGTTTCTGCTAGTACCAATGTAGGAGATTTCCATGCCTTGGCCACTGTTTGTTTTGCAGCCGTTATTAGTTGGATCATAAGTTTGAATTGAGAGAGTGTTAACCATTCCGGTTTTAGATTAAGTAAAGTTAAATATGGATCTGGTTGTATTTTTTTAAATATTTTAGATGCAATCACGAAGACTTCCTTCCAGAAGGTTTGGATTACTGGGCACATCCACCATATGTGTAAATATGTGCCTATTTCTGGGCATCCTCGAAAACAAAGAGCTGAGGTATTAGGTGAATATTTTGCCACTCTAGCGGGTACAAGGTACCAGCGAGTTAGGACTTTATAATTTGTCTCCAGTGCTAAGATGTTGGGTGAAGATGACTTAGATGTGAGCCATATGTTAGACCAGTCCGTGTCTTCTAAAGTTCGTCCCAGGTCCTCCTCCCACCTCTGAACGTAAGAGGGTCTATTAAGATTTGCTACTCCATATAATTGATTATAAAGTGATGAAATTGTACCTTTAGCAAATGGATCTTTTGTACAGATTGATTCAAAAATGGATAATTGGGATAATGGTGTATCCCCCTTTAGGAATGGTGTATAGAAATTTTTGATTTGGAGATATCTACATATCTCAGAGTTTGGTAGATCATATTTTTCTCTAAGCGATGGGAATGAAAGGAATGATTTAGATGCTATGAAGTCATTTAGTGTCTGAATGCCTGATGTTGTCCAAGCTTTAAAAGAATTTGGGTAGATCCATGCCGGATAAAAGGCCGGATTTCTGATAAAAGAAAGGAGAGGATTGTGTGGAGATTGTAACTGATATTTGGTTTTTAGTTTATCCCAGAGAGATAAGAAGTGTTTAGTTATGGGATTATGAATTTTAAAGCGGTCTTTAGGATCAAGCCATAATAAATTTGATATTAATAGAGGGTCATTTTCTGAAGCCTCTATAAATACCCATAATGGGATTTCCTGTTTTGCATGGTATTTGGACAGACTGGCCAAATGTGCCGCTCTGTAGTAGTTAGTAAAATTAGGGTATCCCAGGCCTCCTTTATTTTTGGGAAGATGTAGTGTGTGTATAGGTATACGTGGTTTAGAAGAGCCCCATATAAACGAAGTTGCTCTTTTTTGTACTATTCTCAAAAAATAGGAAGGAATTGGAATAGGGAGGACTCTGAATAGATAAAGCAATTTGGGTAGAATAGTCATTTTGATTGCATTAATCTTCCCCATCCAGGATAAAGGAAGTTGCGACCACTGTTTTATTAGATTTGTGATCTGTCTTAATACAGGAGGATAATTGGTTGAGAATAAGTCAGAATGAGAGGCTGTTAAATGAATTCCAAGATATGGGATTGATTTTTCTGCCCATGTGAATGGGAGTGCAGCCCTAGCCGGGATCAATTCCATGTTTGTGAGTGAAATATTAAGCACTAGGCATTTCTTAGGATTAATCATAAGGCCGGATAGGGCTGCAAATCCATCAAGAGCTGGTATTAAGTTAGGAACAGAGACCTGTGGTGATGATAGAAAAAGTAATATATCGTCTGCAAATATACATAATTTGTGTGTAATACCTCCTACTTCAATGCCAGTTATAGTTTGGTTTGTTCTGATATATTGGGCCATGGGTTCGAGTATAAGGACAAATAATAAGGGAGATAATGGGCAACTCTGTCGGGTACCTCTTTCGATATTAAAGGCTTCAGATTTGTATCCAGCATATTTTATATAGGCTTTGGGTTTATTATATAATGCTTTGATCCATGTTAAAAAGTGGGGTCCAAAACCCCATTTTTGTAATGAATATTGCATATATTGCCAGGATACTGTGTCAAATGCCCTCTTAATATCGAGAGATAGAAAACATAAAGGGATTTTCCGTTTTTTAGCAATATGTGCCAATAACACTGCCCTGCGTATATTATCGCCTGCCTGTCTATTTGGCATGAAGCCTACTTGATCTCTATGTATTAATTTTCCTATAATGCTATTGAGGCGTTTTGCTATTATTTTTGCTAATAATTTAATATCGAGGTTTAACAGAGAGATAGGCCGATAATTCACACAGGAAGTATCATCAGAAAGGGGTTTTGGGATCATACAAACAATTGCCATTAGTGTTTCTTGCCGAAAAGAATGTCCATCTAGAAGTTTGTTAAAAGTTTCAGTGAGAATGGGAGAGAGTATTTCTGAGAATGTTTTATAGTATAAAGCCGAGTAGCCGTCTGGGCCTGGTCTTTTGTTAAGTTTTAGGTCTTTTATGGCGTTAGCAACTTCATCTATAGTTATAGGCTCATCCAAACTGCTTTTTTGATTCTGAGATAATTCAGGTAAGGTTATTTTTGAGAAGAAGGATTCAGCCTCTGTAGGATTAAATTCATTGTTTGTCTTGTATAAAGTTGCGAGATGTGAGTGAAATTTATGGACTATTTTAACTGGATTACAAGTGTAAACATTTTTTGATAATTTCAAACGTATTGGTTTGAAAGATTTGTTAGTTGAATTTAATGCCCGAGCCAAATATGTACCTGGTTTGTTTGTATTCATGTAGAAATTGTGTTTGGAGCGTTTGAGGGATTTATCAACTGACTCAGTGAGAAATAGATCGTATTCCAATCTAGATTTTTCCAGATGAGATTTTGTACTCTGAGATGGATTATCTTGAAATGATATGTAGGCTGCATTAAAATTGAGTTCTAGTTTTTTTGCTAGATTTTTGCGTTCCCGTTTTAAATAGTGCCATTTGTCTTTGTATTGTACCACGCAAGACAGGCTTATGAGCTTCCCACAGTGTTATTGGGGAGATGTCTGTTGTATTATTAATTGATATGTATTCCTTTAAAGCTTGTTCAATGGCCATCTGATGTAGTGGGTGTTTGAGCATTATGTCCGGTAAGTACCACGTTGGGTCATGCGCTTTTGGTATGGCTGAGGCTATAGTAGTGTATACTGCATTATGGTCAGACCACGGAATCGGAATTATATCTGATGCAATAATTTCTGGTATCATTCCTATTGTTAGAAAAATATGATCTATTCTGGTGAAGGTTTGATGAGGGTGCGAGAAATAAGTGAATTTCTTTTTCATTGGGTTACTTTCTCTCCATGAATCTACCAGATTGTATTTGGAAAGAAGTTGAGAAAAAGGTAATCTAGAGGTTATTTTGGATGGTGTAAAAGGTGATTTATCTAGAAATGGGAGTAGGACCTGGTTCGAATCCCCACACATTATCACTGTTCCTATTTTGTGTGTATTAATCACTTGTAATATATGTGAGAGGAATGGTGTAGGTTGTTTGTTAGGAGCGTAGTAGGAAATCACCGTGATTGCTGTATCCATTATATAACCCATGAGTATCAGGTATCTACCTTCTGGGTCTTTAATTTCTGATGATAAGGTGAATGGTGTGGATTGCTGAAATGCAATTAGAGTTCCCCTTTGCTTGGTACAGGCAGAAGCCGTGTAAATTTGTTGATAAAAAGGAGAAATATATTTTGGAGTAGAATCTTTGGTGAAGTGTGTTTCTTGGAGGCATACTATGTGAGCCTTCTTGTTATGGAAAGTACGGAAGGCTTTGGTCCTTTTTTGAGGGACATTTATTCCCTGAACATTCAGGGAAAGTATATTCAGTGGTGCCATGGCAACAGATCAAATAGTTTTGACTTACTTTTTGTTATGCAGAGCTGACTGCGCAGATCAACCTGTGTGGACTGAAGAGATGAATAGATAGAAAAGAAACCAGTGAATTCTGGAGTAAAGAGTAAACAAAAAACATGTGAGATTAGATGATACATTGTATAAATTATTTTTTGCAAGTAATCACAATTTACCCCTGAAAGAGAATAAATATCTCTCTCAGGGGAATAAGTGCCTTCGTCACACTCCCACATAATATGGTTGGGAGAATGAGGAGGGCTAATGGGGGTACACGGATCTTCCGCTTACAGGAGAGAAGTGCTATGTCAAAAGACATCAAATTGATGTTTCATTAGTTGGAGTGCAGAATATAGTTTTTGTTGAAATTATTTATTCCAGGGTGGTTGTATATGGTTAGTCTTGCCCTAGGCTAAATAATTCAGTTAGAAAGGTACTGTTAATAACTTTGGTATTGATGAAGATAGTTTGAATTATTTTGGGGTTTTAACCCTTTTAGAGTAAACAATTACATATTTTATTCATATGTAACTGTTTAGATATGTTAACTCATAAAATTTAGGTTGTATTGCTTCAGATTAGAATAAACAAAAACATAATTCTAGGAACTAGAGTTAGGTAATAATATATTTGTTTTAAGAAAAAGAAAAAAAAAAAAAAAAAAAAAAAAGCTTCCATTACTTCTGGATTATTGAACATATTTGTCCTAAAAAGTAATAAATCTATTGTTATTACCTGATAATATATAACTGAACAAGATTTTCCTTATTTCACTTATATATTCTAAGGCTATATGAATCAGAAGTAATAAGAAATATAACTGGAATGTAACATGATCCCACACAGTGTGTGACTATCAGAATGCAGTTACATTCAGTTATAAATATAGGTTTTTTATAGAGAACCATCTCTTAGTATAATAAATGAAGAGATATCAGGAATTAGGATGTCAGTCCATTGAATCTTCTTGGTCCATGGATGATGTGGCATAACGGCCTCTTTTGTGAGAATGATGATTCCCATTTTGTTCTGGAATTTTCTGGGTGCTGCCTGAAGGTGAAGATGATGCAATTCTTCTGCGTGTGGGAGTGTTGCTGCTTGTGGGTTCTGTCAGATTTAATTTTAAAAGGGTTTGTTGTAGTTCATCTGCTGATCTGCTTCTGTAAATTGTACCTTGGTAGTTAAATCTGACTGAAAAGGGGAAGCCCCATTGATACATAATGTTGTGGCGTTGCAGTTCCATTAGTTGGGGTTTCATGGATCGTCTTTTAGTAATAGTAAGTTGGGATAGGTCAGCAAAAATTTGATAATTGTGTCCTTGAAAATTAAGTTCCTTTTTTTCTCTTGCAGCAATTAGTATTTGTTCTTTCGTTCTGTAATAATGAAATTTTGTGATTTATATCACGTGGGGGTCCATTTTTCTTTTTGGCTGTGAGGGCTCTGTGTACTCTGTCCAGGTCTAAACGTTCAATAGGGATATCTGGCTTTAGTTCTTGTAATAGAGCAGTAATAGTAGATTGCAGGTCTGTCACAGTTTCAGGTATTCCCCTTATGCGCAAGTTTGAACGTCTGGCTCTATTTTCATAATCTTCGAGCTTAGTTTGAAGTATTAAATTCTCTTTTTTTAATTGTTCCAATTCTGTTATATTTTCTTGGGTTGTAATTTCAATTTCATCCATTTTTATTTCTAAGGCTGCGGTGCGGTTTCCCAGCTCTCTTATTTCTTTGGTTAGGCTGTTTGTTATTTGGTCTGAGGTTTGTTTTAAAGCCTTATGAAGCATCTTTTCAAATTGTAATAATATTACTGGGGATACTGAGGAGGCTTGTGGAGAAGTTTGTGAGAGGATTTGTTCTGTATCTGACTCAAATGGAGAGTCTTGCTGTGACATTTTCTGTCTGTGAGAGCGCCCTGATGCTGTATCTTGTGAGGTAACTGGAGCTGCTTCAGCTGCAGTGAGTGCCTGTGAGCTCTTTGTGAGGTGATTTTTATTTCTGCCACGGTTTCCTCCCAGTACCATATTTCCTGCCCAAACTTTCACAGTTTGTTCCCTGGGGCAAAAAGGTTCAAATGGATACCTTTTGAGCCTGCAGGCTCCGCTTTGTCCTTCTCTTCTCTCCTCAGCGGTGTGGAGCTCTAACAATGCATGTCTGCTCCGCTAGGCTCCGCCTCCTGCCCCCCCCCCCATATGGCTTTTCTTTAAGATATATTGTAATGCCTTATGTACTCCTCTAGAGGGAGTTTTTATAAAAAGTGTAAATGCCTGTTTAAAAGTGCTTAAAACAGCGCGTGTCTCAGCAAGTAGAGGGGGGTTTCTTTCCCCCTAATGGGAAAATGAGTGGCGGAGGATATATGTAAACTTTACACAGACCCTCCCCCTGCTGCTCGCCCGCCCGTCTATGTTGTTGCTATACACAACATTACTTGCCGGTAATATGAGACTTCGCAGCATGGCTGCAGTCTCCTCTCTTTCTCTGCTATGTACGATGCAAGCCACCGCGCACGAAGCTGACATCAGAGAAAGGAGGGCAAGGAAGGGGCGTGGCTTTAGCGGTTGGTGCCATGTGCGGACCCAGTGTCCTTACAACACACAACGCACAGTAATCGGGCTCAAACCTGAAAAAACTTAAAAGCTTTTAGAGGTGACAGACGGTGTCTATAAGAGCAGCAAAAGCAAGGCTGACACATAAACGCGCTGGTGCAGGTGAGAGGTTTACACAGGCATATACAGTACAGGAAAAAAACTTATTGTCGTTCTATGATGCCATTGATTTTTTCCTACTATTGTTCAAATAAATAGAACAAACTTAGAGGGCCTTTGCTTTTGTGCTTTGCACTATGGCTTCATGGCTTACTACTAGAGTTCTAACCACCCCCAGGCGCTGGAACTCCAGTCATGCCTCCACATTGTCATCCTCTATGGGGATGCCTGGCATGGCAAGCCAGGGTGAGCCGTTAGAACCGGCTGGTGGTGCTACTGCTTGTCACACTTCAACCCCTGTATATGGGACTGAGATTGTATTTTCCTCTGCCGTGCAAGGCTTAGAGGAAGTTTTAGTCGCTTTAATCACATCCTCCATCCTCCAAACGATCGGGAAAAACAAACTGATTATTCCTCTGCAGAGGAAACAGTTAATGTTCCAGCTTTACAATCTAGGGTACAAATCCTTACGGACTTGGAGCGCTCCACTTTCATACCACCCCTAACAGAGTCAGCTGAAAGTCTGGTTCCTTCTTTGGGTTCTTTAAAACCTTCACAACCAGGGCATGCGTTTCCAGTCCACACATTACTAGAGAATCTTATTTTCCGAAGGCATCCATCCGGGTAAGCATTTTCTCCCTCCAAAGAGTTTTCTCAGTTCTCTATCCTATGGAGGAAATATTCACCAAAATGGAAAGTTCCAGCAGTAGACGCTGCAATTTCCAGTGTGAATAAGAGTTTATCTTGTCCAGGGCTCAATGCACAAATCCTAAAGGATCCAACAAGTTGGAATTCCTGTTAAAATTTTCCTTTTCCTTAGCAGGTACTGTAGCTCAGCCTGCAATTCCAGCCATAGGCACCTGTCAGTCCTTAAAGGACCAGTTCACAGATGCTCTTAACGAGCTCCCTGCACAACAGGCCCATGAGTTGCCCGAATTACAAGAGCATATGTTTGCCATAGATGCTATGAAAGACTCTATTTATGAGGCGTCTCGCCTGACCCTTGTGTTAGCACACAAAAGCGGAAGGGTGGGTCTGCTAAAGCACCCTGCAAACAGCTTCTGTCTAGCTTCCCATTTCATGGGAAGCGACTATTTAGCGATGATTTTGATAAATATATCCAAACAAATTTCCAGTGGAAAGAGTACATTTTTTGCCAGTCTAAGAAAGCTTAAACGTCCTTCATTCAAACGGACTCTCTTTCCTGCGTCAAGCGCTTCCACCTCTAGGCAGTGGCGATGGCTTCCACCGTCAAAATCCAGAGGAAAAACGCATGGTCAGACTCATGGAAGACCTGGAGCAGCAAAACTGCAAAGCAGATAATGAAGAGGAATCACCCCTCAAGAGAATGGGAGGAAGGCTTCTGCATTATGTGGAGGTCTGACTAATGGAAACTCGGGACAGATGGGCTCTCTCCACAGTGACTCTAGGATACAACCTAGACTAGAGTATCAGGAGTTTCCACCATCTCATGTGATAAGATCAAATGCTCCCATTCTGGATCTAAAAAATCTGAATCTATTCCTGAGAATTTACTCCTTTCGCATGGAGTCAATCAGGTCAGTGTGGTCTCCATCCTTCTGGAGGAAGAACTTTTGGCATTCCATCGACATCAGGAATGCATACCTGCATGTCCCTATATTTCCTGCTCACCAAAGGTTTCTGCGATTCAAAGTAGAACAGCACTTTCAGTTTGCGGCTTTCCCTCCGGGCTAGCCACAACACCACGGGTATTTACAAATACTGGCCCCACCTCTAGCCAGGTTGAGGGCACAGGGCATAACAGTGTTGGCATACCTGGGTGATCTATTATTATAGTCCAGTCAATGACCCGCTTAAAGCAAAGCTTTTGCATTTCAACCAGTTACCTGGAAAATCTCGGTTGGATGCTCAACCTAGAGAAGTCTTCCTTAAAACCAGTAAGAAGGCTGGATTACTTAGGTCTGATCATAGATACAGTCCTGAAAGGGGTGTCCTGTCTCCAGCAAAGATCAGCTCCATACAAGAGCTGGTACGGATGGTCAGGTCAAAACAAATCCTTCAATTCACCTTTGCATGAGGTTAGGAAGATGGTCGCTTCAATCGAAGCATTCCCTAATGCCCAGTTCCGTTCAAGACTGTTGCAAAACAGAATCCTCTTGGTCTGGAACAAGACGATCCAAGCTTTGGGCTTATCTATGCAGGCTGACCCCAAGAAGGTCTTAAAACCTCAGTTGGTTACGAGGCGAGAATTTACTGAAAGGGAAATCCTTCGGTCCAATAATCTGGAAAGTAGTAACGTCAGATGCCAGCCTCTCAGACTGGGAAGCAGTACTAGAAAGACAACTGTCCAGAGACAGTGATCAAACTCAAAGAGCCCTGCCATAAATATCTTAGATATTTGGGCAGTGCAGCTGGCTCTGGAAACCTGGACCTTCAGGTTAGAGAATTGTTCTGTCCGGATTCAATCCGACAATGCCAGAACTGTGGCCTATATCAATTACCAAGGGGGCACCTAGAGTCTCTCAGTTCAGAGAGAGGTGAACCATATCCTTACTTGGGCAGTAAAAATGTCCCATCCCTATGGGCAGTTTTCATTCCGGGAGTAGAAAATTGGCTGGCGGACTATCTAAGTCGCCAGCAGTTATTCCCAGAGGAATGGTCTCTTCACCCGAAGTGTCCGTGCTGTTTGCCAAGGATGGGGGACTCTGGACATAGATTTTCTAGCCTCCAGATTCAACATGAAGTAAAACAACTTCGTATCCAGGTCAAGGGATCCACTCGCATACAAAACATATGCGCCGGTAACCCTCTGGGATCAGTTTTCACCGATCTAGGCATGCCCCCGATTCAGTTGCTACCTCGACTTCCTTGCAGGTTCAAACTGGAAAGAAAGCTGATAATTCTGGTAGCTCCAGCAGGGCCCAGAAGGTCATGGTATGCAGGAGTCATAAAGATGGCAGTGGAGGGTCCTTGGCCTCTCCCAGGAGGTGTTACAAGGGCCAGACCTGCTCTCATGGGGGGCGATATTCCATCCTACTTTATGAATGCTTAATTTATTGGCTTGGCTAGTGAAACCCACATTCTGAAACGTGGATTTTCCAGGTCAGTTATCTCCACTTTATTCAGCGTAAGGAAGCCAGCTTCCAGAGCTATATTATAGAGTTTGGAAAACGTATGTTTCCTGGTGTAAAACCAAGAGTTGGCACCCTCGGAGATATATTATAGGCAGAATTATTGCCTTTCTACTATTGGACGTAGGGATGAAGTTGGCCTTATCAGTTTTATATCAAAGATCGCTTGCCATGCATGCTCTAGTCCGGGGTTTTGTCTTGCAGGGAGTGATGCGGATTAATCCGCCAATTTAATCACCCTTAAAGCCCTTGGGACTTGAATTTAGTTTGTCAGTGTTACAAACAGCCATTTGGAACCTTTACAGCATATTCCGCTGGTCCTCCTGACTAGGAAGCTGATATTTTTATTGCTATCCTCAGCTAGGAGGGTATCAGATTTGGCTGCTCTTTCTTGTAAGGAGCCATTTTGAATATTTACGAGGCCAGTGGTGTTACGCCCTCGTCCCAGCTTTTTGCCAAAAGTGATTTCAGACTTTCATCGGAATGAAGACATTGTCCTGCCATCATTTTTCCCAAGACCATGTTTCAGGGAAGATAAGTTACTACATTGTCTTGATATAGTAAGAGCAGTGAAAATTTGTTTAAAGAAGACTGCTCGCATTCGTAAGACTGATGTCTTATTTATTCTGCCAGAGGGTCCTAAGAAAGGACAGGCAGCATCAAAATCCACTGTTGCTAAGTGGATTTGGCAAGTTATAGCTTTGTATTAAAGTGACGTGTCACTGCCTTTTAAACTTATTCTACTGTCTACTACTCAACTTTCTGCCTATAAAGTCCAAGGGGATCATTCTGGTGCATTGCACATTCTCTCTCTCTCTCGCTCTCTAAAGAGATAGATAGAGATATATATTTATCTATATATAGATATCTCTATCTAGATATATATAGATATATATCTATATATATCTCTATCTATCTCTTTAGAGAGCGAGAGAGAGAGAATGTGCAATGCACCAGAATGATCCCCTTGGACTTTATAGGCAGAAAGTTGAGTAGTAGACAGTAGAATAAGTTTAAAAGGCAGTGACACGTCACTTTAATACAAAGCATAATCAAGACAGGCAAACATAGCCCTACAGTAATAAAAACAAGATATATATTAGGGGTGCAACGGATCAAAAAACTCACGGTTCGGATCGTTCCTTGGATCAGGAGTCAGGGTTCGGATCAACAAAAATCTGCCCCACTGTAAAATCCACGTCATCTTCCCACTGTAATATCCACGTCATCTCCCCCACTGTAATATCCACGTCATCTCCCCCACTGTAATATCCACGTCATCTCCCCCACTGTAATATCCACATCATCTCCCCCACTGCTGTAATATCCACGTCCTCTCCCCCACTGCTGTAATATCCACGTCCTCTCCCCCACTGCTGTAATATCCACATCCTCTCCCCCACTGCTGTAATATCCACGTCCTCTCCCCCACTGCTGTAATATCCACGTCCTCTCCCCCACTGCTGTAATATCCACGTCATCTCCCCCACTGCTGTAATATCCACGTCATCTCCCCCACTGTAGTAATATCCACCATCTCCCCCACTGTAATAATATCCACAATCTCCCCCACTGTAATAATATCCACAATCTCCCCCACTGTAATAATATCCACAATCTCCCCCACTGTAATATCCACATCTCCCCCACTGTAATATCCACATCTCCCCCACTGTATATACAGTATGAGTATAGGAATTAGGAAGGAAGACTATTAGACTAGTGTTGATTAGTGTTGTTTACCTTACAGAATACAGATTAGAAGCCACCAAGCCGGCCAGATCAGATCCACGAGTTGAAGGGTGATGACATCAGCGCGCACCGCCGCCGCTGGGTGTACCAAGATGGCCGCCGCTCGAGCTAGGCTGAAGCCTCATCCTTTCCTAAGGCCGAGGCAGTGGCGCGCTCCGCAGAGCGCATGTGTGCCGATCCGAACAGGGTGTACCGTTCGGATCACGGATCGGTGACGATCCGTTGCACCCCTAATATATAAATACATACATGGAATATACAGTATTGCACAATGGAAAATTGCAATCAAACCCAGTTGGTACAGGTAGTCCCTTGACCTGTCAGAGTCTTTTCTTGAACTAGATGCTGATACACTTGTCTCAGCGTAGGGTTGTATGCCCTTGGTTGAGGTGTCAGACTTCGATACAAGAGGAGTGACCAGCCTTCTGATGAGGTCAGTGTTCCTATGATCAGATGGCTCCTGATGGGTGAGGGCATACAACAGCATCTAGCACTTCTCAGGATCTACTGCATTCTAGCTTAATCTATGGCTGAAGGTTCTATTCCCTTTAATACAATTTGGTTCAGCATTTTGTTTAATCGCCGGATATACTCGGACAGCCGCTCACCCTGGCATTAGCGAGCATGCTCAAATTGGTAAATCAAGTCTGCAGCCTTCTCTGTTTGTCCGAACTCCTCCTGCAACATGGCGAGGTAGTCATAGGCTGTGCAGTGCGTTCGACCGAACTTGAGATTTCTGATAGCTTCTGCAGCAGCTCCTATCAAACTCTCACTGATGCACTGTTTCTTTTAGGCTTCTGGCACATCCCATTCTTCCAGGGCCTGCATGATTGCTCCATCCAGGTTTCATACTCCTCTTCCCCAGCGGGCACTGGGTGTTTTCCCCGAAAATGTTCTCGGCTTCCAATACCCAGTCCCAATGTATGTTGGGATGTCCTCCTGACATTTTATCACAAAATCTCCCAAGGCTGAAATGAACTCTGGCCCAATCATGGGTACTGGTGCTGGTAAGGTGGCTTCCTCTGCTGGGGCTACTTTGCTTGAGCTTTCTGGACTCATGTCGGCACATGCAGCTTGATTAGATGAGCTTCGACCTCGCCGGTCAACCGTAAGCTCTGCCTTTGGAAGGGGGGATCCCTTTCCTTTACTCTATTAAGGCATAAGTGTGGGAGTTCCCTTGATCGGGCTTGATGTCCATCACCCACACCTTCTGATCTGGGACTAGTGCCTTCATAGCTTGCCTGGTCTTTTCCTCAGTCCAGGCCACACCAGGGATGTTGATTTCAACACTTAACTCCCACTGGCCATTTTCCTCCTTACACCACTGGGTTGCAGCCGCAGGGTCCATTCTCTGGGACATTTTCTTGGAGGTCTGTTAGTAGAATAGAGGATCCCGGACGAGTTCCCCCATGCGTAGCGCCACCCCCGGAGGAGCCTCTGGTTACATTTTGGGTCCTCTGTCTTCCGCCTCAACTCCCTCTGGCACACCTGGTTAGATATAAAATCACTACAAACACTTTCAAAAATACAAGTAGAAAATACTGATATCCTGGCTGTGGATTGTTACCAGAAACAGACAGACACACCTGGTAGTGATAAATAAGTTTGAGTATATTATGTCGGAAAGAAAGGTGGAAACTTACAGCACGGTAAACCTTGCTGCAGAGTATCAATACAATAGTACTGACATCTAATATTTAGCAACTGTAAATATAGAAAACAAAGCACAATAATCTACATGTCTATTGCATGGGCGCTGAGAGGGAGAAGAGAAGGTTTATCAACTTCTGAGCTCCTTCTGGGCCACAATCACCATGGAAAGTAACAAAACAAAAAAATATGATGAAATGGGTTAACAGGTGCAGTAAGCACAGTTCCGTAATGTTATAGGTCCTAGGGTGAAGAGTACTAGTATCTTCTGCTAGCAAACTTTGGGGCCCTTTTGTAAAGAGAGTAGATTTAATCAAGCAAAATGGAGACGGTAATAGTCTAGGATATTTTCCGTTAGGTAGTGGCTAAAGGTGGCAGCTCCAAACAATCATCCTCTGACACTAGAAAGGGGAATAGATGTCTGCATACAGTGTCTGTACTGTGTTAAGGATGTTTGGGTTTACACCCGCTCACCAATCCTCTGTGTGATGACACAACAGAGATTCCCAATGCTGATTCAGGCTCCTCGCAATGTTGTAAGGCATCAGATCACCTCGGATGGCTGGTAGCTAAACTGGCAAGGTTTGGGTGTTGTCTGCTGGGCGGCAGTGGGTTGCTGAGCAGAGTGCCTGGGCTGAACGGTGGCGAACTGTATAGTTGTCACTGTTCCTGACTCCCCCCAGCCATCTATCAGCACTCTCACAGTAGTCTCCGGAAAAGCGTGGCTAGCAGGTGCCGCTAGACAGTGTGACTGTCTCTTTCAGATGGAGTTTCACCACACAGTCCTGTCACCACTCCTCCACTCTTCACTCTCTCTGTAGTGCTGTGTGGAAGTCTGTCTCTGTCTTCAATCACCTCAGCACTTCCTGAACCCCCCCCCCCGACTTCTCAGTGTCCTCTGTCTCCTCGTGTTCAGGAAGCAAGGGTCAGCATCTCCATATGTCCATCTTGTGGCCAAAAGGAGAAACTGCATGTTTGGTTGAATCAAATAGTCTTACATTATAATCTATGCATGTCCTGAATGGGCCAATGACAGAATATCTGTTACACATGTATATAGAAAAAAATACAGCCCAAAATACATTCTACTACTCCTCCTGCGTACGGCGATATCACGTGTGAGACTTTTATACAGCCTGGCCACATACAGAGACCCAACATCCAAGGAGCACCATCAGGTGTTCTAAGGACATAAATTACACATCTAATTTCCTGACAACCTATAGCATTTTTGAAGGTCCTTCATATTTCTAACACATTGCATGTACATACCAATTACACCCCAAAATTCCGTCTGCTGAACAAAAGGTAAACAAAAGATTACCTGTGGTATTAGTAGTGCAGTGGTCCACAGAGGAGAGCAATTAGTCAAGGCAGAAGGCAGGAACATGGTCAGTGACAGCAAAAGGAATCATACAGGAAGCAGGCAGAAATACTGTCTATAGTCAGTCAATACAGGCAGCAGGCAGAGATACTGTCTGCACAGCCAAAGCATTGATCCAGTTGGCAGGCAGAGATGTGGTCAGCAGCAGTAAAAGGAATCGTCCAGACAGCAATACGGTCCCTAGTCAGTACAGGGAGAGATATAGGCAGTACAGCCAAAGTATTGGTCCAGGCAGCAGGAAGGAACATCAAGCTTAGGGCCTCGACCAGGAAAGAATGTGGAGACGGGTAGAGGCTTCCCCCACCCAATGTTAAATGTCCTAGACATTAGTTAGAGATCTTTTTAGATCCAGTTCCAAAGGTCAACATGTATCGTCTGATATATGGCACATATCAATGTAGGGCAGACACGGGGGCTTTGAGAGCCCCCAATATCCACAACAGCCACGTGTGGCTGATTAGGTGGTATTCCAATAAATAAAGAGGGATAGGAAATGAATACTAGTATTGACTTGTTAAGAATAGAATATAAAGGGGGCGTGGCTTGGCACGCGGAGAGGATGGCAGCAGACTAAAAGAGCTCAGCTAAACCCTCGGCTCCTTCAGCGAAAACGGCACCGACGCTAACAGCAAGGATGAGCAGACTCACTCGCCATAACTCTGGCAATCACTCCCGCCGCTCAGCACCTCTATCTGGCTCGAGAAACATCCTGGACATTTTTAAAACTCAACTCCGGAGTCTCAAGGCCCAGTCCAAGATGGTGCTGCCTCGTGGAGACGAGGAGTTCAGTGAGGACTCGCAGTACGCAGAGGAAGATGAGTTAAGGGATACCCGACTCCAAACTTGCCTCTTACACTCACTGCCATGAGGAAAATAGCAGCAGATATCAAGGGCACCCTCTTCTCAGCCATAACAGAACTTAAAGCCGATGTGCTGTCCCTATCAGGGAAAATGGAGGGGGTAGAGATGGCGGGCCTGAGAAGAGAGAAAGCTATTGCACGCCTCGATACAATCACTGACACTCACTCGGCACGACTCATTGAGATGAATCGTCAGCTGGAAGATCTTGATAACGGGGAGAAGGCACAACATAGTATTGACTTGTTAAGAATAGAATATAAAGGGGGCGTGGCTTGGCACGCGGAGAGGATGGCAGCAGACTAAAAGAGCTCAGCTAAACCCTCAGCTCCTTCAGCGAAAACGGCACCGACGCTAACAGCAAGGATGAGCAGACTCACTCGCCATAACTCTGGCAATCACTCCCGCCGCTCAGCACCTCTATCTGGCTCGAGAAACATCCTGGACATTTTTAAAACTCAACTCCGGAGTCTCAAGGCCCAGTCCAAGATGGTGCTGCCTCGTGGAGACGAGGAGTTCAGTGAGGACTCGCAGTACGCAGAGGAAGATGAGGTAAGGGATACCCCGACTCCAGACTTGCCTCTTACACTCACTGCCATGAGGAAAATAGCAGCAGATATCAAGGGCACCCTCTTCTCAGCCATAACAGAACTTAAAGCCGATGTGCTGTCCCTATCAGGGAAAATGGAGGGGGTAGAGATGGCGGGCCTGAGAAGAGAGAAAGCTATTGCACGCCTCGATACAATCACTGACACTCACTCGGCACGACTCATTGAGATGAATCGTCAGCTGGAAGATCTTGATAACAGGGGGAGAAGGCACAACATAAGGGTGCGGGGTGTACCCGAATCGGTTAAGCCAGGCAACATCCCATCTGCATTACAATATGTGTCAATAGCGCCAAAATGGCAAAAGCAAGGCGCAATGATCACATTACGTTTAATGACACTGAAATCTCCATTTACCAAGACCTTTCGCCTATCACTTTAAACAACAGGAGAGCTCTGCGCCCTCTGCTGGAGGCACTGCGCAGACAAGGCATTCCATACAGATGGAAATTTCCTTTTGGCCTAAACTCGACCTTCCAGGGCAAACAACTATTCCTACGCACGCCCATTGACCTGCCCGACTTTTGTCGAGACTTGCAGATACCACTCATTGACTTGCCGGATTGGTATGGGGAGTTTCGCATTCCCCCAGCGATACTGGAAGTGCAGGCATCACCTCATGCGACCCCCACGAAACCACCTCACAAGAAAGGGAAATATCAGAAACAAAATGCTCCGGGCCCTAGCTCCACTAAGAAACGCCCTAATGTTTCCAGAGCTTTGCTACCTGACTCTGATCCAGAGTGAGGAGGAGAACGTATGAGGCCTGTTCATTCTAAGGCTTACTGGAAAGCTTAGGAACACAACTTTGTTTGCCCAAATGGGTTACTGATCAGTTGGATAAATGTTTTGAGATTGTCCTTATTCAATTTTTTTATTTTTCTTCTCATTTGAGGTTTTTTTGTTACGCCTTCCAGCAGAGGCAATTTATACAGACACAGGCGGCTTTACAGGCTGGTGAAGGAGTGGACTTTACTTGCACAAGCAGAGTTGGGAAAGAGCTGCTATTACGGATTGCTGCAGACAAGAGGTAAACCAACAATGACACACAAACTGTGATAGATCCTTGTCTGTCGGCATCCACACACTTGACTGTGTCTTCCTACCTAATGCTCACTTATAAGAAACTTGCTTGCAGCTACGCTCGTAACAGAGACACCACGCAATATACCGGACATCAGAAAATAGGTGTATTTGCCTGATTCTAACCTAATTGATGTTATTTCCTCTCTGTATTTGGTTTATCTTTTATAGAGATGTCGGTTGCCGTTTATAACTGTTAAGGTTTAATCTTTTGCAAAAATTATAGGAGTTTGAGGGTGGGAGGAGTTCTTTAAATTTAGTGGAACATTTCCATAGAGTGTTAAGTTTCACTGGGGAAGTGATTGCGGACATAACTCTGGTCGCACCCCCCACCTCCCCCACAGTGGGTGCCAAACAGCGGACGCGCTGGTGACGCTCTACCTCGGTGGGGCTCTCATTGGTGCGCCCGTTCAAGGCCCCAAATTATATAAATTCCTCTAGGGGCTCTTACTTAGAGGTTAATTACTACATAGAAGGATCTTACTCTCTTAGTGTCGGGAGTGGGACCATACCTCTCTTCTACTATTACTTCTCTTTTCCTTTCCTTCCTTCTTACTTTCCTGATCCTTACACACTCCCCTATTCTTGTGTTCTAAACTGCAGTGTTAAGTGAGTCAGCCTCAGTCATCATGGTTTACTCCGCATTGGGCAAGAGCCCAACAGTAATATCACATAATAATAGGAGGACTTAATACTCCCCAAAAGGGCACACAACTATTGCGACACCTGGGTTAGAGGAGGCCGGTCTTTGTGTTCTTTCAGGAAACTCATTTTAAAGCTAACTCTGTCCCCAAACTAACGGACAAGTACTTCACTAAGGCTTACCATGCCGCTAACACAGAATCTAAAACAAAAGGTGTTTCAATCCTAATTGGGAAAGACTCAGGTTTTGAGTTCACCCAACAACTAGCGGACCCGGGAGGCCGGTTTCTTCTTCTCAAGGGGACAATTGGGAAACGTCCAGTCACGCTAGCGAATGTGTATTTTCCGAACACAGCGCATATGACCTTCTGCCAAAAACTGATTGATGTGCTCACAGAATTTGCCTCTGGGTGTATAATCCTTGGAGGGGACTTCAATGTTCCATTGGACCCCCTTCAGGATACATCAAATGGTAGATCATCTATAACATATCGCGTACTTAAGAAGATTAGAGTATTACTTAATAAATTAACTCTTAAAGATATGTGGCGCATAGCTCATCCACAGGGGAGGGGCTATACGTACTTTTCCACGATGCACAACAAGTACTCTTGCATAGACTTTGTGTTTATAACACAGAGACCTGAATATTCTGACAGAAGCACACATAGGAACAAGGACAATATCAGACCATGCCCCGACCTCTTTAACACTATAACTCCAAAATACACCTAAAAGACAGGGATGCTGGAGACTAAATTCGACCTTGCTGACAGGCCCCGTGACCCTGGAACCTGTGACAGAGGCCATAACAACATATTTCAGAGAAAACTCTACAGAGAATGTATCACATATTATGATATGGGAGGCCCATAAATGTGTGCTGAGAGGCAAACTCATTAGCCTAGCCTCACTAAAAAAGAAGAACGCAGAGAAAGAACTAAAAGCCACTTTTGACAGTGCAGGCCTTAGAAACCCAACATAAAAGATCGTTGGCAGTGACTACGGCCGAGGAGCTTTTATTAGCCCGTAAAGAATTACAGGAAAAATTAGATTTACAAGCAAAACAAATATTATTCTTTCGCAGGGGCTTTTTCTATGAACACGGGAACAAAAGTGGCAAATTTTTGGCGAGGGCCCTGAGAGATATACGGTCAACCAACACCATCACGAGTATTAAAAATAGAGAAGACAAACTGACACATGCCACAGACCGGTTCGCGGCTGAGTTTCATGGGTTCTACTCGAAATTGTACAACCTCCCACCCCCACATAAGCCTCAGGCAATGGAGGGTTCGAGAAAGCAGATTATAACACAATACCTAACACAAAGTGGATTGCCTAGTTTCACGGAGAATGACGCGATGGAAATTGATAGGCCAATAGAGCTTTTGGAACTCATGCAAGCGATTAGTTCTTTAAAAACAGGGAAAAGCCCGGGCCCAGATGGCTACACAGCCATATATTATAAGACATTTGCACACCTTCTAGCAAAACCCTTACTACAGGCCTTAAACTCTCTCACGACCCCTCAAAACCTCCCGCCTTCATTTAATATGGCACATATAACGGTAATCCAAAAACCCGGCATGGACCCCAACATCTGCTCAAACTATAGGCCAATATCCTTACTTAACTTGGATATGAAATTCTTATCCAAAATTATCGCGACAAGAATTAGTAGACTTCTGGCTGATGTTATTGGCCCAGATCAAGTGGAGTTCATGCCGGGAAGAGAGGCACGTGATAACGTGATTACAGCATTGAATCTCATTCACACCCTTAGAGGGAACTCGACCGGAGGCCTTCTCCTATCCACAGATGCGGAGAAGGCCTTCGATAGGGTGGCATGGGATTATATGTTTGAAGTATGGAAGCACATAGGTCTTCGGACTAACATGCTAACATGGATCTCGATGCTATATCGGAACCCGACGGCTAGATTAAAAATTAATGGATCCCTCTCAGAAACAGTACAAATTCATAATGGTACGAGACCGGGCTGCCCCCTGTCTCCAATCCTATTCATTTTGACGTTAGAACCCTGTATACGCACAATAAATGGGAACACATCTATAAAAGGTTTATCCCTGGGTCGGACATGTCATAAAACAATGGCTTATGCAGACACAACCACACACGTCGATTCCCAATCTTGTAAAAGAATTTCATATGTTTGGATATATCTCCAATTTTAAAATCAACTATGAAAAGTCGGAAGCACTCAATATTTCCTTAAACCCAAAACAGCTCCTAGATACTAAATCAAATTGCCCCTTCAAATGGGTTGACTCCAAACTTAAGTACCTGGGGATATGGCTCACCCCAGACTTAAACAGCATTTACATACAGAACTTTCTCCCATTCATACACAGTTTGCAACAGGAACTTTGACAGTGGAATCTTAAACCACTGTCATGGTTTGGGAGAGCGGCGGCAATAAAAATGACGGTCTTGCCCAGGGCACTATACTTGTTCCACACATTGCCCATCAGATTACCTAAAAAGTTCTTCTCCACACTACATTCTATAATAAGAGACTTTATCTGGGCTGAGAAGAAATCACGTATCAGCATGAAAACATTAATGAGCACGAAAGCAGGTATCAACTTACCACATTTTAAACATTACTATTATGCGGCACACCTGACTCGCATTCTTGATTGGAACTGTCACGCTTCATCAAAAGCATGGGTCAGTCTAGAAAGCTTACAAACAGAGATACCCCTCAGATTTTTATAGTGGGTCAATAAAGGAGTCCTCTCACCTGACTTAGACCGACACCCTACAATTGGCCCAACGCTGAGGGTCTTTCAGACAGTGTCACATCTTTACAATCTCGCATCCTCCCCAGGCTCTTTAACACCACTAATTACTAATGAGGAGTTTGCATTAGGCCACACCACATCGTCCTTCCCACATAGGGATGGTAAAACCCCAATTACAGTAGCCCATTGTTTAGAGAATGGCAGATTGAAAACCTTTTCCCAACTGCAGACTGAATTACAGACCAAACACTTCACCCATTGGCAGTATAGACAGCTACATGATTACATTCTTTGCACTGCTAACGGAGAGCAATTCCTGACAGAACAAACAAATTTTGAACAATTATGCATTACTGGAGAGCAGGTGAGTAAAGCAACCTCACTAATATATAGTTGGCTGCAGACCAGCCAAAACAGACAACCGAGCTGACATAAAAAAAGAATGGGAAACTGCGCTCAAAAAATCTTTTACAGAGGTACAATGGGACAACGCATGTATCCTGGCACACAAGTGCTCCAATTAGCACAAGTAATCAGGAAACCTCATACAAGGTTCTGACAAACTGGTACCTCACCCCGGTCATACTGCACGCATGGTATCCAGAGACCTCTGAGGTCTGCTGGAGATGTGGCTCCGAAAAAGGAGACATGTTGCACATATGGTGGAATTGTCCGCTAATACGTACCTTCTGGGACGGGGTTTGTTCCAGGATACATGCTATACCAGAAACTGAACTAGAATTCTCCCCAGAATGCTGTCTGTTACATATCTCTAATTACTCATTCAGTAGGTACAAAAAATCAGTAGTACGCCATATGTTAAACGCTGCAAAAACCATCATACCAAGACATTGGAAAACAACACACACACCCACCTTAGCAGAATGGCTTTCTGAGGTTGACTCACTATACAGGATGGAGGAAACAGTGGCAATGACAACAGAAAGAACAGACAAATTTCATAAACTATGGAGTGCCTGGTTCATTTTCAAATACTCAGATGACTTTGCCAAGATGCAGAATAGCTAACTGATGACAACCTTGTTTTCCACATATCCTCAATACATGGCAGAGAATACATCAGAGTTGATCTAGGTGGTCTGTTATCTTTTTACCCTATGCTGGTTCAACAGACATGGAGCTAAAATGTTTCCATCCCCACACCTTTCTCTTTTCCACTTTTCTTTCCTTTTCTTCTCACTTATCCTTGATTATTCTATTATTTTATTGCATTATTTTACTAATGAGGTCATATCAGACACTTACAAAATTATTTTGCAATTTGTAACATATAAACCATTTCATGTGTAATTTTGTGCATATAGACGGATTCAGTCCGCTGGATCAGATATTGATTAAAGCTGATTAAAATAATCACTAAGGCTGGACCCAGGATATGATCTGAACACCAACTTAATAAGCTGTTATATGGATGCTTAGTAAGATTGTATTACTTATATCTCTTGTTTTGTTACAATAATCTTTTATGCTAAATAAAAGCTTTTATTGGAAAAAAAATATATAAAATGTAACAAAAAGATACTTACAGGTATAAATATTAATGAGTTTCTGTATATCTGCTACAGGCAGATGGATGTGTGTGTGTGTGTTAACATTAAAGGTAGGGTGTAATGGTGGACATGAATTCATACAGGTCTTCAAACAGACCCAAAGAGCCTGGAATCGTAATAAATATATAGGATCTAATATATATATATATATTTATATATAATCCTCCATTTATAGCTCCCAAAATAAGGAAGCCAACAAACTTGTATACCTGCCAATACACAGTAATACACAGCCACCAGTGTGGTATATTAGATCATCCTATTAAGGAAGTTGATAGTTGAGGAATCAGGACTCCCCAAGGGCAGTTATCTGCAAGTGTCCATAAAAATACATAGGAGCCCAGCATATGTAGGGAAATCTATTGTATGTAGGATTGCCCCTCATTCGCTGATCTTTTATCTATATATTTTTCTTATGTGGCTGAATTACTCTTGGTCTATTGGGGTACATTTTATATCAGGTCCATATAAAATGTACATTCCATGTACATGGAATATTGATGACCTTGTTTTTTTTAACCACTTAATGCCCACGCTATAGCTGAAAGACAGGTACAGCGCAGCCTTACATTGACGATTCCGGCCCTTTACCACGTGATCAGCTGTCAGCCAATGACAGCTGATCACATGATGTAAACAGTAGCCGGTAATAGGTTTTTTTTTCCTCACGCTAACAGCATGAGGAGAAAAAAATAAGCCAATTGCTGGCTTGTGTAAACGGGACATCAGTCCCACACACTGACAGTCACTGATGCTAAGCAGTGTCCACCAGTGCCCATTGGTTCTGCTAAGCACTGCCCATCAGTGCCACCTACCAGTGCCCCTTATCCATGCCCCTTATCCGTGCCCTTCTGTGCCGCCCATCAGTGCCAACTGAAAGAACTAGGGAGTTAGTGGGTATGGCGCTGCTCTTTGATTGTGGTGGGTGTTTACAGTATTTCCTTGTCAAAAGAAGTTTATTGAGTATACAATGTTATAAAGATACATAAAGTAAGTTTACAAGGATCTATAAAGTAAGCTCATTGTTTTACAGTAGGGTTTATATAGGTAAATATCATGAAATTTCAAATATTAAACATTGGGTTCACGTAAACCTAAATTAAAGATATATATCATTTCCTTAGTTACTTTTGTAGGTATTTAAATGATTTATACCTACTATACATATTGTTTACAAGTAGAGTGTATATAGGTCAAATAAATTCTGATAATGAGCTTTAATCGTAAGGTGGAGAAAAGGAAAGAAGAAGAAAAAGGGTTGAAAGGTAGAGGTATGGTCCACAAGGTTGTCCCGCTTGTCAGTTTATTATTCTTTTTAGTTCTCTTTGAAGCCTTAGAATGGGTGTCTCTGTAAGTCATTTAATCTGTTACCATGGCAACAGGACAGAGTCATTGAAGTTTGACAGGAACTGTTGTTTTATCCAAGGATGCCAAAGTTTTTCAAATTTTGGAATTTGATTTTGATCGATGGCTACCATCTTAGCATGGGACATTGTATTATTCATTCTGTGAATTGTTTCTGCTAGTACCAATGTAGGAGATTTCCATGCCTTGGCCACTGTTTGTTTTGCAGCCGTTATTAGTTGGATCATAAGTTTGAATTGAGAGAGTGTTAACCATTCCGGTTTTAGATTAAGTAAAGTTAAATATGGATCTGGTTGTATTATTTTTTTAAATATTTTAGATGCAATCACGAAGACTTCCTTCCAGAAGGTTTGGATTACTGGGCACGTCCACCATATGTGTAAATATGTGCCTATTTCTGGGCATCCTCGAAAACAAAGAGCTGAGGTATTAGGTGAATATTTTGCCACTCTAGCGGGTACAAGGTACCAGCGAGTTAGGACTTTATAATTTGTCTCCAGTGCTAAGATGTTGGGTGAAGATGACTTAGATGTGAGCCATATATTAGACCAGTCCGTGTCTTCTAAAGTTCGTCCTAGGTCCTCCTCCCACCTATGAACGTAAGAGGGTCTATTAAGATTTGCTACTCCATATAATTGATTATAAAGTGATGAAATTGTACCTTTAGCAAATGGATCTTTTGTACAGATTGATTCAAAAATGGATAATTGGGATAATGGTGTATCCCCCTTTAGGAATGGTGTATAGAAATTTTTGATTTGGAGATATATCTCAGAGTTTGGTAGATCATATTTTTCTCTAAGCGATGGGAATGAAAGGAATGATTTAGATGCTATGAAGTCATTTAGTGTCTGAATGCCTGATGTTGTCCAAGCTTTAAAAGAATTTGGGTAGATCCATGCCGGATAAAAGGCCGGATTTCTGATAAAAGAAAGGAGAGGATTGTGTGGAGATTGTAACTGATATTTGGTTTTTAGTTTATCCCAGAGAGATAAGAAGTGTTTAGTTATGGGATTATGAATTTTAAAGCGGTCTTTAGGATCAAGCCATAATAAATTTGATATTAATAGAGGGTCATTTTCTGAAGCCTCTATAAATACCCATAATGGGATTTCCTGTTTTGCATGGTATTTGGACAGACTGGCCAAATGTGCTGCTCTGTAGTAGTTAGTAAAATTAGGGTATCCCAGGCCTCCTTTATTTTTGGGAAGATGTAGTGTGTGTATAGGTATACGTGGTTTAGAAGAGCCCCATATAAACGAAGTTGCTCTTTTTTGTACTATTCTCAAAAAATAGGAAGGAATTGGAATAGGGAGGACTCTGAATAGATAAAGCAATTTGGGTAGAATAGTCATTTTGATTGCATTAATCTTCCCTATCCAGGATAAAGGAAGTTGCGACCATTGTTTTATTAGATTTGTGATCTGTCTTAATACAGGAGGATAATTGGTTGAGAATAATTCAGAATGAGATGCTGTTAAATGAATTCCAAGATATGGGATTGATTTTTCTGCCCATGTGAATGGGAGTGCAGCCCTAGCCGGGATCAATTCCATGTTTGTGAGTGAAATATTAAGCATTAGGCATTTCTTAGGATTAATCATAAGGCCGGATAGGGCTGCAAATCCATCAAGAGCTGGTATTAAGTTAGGACCAGAGACCTGTGGTGATGATAGAAAAAGTAATATATCGTCTGCAAATATACATAATTTGTGTGTAATACCTCCTACTTCAATGCCAGTTATAGTTTGGTTTGTTCTGATGTATTGGGCCATGGGTTCGAGTATAAGGGCAAATAATAAGGGAGATAATGGGCAACCCTGTCGGGTACCTCTTTCGATATTAAAGGCTTCAGATTTGTATCCAGCATATTTTATATAGGCTTTGGGTTTATTATATAATGCTTTGATCCATGTTAAAAAGTGGGGTCCAAAACCCCATTTTTGTAATGAATATTGCATATATTGCCAGGATACTGTGTCAAATGCCCTCTTAATATCGAGAGATAGAAAACATAAAGGGATTTTCCGTTTTTTAGCAATATGTGCCAATAACACTGCCCTGCGTATATTATCGCCTGCCTGTCTATTTGGCATGAAGCCTACTTGATCTCTATGTATTTTCCTATAATGCTATTGAGGCGTTTTGCTATTATTTTTGCTAATAATTTAATATCGAGGTTTAACAGAGAGATAGGCCGATAATTCACACAGGAAGTATCATCAGAAAGGGGTTTTGGGATCATACAAACAATTGCCATTAGTGTTTCTTGCCGAAAACAATGTCCATCTAGAAGTTTGTTAAAAGTTTCAGTGAGAATGGGAGAGAGTATTTCTGAGAATGTTTTATAGTATAAAGCCGAGTAGCCGTCTGGGCCTGGTCTTTTGTTAAGTTTTAGGTCTTTTATGGCGTTAGCAACTTCATCTATAGTTATAGGCTCATCCAAACTGCTTTTTTGATTCTGAGATAACTCAGGTAAGGTTATTTTTGAGAAGAAGGATTCAGCCTCTGTAGGATTAAATTCATTGTTTGTCTTGTATAAAGTTGCGAGATGTGAGTGAAATTTATGGACTATTTTAACTGGATTACAAGTATAAAAATTTTTTGATAATTTCAAACGTATTGGTTTGAAAGATTTGTTAGTTGAATTTAATGCCCGAGCCAAATATGTACCTGGTTTGTTTGTATTCATGTAGAAATTGTGTTTGGAGCGTTTGAGGGATTTATCAACTGACTCAGTGAGAAATAGATCGTATTCCAATCTAGATTTTTCCAGATGAGATTTTGTACTCTGAGATGGATTATCTTGAAATGATATGTAGGCTGCATTAAAATTGAGTTCTAGTTTTTTTGCTAGATTTTTGCGTTCCCGTTTAAATAGTGCCATTTGTCTTTGTATTGTACCACGCAAGACAGGCTTATGAGCTTCCCACAGTGTTATTGGGGAGATGTCTGTTGTATTATTAATTGATATGTATTCCTTTAAAGCTTGTTCAATGGCCATCTGATGTAGTGGGTGTTTGAGCATTATGTCCGGTAAGTACCACGTTGGGTCATGCGCTTTTGGTATGGCTGAGGCTATAGTAGTGTATACTGCATTATGGTCAGACCACGGAATCGGAATTATATCTGATGCAATAATTTCTGGTATCATTCCTGTTGTTAGAAAAATATGATCTATTCTGGTGAAGGTTTGATGAGGGTGCGAGAAATAAGTGAATTTCTTTTTCATTGGGTTACTTTCTCTCCACGAATCTACCAGATTGTATTTGGAAAGAAGTTGAGAAAAAGGTAATCTAGAGGTTATTTTGGATGGTGTAAAAGGTGATTTATCTAGAAATGGGAGGAGGACCTGGTTCGAATCCCCACACATTATCACTGTTCCTATTTTGTGTGTATTAATCACTTGTAATATATGTGAGAGGAATGGTGTAGGTTGTTTGTTAGGAGCGTAGTAGGAAATCACTGTGATTGCTGTATCCATTATATAACCCATGAGTATCAGGTATCTACCTTCTGGGTCTTTAATTTCTGATGATAAGGTAAATGGTGTGGATCGGTGAAATGCAATTAGAGTTCCCCTTTGCTTGGTACAGGCAGAAGCCGTGTAAAATTGTTGATAAAAAGGAGAAATATATTTTGGAGTAGAATCTTTGGTGAAGTGTGTTTCTTGGAGGCATACTATGTGAGCCTTCTTGTTATGGAAAGTACGGAAGGCTTTGGTCCTTTTTTGAGGGACGTTTATTCCCTGAACATTCAGGGAAAGTATATTCAGTGGTGCCATGGCAATAGATCAAATAGTTTTGACTTACTTTTTGTTATGCAGAGCTGACTGCGCAGATCAACCTGTGTGGACTGAAGAGATGAATAGATAGAAAAGAAACCAGTGAATTCTGGAGTAAAGAGTAAACAAAAAACATATGAGATTAGATGATACATTGTATAAATTATTTTTTGCAAGTAATCACAATTTACCCGTGAAAGAGAATAAATATCTCTCTCAGGGAAATAAGTGCCTTCGTCACACTCCCACATAATATGGTTGGGAGAATGAGGAGGGCTAATGGGGGTACACGGATCTTCCGCTTACAGGAGAGAAGTGCTATGTCAAAAGACATCAAAATGATGTTTCATTAATTGGAGTGCAGAATATAGTTTTTGTTGAAATTATTTATTCCAGGGTGGTTGTATATGGTTAGTCTTGCCCTAGGCTAAATAATTCAGTTAGAAAGGAACTGTTAATAACTTTGGTATTGATGAAGATAGTTTGAATTATTTGGGGATTTTAACCCTTTTAGAGTAAACAATTACATATTTTATTCATATGTAACTGTTTAGATATGTTAACTCATAAAATTGAGGTTGTATTGCTTCAGATTAGAATAAACAAAAACATAATTCTAGGAACTAGTTAGGTAATAATATATTTGTTTTAAGAAAAGAAAGAAAAAGCTTCCATTACTTCTGGATTATTGAACATATTTGCCCTAAAAAGTAATAAATCTATTGTTATTACCTGATAATATATAACTGAACAAGAATTTCCTTATTTCACTTATATATTCTAAGACTATATGAATCAGAAGTAATAAGAAATATAACTGGAATGTAGCATGATCCCACACAGTGTGTGACTATCAGAATGCAGTTACATTCAGTTATAAATACAGTTTTTTTATAGAGAACCATCTCTTAGTATAATAAATGAAGAGATATCAGGAATTAGGATGTCAGTCCATTGAATCTTCTTGGTCCATGGATGATGTGGCATAACGGCCTCTTTTGTGAGAATGATGATTGCCATTTTGTTCTGAAATTTTCTGGGTGCTGCCTGAAGGTGAAGATGATGCCATTCTTCTGCGTGTGGGAGTGTTGCTGCTTGTGGGTTCTGTCAGATTTAATTAAGTGTTCTTGCATAGCAAGACCACTTACTGTTATCTCACATATATATTATTAAGTGTTCTTGCATAGCAAGACCACTTACTGTTATCTCACATATATATTATTCTTATTATTATAGCCAAATTTACCACCCTAACTCCTCCCACAGTTTTTACACTACATAGACAAGTAATATACCGAAACGTGCGGATTGTTCCCGAATGGTGTGCTATTACTTTGTGGAACGTTTCGCCGAATGGTTCACGAAATATTGTCGTTTTTGCGGCGAAATTGGTCCCATAGGAATGAATGGGGAAACTAGAGTGGGAGATGACAAAAGCTGGAAAATCAAAACATGATTTCTAAACTGCCGCCACTCCCTCATTTTCAAGCCCACCTACACAAATCTTATATCAAAACGTTCAGCTATCCCTGCTGCCACTAAACATGTCCACGGCTAAGCCATAGTCCTGATAGTTTTCACAATATGACCATTTGTTTGCAACTCACGCCGTCCATTGACATTCATTGAAACTACACTCTAGCCCCCTCCAAATTTGAAGGGCAATTTCTAAACTGCGACTGTGCCTTCATTTTTAATATTTCAGAGACATACTATACATCAAAATCTAGGTCTGGGTCTTGTGATTCTCACAATATAAAGATCTTCGCTGTAGGATGTATAGTTTTTAAAATACGGCCATTTGTTTAGAGGTCATTTCAGGAAATTTTAGCCATTAATCAGAGTGTACTGTTAGTGTTTGTTTTGTTGCCATGGTTACCAAAGCTTCTGTTATACACAGGGGGGAAGGTGGCTGGAGCATCTCAGCTGATTACAGAGCCCGGGGGAGGGGACAGACACACCATGTACTGATTTATAATAGAGGAATATGATGGGGCAGTTTTGATGGGGTAATTCTGATGGGGCAGTTTTGATGAAGCAGTATTTGGGAAGCATAAACAGGGCATGAGCGTTGCTAGGAAACAGTGGTTGTAAACACAAGATGCTGAGACACTCCAAATGCACGTGACTTCATCTGCTAGACTTGATAATGCTTGTAGACTCCTCCCACAGTTTTCACACTACAGAGACAAATAATATACCGAAACGAGCGGATTGTTCCCGATTGGTGTGTTATTACTTTGTGGAATGTTTTGCCGAATGGTCCACGAAATGACGTTTTTGCGGCGAAATTGGTCCCATAGGAATGAATGGCTAAATGTTCAAAACTAGAGTGGGAAGTGACAAAAGCTGACAACCCCATGATCAGCCAAAACATTATGACCACCCCATGATCAGCCAAAACATTATGACCCGCCCCATGTAAAAAAAAAAATATTTTTGAAAAAAAAAATATTTTTGAAAAAAGTAAAAAAATAATTTTTGAAAAAAAAAAAATCATTTTTGAAAAAAAAAAAATATATATTTTTGAAAAAAAAAATTATTTTTGAAAAAAAAAATATTTTTGAAAAAAAAATTACTTTTAAAAAAAAAATTATTTTTGAAAAAAAATATATTTGAAAAAAAAAAATTTTTGAAAAAAAAAAATTATTTTTGAAAAAAAAATTACTTTAAAAAAAATAATAATTTCGAAAAAAAAATTATTTTTGAAATAAAAAAATTCATTTTTGAAAAAAAAAATTACCTTTGAAAAAAAAAATTACTTTTGAAAAAAAAAATCATTTTTGAAGAAAAAAAAATCATTTTTGATTAAAAAAAATTCATTTTTGAAAAAAAAAATTACTTTTGAAAAAAATGTTCAGCTCTTTCAGCGAATGATGGAACTTTTTTACTACTATTTATACTTTTTACAATATTAAGCTTTTTAACACTTTTCACAGTTACTCAAGCCACTCCACCCCACCCAGTTACTCCGCCCACTCCAGTTGTAGAGGCAAGAACACTTTCACAATTTCCCCAGAAATTGTACCTTTTCTAGTTTTAAAAGGGTTTGTTGTAGTTCATCTGCTGATCTGCTTCTGTAAATTGTACCTTGGTAGTTAAATCTGACTGAAAAGGGGAAGCCCCATTGATACATAATGTTGTGGTGTTGCAGTTCCATTAGTTGGGGTTTCATGGATCGTCTTTTTGTAATAGTAAGTTGGGATAGGTCAGCAAAAATTTGATAATTGTGTCCTTGAAAATTAAGTTCCTTTTTTTCTCTTGCAGCAATTAGTATTTGTTCTTTCGTTCTGTAATAATGAAATTTTGTGATTATATCACGTGGGGGTCCATCTTTCTTTTTGGTTGTGAGGGCTCTGTGTACTCTGTCCAGTTCTAAACGTTCAATAGGGATATCTGGCTTTAGTTCTTGTAATAGAACAGTAATAGTAGATTGCAGGTCTGTCACAGTTTCAGGTATTCCCCTTATGCGCAAGTTTGAACGTCTGGCTCTATTTTCGTAATCTTCGAGCTTAGTTTGAAGTATTAAATTCTCTTTTTTTAATTGTTCCAATTCTGTTATATTTTCTTGGGTTGTAATTTCAATTTCATCCATTTTTATTTCTAAGGCTGCGGTGCGATTTCCCAGCTCTCTTATTTCTTTGGTTAGGCTTTTTGTTATTTGGTCTGAGGTTTGTTTTAAAGCCTTATGAAACATCTTTTCAAATTGTAATAATATTACTGGGGATGCTGAGGAGGCTTGTGGAGAAGTTTGTGAGAAGATTTGTTCTGTATCTGACTCAAATGGAGAGTCTTGCTGTGACATTTTCTGTCTGTGAGAGCGCCCTGGTGCTGTATATTGTGAGGTGACTGGAGCTGCTTCAGCTGCAGTGAGTGCCTGTGAGCTCTTTGTGAGGTGATTTTTATTTCTGCCACGGTTTCCTCCCAGTACCATATTTCCTGCCCAAACTTTCACAGTTTGTTCCCTGGGGCAAAAAGGTTCAAATGGATACCTTTTGAGCCTGCAGGCTCCGCTTTGTCCTTCTCTTCTCCCCTCAGCGGTGTGGAGCTCTAACAATGCATGCCTGCTCCGCTAGGCTCCGCCTCCTGCCGTCGTGTTTACAGTATTTCAACAAGTATTAAAAATGCTAGTGCTGTGTGCTACTGTATACTGTAATTCACATTCAATTAAATACAGTTAGAGTCCATAAAAAAAAGAAATAGAAAAATAAAGTGGTTGGTGTTCTATTAACCACTTCAGCCCCGGAAGATTTTACCCCCTTCCTGACCAGAGCACTTTTTACAATTTGGCACTGTGCTGCTTTAACTGGTATTTATGCGGTCATGCAATGCTGTAACGAAACAAAATTTACATCCTTTTTTTTCTCACAAATAGAGCTTTCTTTTGTGGTATTTGGTCACCTTTGCGGTTTTTATTTGTAGTGATATAATTGAAAAAAGATGGAAAATTTTGAAATAAAGTATTTTCTACTTTTTGTTATATAAAAAAATACAATAAACTCAATTTTAGTCATACATTTAGGCCAAAATGCATTCAGCCACATGTCTCGGGTAAAAAAAAAATAAAAATCAATAAGCGTATATTTATTGGTTTAACCAAAAGTTATAGCATCTCCCTAGCGTTATAGGGATGGAAGTTATATCAGCTGGTGCTTCTTTCCCTGGGGCAATCAAATGGATAGATAGTCATAGAGATGCACATAGTCCCAGTAGTACACTTCCATTTGCCGACAAAAATTGAAAGGGGGAGAGGGGAATATCTGGCAGGTGGGAGTTGGAAGTAGCTTCCAGGTGGGTGCTGTGTGTATGGAGGCGTCTAGCTGTCAAGCGATTTTCTTCAGAGCTAGAGATGCACTGAATCCTACAAGGCTAAATACTGAAGTCCTTGATCTAATTAGCTGCCTAGGGATCCAGTTAGACTGCCCACATGAAAAAATTAACCCTAAAGGCTTTTTGTCTTTCATTGCTACATGGTTTCATATGATTCAGAGGAACTGGTCTTGTAGCTAATCTAATTTTAGTCAGCTACCATACAATAGGTTTCAATTCTTTTTCTGCATACTATTACTGATTTCAGGTGTGTTGCTACACACATATCACAAGCTTGATTGACTCCTTTACTAGGTAGGTGAGACCTGACTTATTTCTTGTTATACCACTTGAAGACAAAGCCCTTTCTGACACTTTTTATTTACATGAAAAAAATTTTAAAAAGCAAAGGCCCTACAGATTAAAATGGTGTCTGTTGCAAATTTTTTTTTTTTTTGTATTGTATGGATTTTTAAAACGCATTTTTTTGGAAAAAAAAACACTTTTTTGAATTTTAATGCACTAAAACACACTCTATTGCCCAAATGTTTGGTAAAATATAAAATAAGATCTTATGCCGAGTACATAAATACCAAACACGACATGCTTTAAAATTACGCACAACCGTGCAGCGGCGACAAACTACATACATTTTTAAAAGCCTTTACAGGTTACCACTTTAGACTTACAGAGAAGGTCTACTGCTAAAATGACTGCCCTTGATCTGACATTCGCAGTGATACCTTACATGCATGGTGCAATTGCTGTTTACATATGACAAACGCTTGCGTTTTCCTTATTGCGCGAGCAGGGGTGGTTTTTAAAAAAAAAAATGTATTATATATTTTGCCTTGTTATTTTTACCCTGTCCTCCTATTTTTTATATTTTTTTTATCATTTTTGTTATCATAGGGAATGTAAATATCCCCTATGATAGCAATAGGTAGTGACAGGTACTCTTTAAAAAATAAAATACAAATTTGAATTTATTATTTCCCAATGGTGCTGTTAATATGCGGCAAAACTGAAGTCATGAAATGCTCGTAGCTTCCGGTTTCTTAGGCCGTAGAGATGTTTGGAGCCGTTCTGGTCTTCGATCAGCTCTATGGTCTGCTGGCGGAACCACCGGCTGCACTCTTAGGTGTTCCCCGGTGGGACAGGAGAGCCAGAGAAAACCATGGAAGACGGGAGGGGGGGGGGGTAAACAACGTTCCATCCCACTGCTTCTAAAAACAGTCTAGCGGCCAATAAGCCACTAGGATTGCTTTTACATGAAATCCGACTGCTGGCTTAAAAGAACAATACCAAGATGATACCTAAACCTGCAGGCATCATTCTGGTATAACCACTCAAAGTCCAGCAACATACCAGTACCATGCTGGTCCTTGTTGGGCTTATATATTGTAATGTTGTTTTTTTTTTTTTTTTTCATGCAGCCTGGGGGCTGCAGGGTTTTTTTTTTTTTTTTTTTTTAACTGTGGTGGTGAAATCACCTTCTACAGCGCTGGAGTCGCTGATTTATGTATAGTGAGAACAAACACTGTTGCTGTCAAGATAGATAAATCAGTGCAGCAGCTGAATGGCGTACCTGAAGAGAAATTAATGGTTAACCATAAAACACCGTAAACAGTAAAGTATAAAAGAACTACATACCCGAAAAGCAAACATGATAAAACATAGTAACAATAACACATTGCAGTTAAAAAAAATACAGTAAAACAGAGTAGAACAATAGTGAGAGAATAGAGAAAGAAGAACAAAACGACAACTATTTTTGGCTTTTATATATAATTTTTTTTTTTACTTTTTTATTTTTTACACTTTTATTCATAACTGGACGGTTCGAGGTTCAGGTCTCAAAATGCGATGGCGTCTTTGAAGACCCTGTGAAAGTGTGCCCTAGACTGTGCAGTGCAGTACCCTACGCTAATACTCCACTAGTGTGTGGTAGCATTCGAAACATTCACTGATGCAAAGACCAGGTTGGCCAGGACAGGAGGGACAATAATAGCGGGTGTCACGCCTATATCCGCGTTTCCTGCAGAGACAACATCATCTTTGTGGTGATCGTTGGGTAGGGGTACCAGGGAGGACATACGGAACATGCCTCTCATGCAGCTGGCTCACTGCATTTGCATTAGAAAGTTGGGGCACAGCACCATCTGGAAACAGAAGGGTTGTGATGATCTCTTCCTGGAATTTAATGAAGGATTAAGTTCGACCTGATGCATTGTATAGCGCATAAGTTTTCAGCAGAGCCAATTTAGATTTACAGACACTTTTTTTGTACCAGCGTCTGACCTTATGGGCACTTAAGTACAGCGCCATCAACTGGTCGTTGAGGTCCACCCCTCCCATACTAAGGTTGTATTTGTAGACACAGAGGGGTTTCTCTTCAACACCAATCGCCATTGAAATTTGGACTGTCGTATCTGCATGAAGGGAGGACAGAACAAAAACATTCCGATTATCCCTCCACTTCACTGCAAGCAAATTATTACACTTCAAGCAAGCTCTCTCCCCAAGTCGGGATTCTACAAGCTGTTGGGGGAAGCCCCGGCGATTAGATTGCAAAATGTCACATGCGCCAATTCCATGATCAAACAACTGACTAAAAAGTGGCATGCCCGTGTAATAATTGTCCACGTACAAGTGGTACCCCTTTTCGAATAAGGGTGACACCAAGCAGTTCCAGGACAAGGGCATGTAGCTCCCAGGGCAAGGATGCCAAACTGCGCCCCCCCTCCCTTCCTTTAGGGTTAGAGTGCCCCCCCCCATACCTGCTATAAACCATTGCGCCCAGGGCAGCCACCCCTCCTGCACACCCGGCCCTGACAGTCCCAAACAATCTTGCCAGCGCTCCCTCAGTAGTCTGGGCAGTTCTCAGGCTGTTGCCCTGTCACAGAGCTTATACATCTTGACCCCATATCTGGCACACTTGCTGGGAAGGTACTGTTTAAAAGACAAGCGGCCATAAAACGTAATCAGGGACTCTTCAACGCAGACAACTTGATCGGGAATAAACAAGGCTGCGAACTGTTAGTTGAAGTGGGGCGAGGGGCCGAATTTTGTGGAGCCGATCGTATCCAGGGTCACCCAGAAGACGACAGAGTTCATTGTCATTAAAATGCATGAACCACAAGATCTGCTTGTATCGTGTCCTGGTCATGGAAGCAGAGAACACGGGCATATGGTAAATTGGGTCAGTGGACCCATATGACCGCAACTCACTTTTTTTAGATATGCCCATGAGGAGAGAAGGCCTATAAAGGTCTTAAAATCAGAAACCGTAATAGGTTTCCATTCTCTGGCAAGGGTCAAATGGGGATTAACTGCGATGAATTGACCAGCATACAAATTGCTTTGGTCCACAGTAGACCTATAGAGATCTTCTGTGAAAAACAGTGAATAAGAATCAAGTGACGTAAAATCAACTGTTTCCACCTGAATTCTGGGTTGGCCAGTGAATGGGGGAAGTACGGGTGCTGCAGAAGTATTGGGCTCCCAATCAGGGTTGGCATATTTTGCAGGAAGGGCACTATGGGCACGACAGGTTTGTCTTTGTCTTCTTGGTGGCTGCGGCACAATACTTGTGCCAGCCACCGCACCAGCTTGAACTGCACTTATGGAACTTGCCAAGTCACCTCGTGCTTGCCAGTTCAGAAGGATGAGCGGCACTAGTACTGGCTCTCTGCTCCATACTAGAGCCCTGCGGTTCTTGCACCTCAACAACGGAAGAATGGGGTCGGGTATGCCTGACCCTAGCAGGGACCCTGCTCAGTCTGAGGCTGTGGAACTCTGTGTAAGTGGTACTGGTATAAGTGGTGAGTTAAAAACCAGAGTTAGAGTGAACAAGTCTTGCTTTTTGTTTGCTGGGTTGCATTTTTGGGGCTTTTCCTTTTAGTTTTTCAATCACCTTTTTCTGTCACTTTTTAACCACTTCAGCCCCGGACCATTATGCTGCCTAAGGACCAGAGGACTTTTTTCAATTTGGCACTGCGTCGCTTTAACTGCTAATTGCGCGGTCATGCAATGCTGTACCCAAACGAAATTTGCGTCCTTTTCTTCCCACAAATAGAGCTTTCTTTTGATGGTATTTGATCATCTCTGCCGTTTTTATTTTTTGCGCTATAAACGGAAAAAGACCGAAAATTTTGAAAAAAAATGATATTTTCTACTGTTTGTTATAAAAAAAAATCCAATAAACTCAATTTTAGTCATACGTTTAGGCCAAAATGTATTCGGCCACATGTCTTTGGTAAAAAAAAAAGTCAATAAGCGTATATTTATTGGTTTGCGCAAAAGTTATAGTGTCTACAAACTAGGGTACATTTTCTGGAATTTACACAGCTTTTAGTTTATGACTGCCTATGTCATTTCTTGAGGTGCATTGCATATTTTTTTTTTGTCCCAAGTGATTAAATAATGACAAAAAAAAAAAAAAATTACAAAAAGTTGTCACTAAATGATATATTGTGTGGGACTTTTTGGGACCCTAGCCGCGTACGGGGCCCCGAAAACCAATCACTACCTTCAAGATTTCTAAGGGCGTAAATTTTTGATTTCACTCCTCACTACCTATCACAGTTTTGAAGGCCATAAAATGCCCAGATGGCACAAACCCCCTCCCCCCCCCCCCAAATGACCCCATTTTGGAAAGTAGACACCCCAAGCTATTTGCTGAGAGGCATGTTGAGTCCATGGTATACTTTATATTTTGACACAAGTTGCGAGAAAGTGACAAATTTTTTTTTTTTTTTTGCACAAAGTTGTCACTAAATGATATATTGCTCACACAGGCCATGGGCATATGTGGAATTGCACCCCAAAATACATTTAGCTGCTTCTCCTGAGTATGGGGATACCACATGTGTAGGATTTTTTGGGAGCTTAGCCTCGTACGGGGCCCCGAAAACCAATCACTGCCTTCAGGATTTCTAAGGGTGTAAATTTTTGATTTCACTCTTCACTGCCTATCACAGTTTCGGAGGCCATGGAATGCCCAGGTGGCACAAAACCCCCCCAAATGACCCCATTTTGGAAAGTAGACACCCCAAGCTATTTGCTGAGAGGCATGGGGAGTATTTAGCAGCGCTCATTTGTTTTTGAAAATGAAGAAAGACAAGAAAAAACATTTTTTTTTTTCTTTTTTCAATTTTCAAAACTTTGTGACAAAAAGTGAGGTCTGCAAAATATTCACTATACCTCTCAGCAAATAGCTTGGGGTGTCTACTTTCCAAAATGGGGTCATTTGGGGGGTTTTGAACTGTCCTGGCATTTTATGCACAACATTTAGAAGCTTATGTCACACATCACCCACTCTTCTAACCGCTTGAAGACAAAGCCCTTTCTGACACTTTTTGTTTACATGAAAAAATCATTTTTTTTTGCAAGAAAATTACTTTGAACCCCCAAACATTATATATTTTTTTAAAGCAAATGCCCTACAGATTAAAATGGTGGGTTTTTCATTTTTTTTTTCACACATTATTTGCGCAGCGATTTTTCAAACGCATTTTTGGGGAAAAAACACACTTTTTTTAAATTTTAATGCACTAAAACACACTATATTGCCCAAATGTTTGATGAAATTAAAACTGCGCACAAACGTGCAGTGGCGACAAACTAAATACATTTTTAAAGGCCTTTACAGGTTACCACTTTAGATTTACAGAGGAGGTCTACTGCTAAAATCACTGCCCTCGATCTGACGCTTGCGGTGATACCTCACATGCATGGTGCTATTGCTCTTTACATTTGACGCCAGACCGACGCTTGCGTTCGCCTTTGCGCGAGAGCAGGGGGGGACAGGGGTGCTTTTTTTTTTTTTTTCTTATTTTTTTGCTTTTTTATCTTATTTTTAAACTGTTCCTTTCATTTTTTTTTTTTAATCATTTTTATTGTTATCTTAGGGAATGTAAATATCCCCTATGATAGCAATAGGTAGTGACAGGTACTCTTTTTTGAAAAAATTGGGGTCTATTAGACCCTAGATCTCTCCTCTGCCCTCAAAGCATCTGACCACACCAAGATCGGTGTGATAAAATGCTTTCCCAATTTCCCAATGGCGCTGTTTACATCCGGTGAAATCTAAGTCATGAAATGCTCGTAGCTTCCGGTTTCTTAGGCCATAGAGATGTTTGGAGCCACTCTGGTCTCTGATCAGCTCTATGGTCAGCTGGCTGAATCACGGGCTGCATTCTCAGGTTCCCTGTTGAGACAGGAGAGCCAGAGAAAAACACGGAACACGGTGGAGGGGGGGCATTCCCTCCCACTGCTTGTAAAAGCAGTCTAGAGGCTAATTAGCCACTAGGATTGCTTTTACATGAAAGCCGACCGCTGGCTGAAAAGAATGATACCAAGATAATACCTAAACCTGCAGGCATCATTCTGGTACAACCACTCAAAGTCGTGAATGGTGTACCTGAAGACAAAAAAATGGTTAACAATAAAACACAGTAAACGGTAAAGTATAAAAAATTGCATACCTGAAAAGCAAACATGATAAAACATAATTAGGACGGCTAAGATAGAACATGAAAGACACAGCGGAGGAGAGCAAAAAAAATCCCAAGAAATTCTTTAAGTATGTAAACAGTAAAAAAGGGAGGACAGACCATATTAGCCCCATAAAGAATGAGGAAGGACATCTGGTTACAAAGGATGGGGAGATGGCGAAGGTATTGAATTTATTCTTCTCCTCAGTCTTCACGAGTGAATCGGGGGGCTTCAGTAACCAAAACTGCAGTGTTTATCCTCATGACACAACAGAGGAAGCACCTCCATGGTTAACAGAGGACAGAATTAAAATTAGACTTGAGAAACTTAACATTAAAAAATCACCGGGACCAGATGGCTTGCATCCGAGGGTACTTAGGGAACTCAGTCAAGTGATTGCCAGACCGTTGTTCCTAATTTTTGCAATCATGCAATGCCAAGCTGCTGCTAACAAAGCAAACAGAATATTGGCATGCATTAAAAAGTGGATCAACTCCAGAGATAAAACGATAATTCTCCCACTCTACAAGACTCTGGTCCGGCCGCACCTGGAGTATGCTGTCCAGTTCTGGGCACCAGTCCTCAGGAAGGATGTACTGGAAATGGAGCGATTACAAAGAAGGGCAACAAAGCTAATAAAGGGTCTGGAGGATCTTAGTTATGAGGAAAGGTTGCGAGCACTGAACTTATTCTCTCTGGAGAAGAGACGCTTGAGAGGGGATATGATTTCAATATACAAATACCATACTGGTGACCCTTCAATAGAAATAAAACTTTTTCGCAGAAGAGAGTTTAACAAGACTCGCGGTCACTCATTAAAATTGACTGACGGGCACTGATGAGGTGGCATTGATGGGTACTGATGATGGGCACTAATATGCTGCACTGATAGGCGGCACTGATAGACACTGATAGGTGGCACTGATATGCAGCGACCGATGCACGGATGGGCATGGATGGGCACTGATAGGTGGCACTGGTGTACTGTTATGTATGGTACTGTTGAATGCCAATCAGTGGCAAACAATAATGCATGCCAATCAGTGATGCCCACTGTGGGCACTGATTGGCATCTATTGTGGGCACTGATTGGCATCCCTGATGGTCTAGGGTGGCATACCTGGTGGTGACATCCCTAGTGGTCCTAGTGGCGCCCCTGGTGGTCCAGTGTGGGCATCCTTGGGGCAGGGGGGGGGGGGGCTGCGCTGATAATCGATCTTCACAGACCCCCCTGTCAGAGGAGCAGCTGATTGGCTCTCCTCTTCTCGTGTCTGACAGACGCGAGTGAGGAAAAGCCGATCAGCGGCTCTTCCTGTTTACATCGTGATCAGCCATGATTGGACACGGCTGATTACGTGATAAAGCGTCTCCGTCAGAGACTCTTTACCTAGATGGGAGTTGCAGTGTGTCAGGCTGACACGCTGCAACAACGATCACCGTGTTGCGCGCCCCCGGGGGCACGCAGCGGCTTAATATCCTGATATCCTCATATGTCGTCTGGTCAGGATACTAAGACCACTTTGACGCCATCATTTTGCTATATGGCGAGCAGTAAGTGGTTAATCACTAATGCGAATATACTGCCAATTTTGATTTACAATTTGCCCAGTGCACTTTAATTAGAGACACGATCAATCAGATGATGGTGTTATGCTGCGTACACACGGTCGGAATTTCCGACAACAAATGTTCGATGTGAGCTTGTTGTCGGAAATTCTGACCGTGTGTAGGCTCCATCGGACATTTGCTGTCGAAATTTTCCGACACCAAATTTTGCTGTCGGAAATTCCGAGCGTGTGTAGACAATTCTGACGCACAAAATTCCACGCATGCTCTGAATCAAGCAGAAGAGTCACACTGGCTATTGAACTTCATTTTTCTCACCTCGTCGTATGTCTTGTACGTCAGCGCGTTCTTGACGATCGGAATTTCCGACAACATTTGTGCAACCGTGTGTATGCAAGACAAGTTTGAGCCAACATCTGTCGGAAATAAATCCACAGTTTTGTTGTCGGAATGTCCGATCATGTGTACTCGGCATTAGTGTGTTTTGTATATGCTAATCACAATTAGCAATCTCAATACTCAACATTTGATTCCTAGCGTTGCACTGTTTTCACTCTATTTAATTATATTACACATTTATAAAGGATTACTATATTTTTGCATGTTCACTTATGCAAAGTCATGTAGTGTTATCACTTATTTTAGTTATATCCCATAGCAAGAGCTTCTTTTTCCCCTACAGTCTTCGCACCTCAGAGACAAGCTACCTTAATGAAGCATTCTCATTCTACTCTGCTATTCGACAGCGTTCCTACTATTCTCAAGTCACCAAAGAGGACAGGTGAGATTTTGCTTAATAATTTCCTCTGCTTTGTACAGTCTTCAATTTTTGTAACCTAAATGTCAAAAGTGGTAGATCATGTTCAGCATGTGAGATCATTTCCCTCAAGGGGATGCTTTAAGCTTGCTTTCTTCTGTAATAATAATAGAAACGTTTTTATGCATCCAGTGGCATTCAGGTACATCATCACTTGCAAAATCTGTGGTGGAGTAAATTGATAAAAAAACCAAAAACCTATGTTTACACAAGTAACATTAAAGTTATCGGTATACATAAATATAAGACACATTTGTTTTTAAAAAAAAGTTATATCTTGCATGAACATTTTCTGTTCTTTGGTGCATTTAATAAAGGTAACATGGTGAGAAAACTACATAGGATGTAGTTTGCTTATGAAAATACTAGTTGCTTTCATGCCATGCTTATTTTCTGAGTTTTTGAGCCTATGTTCACACTTAAGCTGTTACCAGTGGTAAAATTCAGCCACAGCAAGAGAACCTCAAGAAACATGCAAATCGGGCCCATTCATATTTTTGCACTACATTGCAGGTTTAGGGAAACTGCATTTTGCTTTGCATTTTCTAATATAATAATTGCATTTCAAAGATGTTACATTACAAAAGCCGTTAGTTCCGGTTTGAGAATGCCAATCTTGATGTTACAACATAAACATTACAAAAAAATTTCTTTTTTTTTTTTTTTGACAGCCAGGATTGCTCTTTATTGAAATACAGTATCTCACAAAAGTGAGTAACACCCCTCACATTTTTTTAAATTTATTATATCTTTTCTTGTGACAACACTCAAGAAATTACACTTTGCTACAGTGTAAAATAGTGAGTGTACAGCCTATATAACATTGTGAATTTGCTGTCCCTTCAAAATAACTCAACACACAGCCATTAATGTCTAAACCTCTGGCAAAAAAGTGAGTACACCCTTAAATAAAAATGTCCAAATTGGGCCCAATTAGTCATTTTGCCTCCCCTGTGTCATGTGACTCGTTAGCGTTACAAGGTCTCAGATGTGAATGGGGAGCAGGTGTTTTAAATTTGGTGTTATTGCTCTCACTCTCTCATACTGGTCACTGGAAGGTCAACATGGCACCTCATGGCAAAACACTCTATGAGGATCTGAAAAAAAGAATTGTTGCTCTACATAAAGATGGCCTAAGCTATAAGAAGATTGCCAAGACCCTGAAACTGAGCTGCAGCATGGTGGCCAAGACCATACAATGGTTTAACAGGACAGGTTCCACTCAGAACAGGCCTTGCCATGGTCGACCAAAGACGTTGAGTGCATGTGCTCAGCGTCACATCCGGAGGTTGTCTTTGGGAAATAGACATATGCGTGCTGCCAGCATTGCTGCAAAGGTTGAAGGGGTGGGGGCTCAGCCTGTCGGTGCTCAAACCATACTGGAACCATGTCCTGTGGTCTGATGAGACCAAGATAAACTTATTTGGTTCAGATGGTGTCAAGCATGTGTGGCGGCAACCAGGTGAGGAGTACAAAGACAAGTGTGTCTTGCCTACAGTCAAGCATGAAGGTGGGAATGTCATGGTCTTGGGCTGCATTAGTGCTGCCAGCACTGGGGAGCTACAGTTCATTGAGGGAACCATGAATGCCAACATGTACTTCGAACATAACGACCCCAAACACTCCTCCATGATGACCACTGCCTTGCTAAAGAAGCTGAGGGTAAAGTTGATAGACTGGCCAAGCATGTCTCCAGGCCTAAACCCTATTGAGCATCTGTGGGGCATCCTCAAACGGAAGGTGGTGGAGCGCAAGGTCCCTAACATCCACCAGCTCCGCAATGTCGTCATGGAGGAGTGGAAGAGGACTCCAGTGGCGCTATGGTGAACGCCATGCCCAAGAGGGTTAAGGCAGTGCTGGAAAATGGTGGCCACACAAAATATTGACACTTTGGGCCCAATTTGGACATTTTGACCTAGGGGTGTACTCACTTTTGTTGCCAGCGGTTTGGACATTAATGGTTGTGTGCGCTTATTTTGAGGGGACAGCAAATTTACACTGTTATACAAGCTGTACACTCACTACTTTTTTTTTTAACATAAAGTTTATTTAAAGTGCAAAATCAAATATACATAACCAAGTTACAGTACACTCACTACTTTACATTGTAGCAAAGTGTCATTTCTTCAGTGTTGTCACATGAAAACGTATAATAAAATATTTACAAAACCGTGAGGGGTGTACTAACTTTTGTGAGATACTGTAATGGCATAATGACAGCAAATTGTATGCCAATTATTGGCAACATAGTGAGGCATTAGTAATTAAACGTAATCTGCAGGGAGTTCAGAACTGGTTAGAGTAGCTTACTAGGAACACAAGAAAAAACAAAAACAAAATAAATAGGGGACCCTCGCAGAAGATTTACAGTGAAAACTCAAGGTTAATGCAGCTAGTAAACGTGAAAAGAAAATGCTTATTGTGTCGTCTATAGATTTGAGACCTTGTCATATTTCCTAGGGCAGTCCCTATTCATGTATGTCAATTTATACAACACTGCATTAATAGAAAGCTATTTTTTAGGCCATTATAGGGGGCTGGGGAGGTTCATTTACTAAGTACTTCTTTCTTAGAATAATATAGTATGTAAGAAATCAGTATTTTAGTGTAGCGAGGCAATCTGTTCATCTTTCTGGATGCCCAACAATGCAAGCTCAGAAGAGATTGGGAGGTACATTTGTAGACGGTCTTGATACATGCAAATGCTTCTGCCCAGAACTGTCCCAGAACTGTGCCACTCTGGGACAAGTCCAAAACTTGATAATGGGTTCCACCACCCGAGTGATAGCATGGACATTCGGGAGACCTTTGTGGATAAATTCTGTGCAGTCTGAGAGACATGTAATATACTGTATTATATGCAAACATTTGTTTATCGTACATCACAGGACACAGAGCTCCATAATAATGACTATGTGGGTTATATGCCTACCTTTAGGTGATTGGACACTGGCAACCAATAGTAAGATGGTTCCTCCCATATAACCCCTCCTATACTGGAAGCACCTCAGTTTTTTCGCCAGTGTCTTAAAGGTGATGGTCATGGCTGTTGTAGCTCTTCAATTTTCTTCAAAGATGTCCCACTGAGGACATCATAATCGGATCCATTCGGATGGCATAACAAAAGCTAAAGTGAATGGTACCCAAACCTCGGTTCAAGAACGAGGTATTGCTTGTAATGTGTCCTATATAGGCGCTGGACCCTTGTTAAGTTGGTATTCCTGGTCAATCTTGCCCAAGGTAAAACCAGAAAGGGTGCTTTACAGGTCCAGGGGTGTGGACCCCAAAATATGGGGGACCCGGTCCCTGAAGGCCTTTAGAGGTGCTACCCGCCGTGATGGGGGAAGATTGGGCCTAGTAAAACAGGCCGTGCTGCTTGAGATGGTGAGTACTCCCTTTGGGAATTTACTATATATATATATATATATATATATATATATATATATATATATATATATATATATATATATATATATATTCCCTCTGAAACTTGCTGGTAAACCTTGAAACCTGTGTCTTACAGATGCCTGGTATGGCGCGTGTTTTGATCAGGCGTGCGACGCTGCTGTGCGCGTCACGGATGCGCCGCGTGCGTCAGGACGGCACATGTGGCGGGCATGCCGCTGATCACGCTGATGCGCGCGCTCACTCTCTAGCTAAGGCTTTATAGGGATGGAGCTCCTGGCATGCGCGTGGACAACACAGAGCGATATTTGGGCACGTGAGTCTGCAGGTCTTGGACACAGTGGTGACAGGTTGAAGGCTGGTTGTAGTTTGTGGGGAGTACTCCTTTTCTTCCTCATGTGTAAGCAATGTCTTCCAGAAAACGAGGTATAGGGAACAAGGCTAGCACAGGGGTAAGAGTACCTCCTTTAAAAACAGGAGACCAACCCCATGCTGATGCAGCCTCAGTTTCTCCTGAGAGACCTGCCTCCGCTTTTGTTACAAAGGATGATTTGGCATCTGCCTTAGTGGGCCTTGAGGGCAAAATAGCTGGCATGATTGCCTCTGTAACACAGGGGGGGAGGAAGCGTAATAGATCTCCCTCCCCTGAGCCTGGGCCTAATGGAGAGTCACTAGAGCACCAGGACTCTTATAGCCAGATGGGTCCAGGTGATCTGGAACCAGAATGGGCAGAGGATTTGGAAGAGGTGGTCATAAAAGACCGAGAGGAAGGAGAGGCTGAAGGATCCTCGGCTGAGGACTCTGGCTCTGAAGAGCCAGTTTCAGCCTCCCATTCTCAAAAATTGTTTATCCAATCTCTAATTGAGGTGGTACGAATTGGGTTTAAGTTACCCCCAGTTCAGGAGTCTGCACTCTCCTGTTTTACTTTGGGATCTTTGCGACCTCAGCAAATTTCCCAAGCGTTCCCTTTGCATCCGTTACTGGAGCAGGTGGTTTACGCAGACTGGGAGCACCCTGACAGGATATACTTACCTCCAAAAAGGTTTTCTGTCTTCTATCCTATGGAGGATAAGTTTAAGAAGAAATGGGGCACACCTTTGGTGGACGCTGCCATATCTTCTGTAAATAAAAGTTTAACCTGTCCAGTGGATAATGCCCAGTTATTCAAGGATCCAGCTGATAAAAAGCTAGAGTCCTTATTAAAGGCCTCCTTTTCAGTGGCTGGTGCAGCAGTTCAGCCAGCAGTTGCAGCTATTGGGATTTGCCAATCACTAAAGGATTGCTTTAAAAGGTTGGTAAAGAACATACCTTGCCAGGAGGAATCTGCAGAGGAGTTATCGGAGATTCCTTATGCCTTATGTTTTGCAGTAGACGCATTGAAGGACTCAATCCAACAGATGTCTCGTTTTGCGTTACTGTCAATCCATATGCGCAGAGTCTTGTGGCTAAAGAACTGGTCTGCTGAGACGCCATGTAAAAGGCTACTCGCAGCTTTTCCATTCCATGGAGAGCGCTTGTTTGGTGAAGATCTGGATAAATATATCCAAAAGATCTCTGGAGGAAAGAGTGCCCTACTCCCTATTAAAAAGAAGGGGAAGCAACCCTCTTATAAAATTCCCAATGCTCCAGGACCTAGTGCTTCTTCCCCTAAGCGGTATCGACGACCTCAGCCGTCTGGGTTTAAAGGACCCCAGGGTCAGAAGAAACCCTGGACCCAAAAGACACCCAAGCCCAACTCCAAGTCTACCTTGTGAAGGGGCGCCCCCGCTCTCACGGGTGGGGGGCAGAATTCGGCTGTTTGGGGATGCCTGGGAAGAACTAGTTTGAGACAGATGGGTCATTTCCACTGTAAAATACGGTTATAGAATAGAGTTTCAGGAATTCCCCCCAAATCGGTTTCTGTACTCAAGGATTCCATCGGATCCAAAGAAAAGAAGATGCCTATTACTAGCTTTACAGCATCTGCTGATGCAGGGGGTAATTGTAAAGGTTCCGCACGAGGAAAGGTTCAAAGGGTTTTACTCAAACCTATTCACTGTGCCGAAGCCAAATGGGGAGGTAAGGCCCATTTTGGACCTCAAAGCTCTCAACGTCTTTATAGACGTTAGATCGTTCCGCATGGAGTCGGTTCGTTCGATAATAAAATCCCTGAGAAAGGGAGACTATTTAGCGTCCATAGATATCAAGGACGCGTACCTTCATGTGTCAATCTTCGGTCCACATCAGTGGTTCCTACGCTTCGCTGTAGAAGGCAGTCATTTTCAATTTGTGGCAATAACATTCGGTCTGGCCACAGCCCCCAGGGTTTTCACAAAGATTCTGGCCCGGTGTTGGCTTCCCTAAGGTCTCAGAAGGTCTCCATAGTGGGATACCTGGGCGATCTTCTCCTAAGGGATTGCTCTTGCTCCATGCTGATTCAAAACGTGTCAAGAACAGTACGGGTTTTACAACGCCTAAGTTGGATTCTAAATTTGGACAAGTCAGCTCTTTTTCTGACCTAAGCCTTGGTGTATCTGTTTCTGGTCTTGGACACTGCCCAAGAAAAGGTTTTTCTGCCCCCCTTAAAGGTCGCCTTCATAGTGGAACTTGTCCAGAAGGTGAAAAAAGAACTAACACCATCTATTTGGCTATGTATGAGGTTACTGGGCAAGATGATGTCATCCTTCAGCGCAGTGCCATATGCACAGTTCCACTCCAGAGTGTTCCAGAACAGTATTCTAAAGGCCTGGAACAAGTCGGCTCTAACCTTGGATCAACCGATGGTTCTATCTCCACAGGTACTATGGAACCTTTCTTGGTGGTTAAGAACCAGCAATTGAAAAAGAGGGAAATCTTTCCCACCAGTAGCCTGGAAAGTTGTAACTACAGACGCCAGTTTTCTCGGCTGGGGAGCAGTCCTAGAGGAGGCGTCTGTTCAGGGAGTATGGTCCCAGACAGAAAGGACCCTGCCCATCAATCTATTGGAGATTCGGGCAGCTCGTCTGGCTCTGCGATTCTGGACATCCAGATTGCGGGGTCTTCCTGTCAGAGTCCAGTCCGACAACTCCACGGTGGTGGCATATATCAACCACGAGGGAGATACCAGGAGTCGGGCAGCCCAGAGAGAGGTAAACCATATATTGACTTGGGCAGAAAAACATGTGCCGTTCCTTTCGGCAGTGTTTATCCAGGGGGTGGACAATTGGCAGGCAGATTTCCTAAGTCGCCAGAAATTGTTGCCAGGGGAATGGTCCCTGCACCCCGAGGTTTTTCTACAGATCTGCCAATACTGGGGGACCCCAGATGGCATCCAGATTCAATGCCAAGCTGGACAGGTTTGTCTCCAGGACCAGGGACCGCTTGCTGTCGGGATAGATGCATTAATAGTTCCTTGGGATCAGTATTATGATATATGCCTTTCTCCCGATCCAAATTCTGTCGCACTTATTACGCAGAATACAGGAGGAGCAAAAACCAGTGATCCTGGTACTCGGAGATTGTGAAGTTGGCAGTAGGGGACCCATTGGTCCTTCCATGCCGTCCAGACCTGTTGTCTCAAGGACCCATATTCCATCCTTCTTTACGGTTGCTGAATTTGATGGCTTGGCTATTGAGACCAGACTGTTGAAAGACCGTGGTATTATGGGTTCAGTCTTGTCTACCTTGATAAAGGTTAGAAAGTCGGTTTCTAGAGCTATCTATTATAGAGTCTGGAAGTCGTACATTTCTTGGTGTGAGGAGAGGAAATGGAACCCTCGTAGGTATACGAGTGGAAGTGTTCTTGCCTTTCTTCAAGCAGGAGTAGACTTGCAGCTTGCTTTAGGGACAATTAAAGGACAGATTTCGGCCTTATCGTTTTTTTTTTCCAAAGACCAATTGCATCCCATTCTTTGGCGCAAACCTTTTGTCAAAGGAGTAACACACCTGAGGCCGCCGGTTAAACCACCTTTTATGTCCCTGGGACTTAAATTTGGTACTGTCAGCCTTACAGAGTCAACCATTTGAACCTATTAGGCATATTCCTTTTGTCCTATTGACCAGAAAATTCGTTTTTTTGGTGGCTATAACATCGGCTAGAAGGGTGTCAGAATTGACCGCCCTTTCTTGCAAAGAACCTTTTATGATTCTTCATCAGGACAGAGTGGTCATGCGCCCTTGTCCGGATTTTTTACCGAAGGTAGTTTCCAAATTTCATTTGAATCAGGATATCATTTTACCTTCCTTTTTTCCAAACCCTAAGCCCCGGTTCACACAGGGGCAGGACGACTTCCACAGCGACTTGAAAAACGACTTCTGTATAGTCTATAAGTCTATGCAAGTCGCCTCAAGTCGCCCCCAAAGTAGTACAGGAGCCTTTTTTCTAAGTCGGAGCGATTTGCGTCGCTCCTATTAGAACGGTTCCATTGTACAGAACGGGAGGCGACTTGTCAGGTGGCTAGGCCGCCTGACAAGTCGCCCCTGTGTGAACCGCCACTAAGACTAGGGAGGAAAGGTCGCTTCACTCACTGGATGTGGTGAGGGCGATCAAAGTTTACTTGAAAATGTCTAGTCCCTTTCGGAAGATTGACTGTTTTTTTTGTCTTGCCTGAGGGTCCTAAAAAAGGACAGCCGGCAACAAGTTCAACTATATCCAGGTGGATTTGTCAGACTATTATCAAGGCGTATGGATTAAAGTGCAGGGTTCCACCTTGGGATTTAAAAGCACACTCCCACTAGAGGAATTAGTGCATCATGGGCAGTACGCCAGCAAGTGTCTATGGCTCAGGTTTGCAAAACGGCTGCTTGGTCTTCAGTTCATACGTTCACCAGGTTCTACCAGGTGGATGTGAGATCTCAAAGGGAGCTGTCTTTGTCCACAGCGTGTTGCAGGCAGCTTTATAGTCTCAGGCCCGTTGGGCTTAGGGATAATGTGTCCCCCCCCCTCAGATGCATTGCTTTAGGACATCCCACATAGTCATTATTATGGTGCTCTGTGCCCCGTGATGTACGATAAAGAAAAATGGATTTTTAAAACAGCTTACCTGTAAAATCCTTTTCTTGAAATACATCAGGGGACACAGAGGTCCCTCCCCTCTTTCTGGGATCGTCATTGCTTGCTACAAATCTGAGGTGCTTCCGGTATAGGAGTGGTTATATGGGAGTAACCGTCTTACTATTGGTTGCCAGTGTCCAATCACCTAAAGGTAAGCGTATAACCCACATAGTCATTATTATGGTGCTCTGTGTCCCGTGATGTACTTCAAGAAAAGGATTTTACAGGTAAGCTGTTTTAAAAATCCATTTTTTGCATTAATCAATTTATTTTGCAAAGAAATACATGTCACATGATACATGATACATGCAAATGCTTCTGCCCAGAACTGTGCCACTCTAGGACACGTCCAAATGTGATAATAGGTTCCACCACCCGAGTGATAGCATGGACATTCGGGAGACCTTTGTAGATAAATTCTGTGCAGTCTGAGAGACGTGTAATATACTGTATACTATGCAAACATTTTGCAATAATCAATTTATTTTGCAAAGAAATAACCAACCTAAAGCTATCCTCCAAAACATTCCTCCCAGGACTCCCTGTCCAGAGTTGAAATATCCCTTCTCCACTGCACCCACAACCTGTCCATTTTAGGAGACTCCACACTGAGGAGAGCAGGATAGGGTTAAGACAGGGGTTTAGAGAGGGAGTCATGAAAGAGAAGGTCCTCTATCGGGTGAACCTTTGTAATACATAGCTTAATATTGTATAAAAAGCTTTCAATAATGATGATTGATTGTGAGACGAATTTCCTTAATTATGTCTGAGTCAGCTTAAATCAAACTGTGTGTTTTATTGTACACACATAAACTTGGAAAAAACTTACAAAAATAGTACATTCATATTCAGAATTAGTGTTTCATATATGCAAAAAAATGTTCAAATATAGTTCATTTGTTTCAAAGATCTAAAAAGAGTTGCTTTTCCTTTGTCTTGGCTTTCTTAAAGATGGCCGATTAACTTCTTGTATCCTGAAAGAAATTCTGTATGCATAGAAGAGAGAGCTGTGTGTCTTGAAAAGGGAGATGTGTGTAGCTTGGAAGCTGGATGTAGCAAGAGAAAAAAAGCTATTTTGCTTCTGCTTATATGAACTCAGGCTTTTCAAATTCGCGCCCAAACACAAATCCCTCCCATACACTCCCCTTTCTCCTCCTTCCTTAGAGTGGGGGCTAGAGTAGATATACAAGCTCTTTAACATCTGCTTTAACTTTAACAAACCTTCTAAACATGAAACAGGATATGTGTGAGAGAGACTATCAGACCACTTAAAAAATATACCTCTTCCAAAACAGAATATCGGTTACATAGAAATATGTTAAAACCATACATATAATATTTACAAAATCCATCAAAATCCTGACAGGTTCTAGACTTGCAGCCTCCGTTAGTGAGTCGCCATCTGAAAGTTATTAACTCAAAGTCTGCCATTCATACAATTGTAGAGAACGCTTATTCTTTATATAGAGCCAATTAAAATTTAGATATTAAGAATATAACAACCTTCAAATAAGGAGGAGTAGGGAATTGCGATTGTGCCGCATGATTCAATTGATGGTAATAAAAGTACATACATCTAGGCAATCTTTATTTAGAGGAAAGATCCAGGAAAGTTAATAAAGTACCTGTGTGCATAATGTCTCTAAGTCCTTTCCATAACAGACCCACACCTGGGGGTCCGGCAGCAATCTGAAATGGCATAAAGTATTATCCCACAGAGGGTGATACAGGGACCACTGATTAGGTTGCATAAAACGGTCCCTAGCTACAGTCCGGACTCAAATCGTAACTCTAGTAGGGTATGGAAGGGAAGCATATGCCCTAGGTCCTCTATACACCAAGTTGCTTTGTTCCAGAAGTGCTGCTTCTGGACAGATTTGCTGCATTTTAGATTGTGTAAACCACCATCTAACTGTAACCAGGATGGCTGCCCAATAATAGACAACAGCTTAGGTAGTGCCAGACCTCCACAACGCACCAGTAATTGGAGGGTAGACTTTGCCAAGCGAGAGAGGGAACCCTTCCCAGAGGAAGGAGCTAACAAAAAGGTCAACCTCCCTGAAAAAGGAACCAGCTATCCAAATAGGGCAATTTTGTAAAACATAGTTACGTTTAGGGAGATAAATAATTTTAAGTAATTTATGCGGCCCAACAGTTTCAGTAGAAAAGAAGATATATGTGAAGCGCTTCCCTTCTTGCAAAGCTAAAGAAATACTAGGTAATATAAACACTAACTAAAAAATTAATATAAGTGTTAAATATAGCACAATTAATATTGCATGAACCACAATAATAGAATAGAACATATATATATATATATATATATATATATATATATATATATATATATATATATATATATATATATATATATATATATATATATTATCAAATAAAGTCCATATATCCAGTGAGATCTTCTATAAACAAATGCTGTCCACACACAATCCTGCGCTGATAGATAACAAATGAGTAAATGACACCAGGTGGACCCTCCACCAGTCACACTATGCGCTCACCTCCCAGAAAGGCCCCCAATTAGGCCAAGTAGCACCTTCCCCTTTTGGGTCTCAATCCAGTGTCCTCTAAGCTCCCAACAGTGGGCTCCTGCGAGCATGGTCTCTCATAGATGTTGGCAACATAAGGGTAAAAAAGGACCTAGCATAGTGTAAAACAAAATTTATTTAAAACACAAGCAAGCTATACAACTCACATTTAGTAATGCACTAGCCCTGGTGCATACAGGTTGGGGTCAAAAAATAGTCTGCTTGTCATCGGCCCTGTTGCCCTCATGGGTGATCGTGTACTTCCTACAATGACGCAATAGCGTCACAAGCCCCGCCCTGATGCGTTTTGTCACTCACATATGACTTTATCAAAGGGTATGAGCCTGTAGTCATCACGCTAGTATTTATACTAAAAAATCAATTAAAAACGGGCAGACGCTGTGGCCATTTTCCTGTGGTTCACCGCGGCCATTTTACTGGTGATTTTGCTGGGAAAAACAAGAGGCCAAAATTCATTGTCTATGCTTTTACATAGAGGTGGCCATTTTCTAGGAGACCGTCATGGCCATTTTACTAGTGATATTCTAATAAATCATCCTTCATAGGAACTAGATATATATGACAATACAAAATGGTGAAAAGGTGCAAATATATTACCGCGCTACACCTTAAAATGAAGTAGCTAACACGGCAAACAGACAATTGCAATATGGAAATAAAAGTAAAAAGTGCAGCGCTAAAACCTTTAAATGAACTAAGGTCATTGGGTGGATCTCACAATGGTTAGTGAAAACAAATGTGGGACTGTAGTGAAATAGAAACACAGTGATTTGATATAAGTAAATCAAGAAAAGAACAAGTGTTTTAAATAAACAAAAAGTCCATAGGTGAAATGGAATATGTAGTGAAGCTGAATATCCCTAATAAGGGACAGACGCCAAATGTTCATAACATCATTGAGACATCAAAAATTAATGAATAGGTGATGAGATTATATGTGAAAGTGAGTAGTCTGCCACCAATAGGATGAAGGCTTACCAGATGATTTGAACTCAAAAGGAGTCAAACAAGCTTGTATTGGCAAATGCCGAAGTTGAAAACATCAGATCTGGAAACCTTTGACACGTAAACCAAATCCTCATACAGTCATTGGGGTAGTGATCTCCATAGAGAGTATTTCCATAAAGACAAATGGATGGTTTCTCCCATATATTCACATGTATATCAAAGAAAGGGGAACAAAGGAAGGCCACATAGCGTAATTCCGTATAAAAAAAATAGAAATTTAATAAGGTAAAAAACTCACATTTGAGAAGAGTAAACAGCATTTTAAAAGTATGTATGATGGCAGTGGAGCTGTCCCGACGTGTTTCGTCTTCATAGGTATCATCTGGGGTGCGAGTCCACTGTAGCCATTCTGATTATATATGAAGTTTGACCCCAATAATGAGCAACAGACCCGTAATGCGTCTTCAAACTAGGAAGTGCAAATCAGCGGTCACTTCCTATCAAACTAAAATGGAGAATCAGCGTGCGTTCCACGCCTCGCAATGAAATCAAATAAAAAAACAAAGAGCGCATGTGCGTGAAAACGTGCACTCCACGCCTCGTTATGAGGAAAACTAGATGCACGTCCTGCCTCACACTTGATGGCAAAGGAATATAGTAAAGGAACATCGCTTCCTGTTGAAATCGGAAATTGGAAGGACGTACGTTGCGCACCTCTATCATAGAGATGCGCACAGCCATGCGCACAGAATCACCCATGATGGACTGGCGTGATGAGATGCGCACCATGCCCTCCACAGAGGAAACAAACATGACGTCCAAAAATGTCCTAAAAAAGCCCTTATTGGGTGATATTCCAAAACACAGTGAAAAAAGGGGATCAAAATAATAGGCCAACCTAATTAACCACTTCAATACCGCACATAGTCATATGACGTCCTTGACTTGGTGCGGGGATATCTGAATGATGCCTGTAGCTACAGGCATCATTCAGATATCATTCTTTCCAGCCGGCGATTCTGTGCACGATAAAAATTATCATAGCGGCAGTTCTACCGCTTGACCGTTCTTATAGGCGACGGGAGGGGATGTCCGTGCCATCGGGGGCCTGGAGAAAGAATCGTCCGGCGCTGGATGACGACGATAGACATTTCCAGTGCCCAAGTGGTCACCAGTCATCTCTATGACCATCGGAGGCCTGTGAGATCGGTGAATTTTTTTTCTCAATCTCGTGCATTCCAGCCTGCAGGAGAGATATGGGGTCTTGTTGACCCTGCATCTCTCCATAAAGAGGACCTGTCACAATAGATTCCTTTTACAAGGGATGTTTACATTCCTTGTAATAGGAATAAAAGTGATCAAAAAAATAAAAATGTAAAAATAAAAAAATTAAGTAAAATAAAAATGTAAAACGCCCCTGTCCCTGGTAGCTTGCGCTCAGAAGCGAACGCACACGCAAGTTCCGCCCACATAAGTAAATGGCGTTCAAACCACACATGTGAGGTATCGCCGCGTGCATTAGAGTGTGTGCAACAAAATCTAGCACTAGACCTCCTCTGTAACTCTAAACTGGTCACCTGTAAAAATGTTTAAAGCGTCGCCTATTGAGATTTTTAAGTACCAAAGTTTGGCGCCATTCCATGAGTGTGCGCAATTTTAAAGCGTGACATGTTAGGTATCTATTTACTTGGCGTAACATCTTTCACATTATACAAAAACATTGGGCTAACTTTACTCTTGTGTTATTTTTTTAATTCATGAAACCGTTTTTTTTCCAAAAAAAAGGCGTTTGAAACATTATTGTGCAAATACCGTGCGAGATAAAAAGTTGCAATGACTGCCATTTTATTACCTAGGGTGTCTGCTAAAAAAAACATATATAATGTTTGGGGGTTCTGAGTAATTTTCTAGGAAAAAAATGATGATTTTTATGTAGGAGAGAAGTGCCAGAATAGGCCCGGTATTGAAGTGGTTAAATGTAAACCAAAGACACCCCAAAAGGCCGGTAAACGGGCAAAAACCCACAACAGCACGTCCACAGTCTTAAAATGGTAATTTGTAAATGGGTATGAACCGGCCCCCTATAATAAAAAATCAGGCAGAGACCATTCTATTGATCGTTTCACATGGCTGACTAGTCTGTCGGCCATATGAAACGTGATGGCAATAAAAACAAATGATCTTAAAAAAAAAACAATTCAATGCGTTTATGATGAATAATGTTGAATTTGAATGCAAGTTATGATAGTCCAGCGGGGCTGACACTCATCTGGGGTCAAAAACTGTACATATGATTCAACAAAAGGCAATATGAAAGAAGACCCAAAATAACCACATTCTCTTTTTAAATCCTCTTTATTGAAAAAAGAAACATTTCACATTAAAAAAAAGACAAATCAAATCACATTCTGGGGACTGACATAGCCGGCGTTTACATAGATCTCAACTTTTACCATATTTGTACAATAGTCCGCAAAAAAGGCAAGGAGCATGAACATCAATAAAATACCCTCCTCTACCGAAGGGACATACAAAAAATTTTCCCCTTTTCTTTTCCCCCCCTTCCCTCTCCCTCCCCCCACCACCATACCCCCCCCCCCCCATCCCCCCAACCCCTCCAAACCGTATTCTCCCTCATCATTCATTCGGTGCTTCTCCCACATCACCCAACCCTTCCATATTCTCTCAAATTTTTTGTAATTACTTCTTTTCTTATATATGAGTTTCTCTCTACTAACTTCCTCCTTTACCTCTTTCACCCATTCTTCGACCGTCGGGGGTTCTTTTCTCTGCCAATTCTTAGCTATAAGCTTTTTCCCTTGAAACAGGCATCTGACTATTGCAGTCTGTGTATCTCTCGCGGGCTGTTGCTCCTCCATTAGGCCTAGTAGGCAGGTCTTAGCACCCAAGCTCAGTGATGTCTTAAAAATAAAATTTATCCTGTCCACAATACTTTTCCAATATCTGTACAGTTTGGGGCAACGCCAGAACATGTGTAATAGATCTCCCCTCTCTCCTCCACACCTCTGGCACCCCGAGTCTTCCCTCCTCCCCATCCTAAACATCTTTAATGGTGTAAAATACGCCCTATATATCAGATATAAATGGGACACTACCTGTGATGGAGAGAGGGATACCCTGGGTCCAGATGATAATACATACTCCCATTGACTGTCCGACATTATCCCAACCTCATCCTCCCATTTCTTCCTGTTTTTATCCTCCACTCTAACCCCCTGGAACGAGCTTCTCAAACTCCTGTACATATCAGAGATCAGACCTTTCGTGGAATCTGAGTCGGCCAGTTTTCTCAAAGAGATCATATCGCTCCATAGTGGCTCCTTGCCGTTGAATTGTGCGTCTAGGGCGTGCCTTACCTGCAGGTATCTGTACAATGAACGGTTGGGGATCGCAAATTCAATCACTAGCTCCTGGAATGTTTTTAAACTCCCAGCCTTATAAAGCTGTGAGAGAAAATGGATGCCCTGCCGATCCCACTCCTCAATCTTTCCCATTATTTTTACCTCATTAAGCTTGCTATTATCCCACAATGGGGAAAACTCAGAGAAATCTACATAGCCCATTATTTTTTTGACCTTGGTCCAACTCTTGACCATCAGCTGGGTAGTGGGACATCTAGTGATAAAGGAGTCCGCCTCCAACGCTTCTACTATAGTGTCATGGTTGGTGTCACCTAGTAGTACGTTATTTCCTGTTACCCCTTTCCCGAGCCTATTGCACCCTCCCATATGCTGGACCTGTGATGCCAAAAAATAGCATCCTGGATCCGGCACTCCCAGTCCCCCTTTCTCTGCCGGTCACCGGAGCGTCTGCAAGCCGATCCTTGCTGCCCCGCCTTTCCAGATCAGCTCTCTGAATAAGCTGTCCATTTTGTTGAACCAACGTTTAGCGATCCAAACAGGTGAATTGTGTATAATATATAGGATTTGCGGCATCCAAACCATTTTTATCAGGTTACAGCGCCCGGCGACCGACAGAGGCAACCGTCCCCACACCCGGCATTTCTGTTTAAGTTTTTTCATTAATGGAACTAGATTTTCTGCGATATATTGTTCCGGGTCCCTTGAGATATTAATCCCCAGGTATTTCAGCTGATTTACTACCTTTATTTGTGGGGTTTGATACGGAAGAGGCTCCGTCAGAGGGTCTATGGGTAATATTGCTGACTTTTCCCAATTGATTTTTAACCCGGAAAAATGGCCAAAGTCCTCAATCATCCCCATGGCCGTCCTTAATGAGTCCTGTGTGTCCCCCAGGAACAGCAGAATGTCGTCCGCGTACATTGCTATTTTCTCCTCTCCCCTCCTTCTTTTAAACCCCTGAACCCCCTGAGACGCCCTTATGGCCGCAGCCAACGGCTCCATTGCCAGGGCAAACAGGAGGGGTGACAGAGGACACCCCTGCCTGGTGCCCCTTCTTAATTGGAACCATTCTGAGCATTCTCCGTTGACTCTAATCTTTGCCCTTGGCTTATCATATAAAAGGCTCAGCCAATGAACAAAGCTGGGGCCAAATTGGAGTTCCGCCAACACCTTCCAGATATAATGCCACTCCAGGCAATCAAATGCCTTGGTGGTGTCTAACGAGAGGAGCGCTCTCTTACCGCTATTCGCCGTGGGAATCTGCATATTTAAATATACTCGTCTTATGTTCGTACTTGTAGCTCTGTCCGGGATGAACCCGGTTTGATCTGTATGGATTACTCTTGAGATTATTTTCTTTAGCCTTGTTGCCAGGGCCTTTGCCAAAATCTTCAAGTCCGAACATAACAGTGATATCGGTCTATATGTTGCCACCTCTAACGGGTTTTTCCCCTCCTTCAGCAACATTATTATGATGGCTTCTGTCATAGACACCGGCAAGTTACCATCCTTCCCAGTGCCGTTTAGTACTTCCAAAAGCATGGGGAGCAAAAACTCCCCATACTTTTTGAAAATCTCTATGGGTAAGCCATCAGGACCAGGGGCCTTCTGGTTCGCCATGTCTGCCACAGCCCTTTGTAATTCCCCAAGTCTCAGAGGGGCCTCCAACATTTCCCTATCCTCTCTCGTGAGCGGAGTTAACTTAAGCTGACCGAAGAAAGCCCTCATTTCCCCCGCCACGTCTTCCTGTGCCGAGCTATATAGATTTTTAAAGTATTCCCTAAACTCTTCTAAAATTTCTGGGTTAGTATTTTTTATTGTTCCCTCTCTTCCTTCAATCGCTGGTATGGAATTCGGAGGGCCATTAGCCTTTATAACCAGGGCCAAGGTCCTCCCAACACACTCCCCCTCACAAGCAAACCTCTGTTTTTGAAATAACCTTTTCCTCTCCGTCTTTTCCAAAACCATTCTACTATACTCATTTTGTCTCTCTACCCACGCCTCGTATCTGGATGGGGTTGGATCCTCAACGTACCGTTCTTCCGCTCTTTTAACCCTCTCTTTAACTTTTAGTTCTTCTATCTGTGATTTTTTCTTAGTGTGGGATATTTTTTGAATTAAGATCCCCGGAGGAAAGCTTTCAGGGCATCCCAAACTGTCCCTAAAGGAGCTGTGCCTATATTCAACTCTGCAAATTCCACCAACCTCTCCATCACAGTACCCGCGTCCTCAATGATCTCGAGCCAAAAGGGGTTTACTTTCCAGTCACCTTTATTAATGCCTCTCTCACCCATTAAATCAATTATCACTGGTGAGTGGTCCGAAATCCCCCTTGGCTCGTAAACTATTTCTCCCACTATACCCAGCGATTCCTCGTTACCCAACACTAGGTCTATCCTAGACAGGGTGGCATGTGTCCTAGAGTGGCAGGAATATTGTCTCACCCCGGGGTGCCTCTCCCTCCAGATGTCCACCAATCCCACTTCCTCACAATACTGTAGAAGCGGACTCTTAGGTTTTCCCCTACCCAGCTTTTTTGAAGGGAACCTGTCTACTTCATTATTCATGGTCATATTGAAATCCCCGACCACTACTACCGGGACCCCTGGGAGGCTCACCATAAATTCAGTTAGGTCATCCAAAACCTCCCTCCCAAAGGGGGGAGGGATATAGATGTTAGCCAATACACATTTCCTATTCTCGATTGTGCAATAGAAAAAAATATACCGGCCTGCTACGTCCACTTTACTATGGCTGCAGGAGAAAGCTATCCCCGATTTTATCAAAACACTCACACCCCTTGAGTACGGGGTGTGAGTTGAATGAAACTGCATCTGAAATTTTTTATGGTCCATTATCTTAATTGAATCTTTATCCAGGTGCGTCTCCTGCAGGCATAGTATCTGAACCTTCCCCTTATCTACCGTAGAGAGAATCATTTGCCTTTTCAAATTATCTTTAACTCCCCGAACGTTCCAGGAAATAGTGAGCTTCTTTTTTAATTTCCAAGTGCTATTTAAACCACCACTACCATGCATCTGTGAGTCCTGACTCCTTGTGTCCCTTGGCAAAGTTAAACCACCTCTTTATGTGACTCCTATAATATTTGTGAGATGAGCTTCCCCTTGCTTCAAAATCAACCTTCCCCCCTCCCCACCACACACTCATACACATATTCCTCCCCTCCCTCCCCCCCCACCTCCCCCCCCCCCTACTCCCCCATTATTTTTATCCCTATTGCCCAATATTGGGCCTACCCCTGAGGCTTCTATAGTGACCGGACACAATTATTCAAGGTGAGAAAAACAGACCTACCACCCCCGGACCCAGTAAGAGGGGAACTAGCCCCATTATTTCCATTGTGCTTATAAACCGACAAATTTTGCGTGTCCCCCCCCCCCCCACTCCCCCTTCAAACAAACAAAAAAAAAAAAAAAAAAAAAGGTCCTCTCTTGATTTCCAGATCCTTTGCCTTTTCTACATTTCCTCTTCTCGCTGTACTCTTCCTTTGTTTTTTTCTAACCAAGTTGTGACTTCGGTGGGAGTATTGAAAAATTGAGTTTCCCCCAATGCCACAATGCGCAAGCGTGCTGGATACAATAAAGCATAATTCATTTTCAGCTGCTGCAGCTTGCGCTTGCATTCCATAAATTTGGCTCTCTGCCTTTGAAGCTCAGGAGAAAAGTCCGGATATATTGAGACCCTTGCACCCCTGTATTGAATATTCTTCATCTCCCTTGCCTTCCGAAGAATGGTGGCTTTGTCCCTGAAGCATAATAGCTTAAAAATCAGTGGTCGTCCTGGTAGCCACTCTATGCGCACGCTCAATGGAAAAAAATTCTGAATGACTCCCTCCCGAATCTCTCCTTTAACCAATCTTCCATAAATTTAGCTGGATTATTGCCTTCACAGCCTTCAGGAAGGCCCAACACCCTCAAATTCTCTCTACCTAATCTGTTTTCCATACTGTCCATTTTTTGCATGCATTCATTAAGTTGTTTTTTCATAAGTGAGACTTCCTGTCTTAAAGGGGAGACATCATCCTCCATCTGGGTGATCCTGTCTTCCAAGGCTGCTGTCCGAGTGCAGACCACCTGCATATCATTTTTTACCGACAGTAATTCACTTTTAAAACTTTCCATTTGTGCTGATAGGACAGTGATAGATACCTTACAGCTATTTACTGCTAGGAAGATATCTCTCAGTGATGGTTCCTTCTCGGCCATTGATCCTATTCCACCATCTCCCATTTTCGTGGTTAAGCTAGGACCCCCCTCCACCATACCGTTCCCCCCCCCCCGGGTCTAATGGGGCGTTCACCGCTACACCCCCCGTGGGGGCAAGGCTTCTCCTTCCAGGCTGGCTGGTTTGATGCTGGGTCCCCCCTATGTGGTTGTTCTTTTTAGGTGTCGTACTTGCATGTTGGTTTGGGGTGTGAGCAAATCGCTCCAATTTGGCGGCTACTTGACTTCGTTTTTCTTTGGGATTACGCTGTGCTTGGGCCCCTGCACCCTCCTGTGCTGATGTCTCCTCCAGCCCCTTTTTTCTGGTCATGATGAGCCCGTTAGATGCGGTGTATACCTATAAGTATATATCTCCCAGCAAGAGCTACTGCAGCCTCTCTCCTCCAATGGCTGTGTGATTCTAAGTGTCCCGTACCAGTTCAGGGGTTCCAGTTACTATTTAAAATGTTTCACAGGTTTGCATCAGTCCTCCCACTATATGCTTCAACACTCGCTGCTGCGAGTCACTCACCCCTCCAGTTCAAGGCTATTGCAGCATGAATCGGGTCGTCTCCACTCACACGGCTACCCCCGCAGCTCCCGCTCGATCCCGGGTAGGCGCGCTCCCCTCTCTCTCACACAGGCGGCGCGTCACTGTCGGTCCTCCCGGGAGAGCTCCACGTACGAGGTTTCTCTTGCGGCTGACACCGATCCTCCCTCTTACACTGCATCTGACGCTCAGAAGAAACTAGCGGGCACCATGAGGACAAGCCGCAGTGTCTCCCACTCTGCTTTACCGCGAAGCTCACAGCATGAGAGCGGGGATAGAGCAGCGACTGGGTCCGGCTGCATCTCTCTCCCTCACCTCAACATCCAGTCACGCCCCCCCCCCCAAAATAACCACATTAATATTAATTTTTACGCCCTATTAATAAAAGCGTTAATGTCCCACTCCACGTTCATTCCGAACGGGAAGTGGGACTGCAACTGATAGATCCAAAAGGTCTCAAGGCGTGAGACACCTCTGGTCATGGCTCCCCCCCCCCCTCCAGAGGGAATATACCTGTCAATGACTAGAAATTCAGTCCCTGTGGGATCTCTATTATGACATTGTCTATAGCAGGGATATGCAATTAGCGGACCTCCAGCTGTTGCAAAACTACAAGTCCCATCATGCCTCTGCCTCTGGGTGTCATGCTTGTGGCTGTCAGAGTCTTGTTATGCCTCATGGGACTTGTAGTTCTGCAACAGCTGGAGGTCCGCTAATTGCATATCCCTGGTCTATAGTGCCTAGGCACACTGTTTAGTATCCCCACTTTTAATCAAGGCAATGTGTTCACTGACTCTAATGGAGAATGTTTGAATCATTCGCCCAACATATTGTTTGCCACATGGGCAGGTGATCAAATAAACAACATGTTTAGTCACACAGGTGCAGAAATGTTTGATGAGATACACACACACTGGGTTATAGAAGATTTAAACTCATCCATTTTGCGCCTTCCCAGTAAGTTGTGTTGACAAACACCACATTTTTTTACAGGGAAAAAAAAAACAATCAGCTTATGAAAAAAAGATGTGCGAACTGGTGGATTGATAATTATGGGTGCAATTCTACTTCGTAGAGAGGGAGCACCCCTAAAAATAAACCTAGCCTGGTCGGGCAATGTAGTGCTTAGAATGCGGTCACTCTTAAGTATGTTCCAATGTTTATTCATGATCATTTTAATTTGTTTGTTGTGTCGAACGAGGTCACCATGGACCATATGTAGTTATCATCTGGCTCACGTCGAGGTTTTGCAGCCAATAGAGAACCCCTCTTCACACATAGAACTTTCCATAACTCTGAGTCAATTTCAACTGGATTATAACATTTATCCAGAAACCTCTGCCCAAGGACCATGGCTTGCATTTTTAAGGTCTTCTTTTCAGTACAGTTCCTGCTTAGTCGCAGAAACTGACTACGTGGAACAGAGCGAAGCCAAGCTCTATGATGGCAACTATCAATGGGGATGAAGCCATTACAATCGGTAGGTTTGAAATTTAAACTGTTTAAATTTCAATTTCAAGATCCATAAAGTCGATATTGCTTCAACTAGACTCGTATGACAGAGAAATGCCTCTCTCCTTTGAGTTCAGAGAGACAAAAAACTGTTTCAAAGAGTCCTCACTGCCATTCCATAGAAGGAGGAAGTTGTCGATGTATCTAGCCCATAGAACCAAAGATGGTACATCTTGGGCATAGATGACATCCTCCTCCCATTTGGCCATAAACAGATTAGCGAGCCTGGGAGCAAATTTAGCTCCCATTGCCACACCTCTCTGCTGAAGATAAAAACGGTTGTCGAACCAGAAGTGTAGCAAACTCTAAAAGTTCGATAATATAACTACTCTGGAAGTCAGTGAGGGTCACGTCCTAAGTCAAAAAATGGCGAACTGCTTCTATCAACTGGTGGGGTATGCAGGTATACAAGGAGGCGACATCGGCAGTAGCCATGATGAAATCACCCTGTAACTTTCCAATAGTCTAATGGTATCCCCTTTGAGATATGAGGGTGTCCGTCTGACCAAAGGTTGACAGTAAAAATAGATGTAACGGCCTATATGTGAAGTATATATATTCAGTTGAATTAATGCCACTTATGATAGGCCGTCCAGGTGGATGTAGTGGATCTTTGTGGATTTTAGGCAAATAATACATTGTGGGTATTCTGGGTGCCAATGGGACTAAAAATGTTCTTTCCTTTTTGTTTAAGATATTGAGGTCGTAATCCCTTCGTGATGAGATCTTGTAGTTCCCTTTTGTATGAAAGGGTTGGATTATTGGGTAACTCCTTATACGTATCATGATCATTCAAAATCCTATGCATTTCTGTCTCATAATAAGTTTTGTCTAATACTACAATACCACCACCCTTGTCAT